>NC_052620.1:29222054-29563546 GCF_016545825.1 Eucalyptus grandis
TATATGTTTCTCATTGAACTTATTATTCAGGAGCTACTGCAGACATGTCTTTCCGCACAACAACGCACGATGAGAAAGACTTATTCACAATGCCAAACTTCAGCTCCAGATATGCTCCCAAATCATCAGAGAGCCCAGCAGAGGAATATGGAAATTCCATCTCTCTTGATCCAGAAACTTCCACTGAACTTTTCCATGGCTTTCTTGCCATAGGATTTCTGGGTTCAGAAGCAGCTCCCCAGTGAGCCTGCCACGCCAACATTTGCTGTGACTTTGGACAACATGACCAAAGAAGCAGTAGAAGTAACAGAGGATGATTTGAAGGTTATAAATAATGAACTAGAGAAGTTTCTTGAGGCTGAATCTCAAGAGGAAGGCACAAGGGACCATCAAGGAATAGCTATGCCAGCACACAACTTTCGACAGCCCGCAAATGGAGGCAGTTGAAGATGAAGGACCTGCAGATACAGTGGTTTCCACTACAGGGATATCTGTTCGGCTCTTCAGTCGAATTGCCAGAAACAAAGATAGAGATGAAGAAACAAAGGCATCCCTTTTGCAGCTGTTTCAAGAAACAAGGAAAACAGGTGGAGATTGTTCAAAGAAATCTGAGATGGGAGCTAAACTAGTCGAGCAATACATAAATCTTCCAAACATATTATGAAGAAGTTTCTCAAAAAGCTGTGTGCTTCTTCAAGACCCCAAGTCATTCCACTGGAGGAGATGCCACTGAATCATCTTTGCCCAAGAAAAAATTCCATAAGGTCAGTCATTCATATTGACACTCAAAATAGCATATCCACATATAAGTATTCAGAACTTTCATCCAAATTTTACTTTGACAGTCAGAGGTGTCTGCCAACTTTTTCAGTCTCTTGATCAAATATATCTTGACAAAGAGTGCCAGATGTGTTGATTCTGGCGAAACTCTGAGGTTAGTCATATCAAAGTCCACAATAACAAGAACAGAGCAATCTAAGTGTCTTATGCCATGCAAATGGCAGCATCCAGCTTTTATATGATTGAAGTTCAGGAGTGACAAAATCACAAACTCTAATTACCAGGGAGTGATAAGTAACATGAGCAATACTTTCTCTTTCAATAGTACTTAATTGTTCAGAATGCTCATGGAGCATAGACAGTGTAGATGCTAGACACCATCACCATCTACATGTTTGCTGATTGCATGTAAATGAAGAAGAGGCAGACGGTACTTACAGGAACTTTGCCTTTGTTCCATGCAGGTCCTTCAAATGTTCCATTAGAAAGATCCATCCAGAGAATGCTATGGATACAGCAGAAATGAACAAGTGTAAGGCGTACAAAAGCAAGAAAGCCTTTAATGATAATAGCTGCAGCCACAAGGATTTGATAGACCAGGACAAAAGCCAACATAAGTTCTGCTCAGGGCTTAATGTCAACGGAAGGAGAAGGCCAGCAAAACTCCGACCTCCTGAGATTGCTACGCCACCTCAGATGACTGCAGGGAGCACTGGATCAAACAGATGCAGACTGTAAGTTTGCATATATGTGCCACTTCACTGACTAACTTGATGAAGCTGCATTCATTCTGAAATTCAAGCAACATTCAACTTGCAAACACTAATCAAACTACTTCATCACCATAAATCTGATCGAGACTCGATAAGTAACCATTCTAACAATTCCATTGTGAAATATCCCACACTTGGAAAGTTACATTCACTAAATGTGCTAGCTGTCAAGCTATTTTCCTGTTGGTGCTATATTATGAAAAGTATTCCCAATGAAACTGAGACCAAAGAAATAGGTCGCTGATCATGAGAAAGTCCTTATTAATAACAAATAAGTACCAGAAAACTGCAAGTCACTGGGGGGTAGTAGGATGATGAAACATGCTTGATAACACCTGTGCAAACAAGCAAGCACATATGCAAGTTTATAGACACGAACAAGGCATGCCCTAAGAAGCAATTTGACTCATTTATTTGACTTAATGGCAGGCTGTAGGGTGATCTAGTCTGCTAACATTTATCTCACTGTTATGTGACTTTCCTGCTGCAGATCTGGTGTTGGAGCTCTAGCTAAGAGAATATTACTGGATATTTGTGGTAATGCTGTTAGTTTATGTGATTGTGGTTTTGTCTTACATGCTTATGAGTGAGACTGATCTTAAATAAAGTGTAGGGACTTATCCATCATCTCTGAATGTAAGAAATTATCTGTAACGTAGTGCTCGAACTTTCTCAAGTAGTCACATAAGCTGGAATCTGTATGCTCCAATTCCCAAATAAGTCCAATAAGTCCAGAAGAAAGATACAAAACATATAACACCCTCCACTGGACTTATAAACTGTATAGTGAAGTCTAAAACATGGAGTGCTCAACTTTCTACGGAGGAGGCTAGGTTAGCCGAAAATATAGTTATCTGCTTTTTCAGGGTAAGAAGGGGTAGAGAGTATAAGCCTGAATTCAGCAAGTTCCATCTTCCAAATAATCCTTGGTTCACTAACATATCCAGTAGGAAAATAGAAAAATGGGTAGAACTAATTGTCCATGTTGAGCAATGTGTTGCACAGCCACAAGAGTCAGCTCTGCTGGCTCTGCTATTCTCACAAATTAAAGCCTAAATCACATTACTTGAAACAAAAAGAATTTTGATTCATTCCTCATAACCTTTACCATGAAAATAACGAAACAAATGATTTGTAAAGTTGTAGGTATAGAATTAATTAATTCAGATAATATAATGCGACTAAAGTTGGGAACATCTAGGTGTATGTACGTTATTTTCATAACAAGCAATATTCAGTTGCATATTGTGCTCATAAGGTTGCCAGGTGCACGATGTGACGACAAGAGTCCATATTCTTCAACTTATACCTTTAACTCATTTAAACAGTAACTCTAGATTATTCCACTACCCTTATAATGACGCTTAATTGCACTCTCAATTATGCAAATTATATATTCTTTCAAGTATTACACAAATAAAATAAATGTGTACAAAGAATTATATATATGTGTATATTTCAAGATGGCACTTTTCCTTTTCCTCCCAAACAATCACCAAACAAAAACTGGTAGTTATTAAATCAATCACAAGCGCAAACAAAGCTGAAAAAGTATGCTAAAATAATATTTATAAGAACAGTTCGTTTTAAGAGGATTCTTAGAGACAACACTGGATATCATATATTTTATTTAATACCTTCAAATAAGTTCAAAAACATAAGAACCCATGCATCATACAGGTCTTCTACTATTGGATTATATATCATAGTTCATGTTTGAAAGTCATCAAGGTGGATCCTGTAGCCAGTGCCTCTCTTATGTTGCAGCATGGATGCTTGGAACTCAATTATTCCTTTTCCCACAACCTAGACATCCACTTAAATGTGTTGCATTTTTTAAAGGTAAGTCAAAGTCCTAAACTCCAATCACTGGGGCCAAAAAATCTTGAGCGTGCAGTTTCCGATTTATACCAACTGCTAGTGAGTTTGGTGGCAAATTCATAGGTCCTCTAACAATAATTGCTCTTCCTTCAGTATCCCCCTCAGATGTATTAGCTTGCTCAGATGTAAATTAATAAAAATGCCTTTATTGGCATTAAATATAACATAGTAAAGGTTGTAATCAAACAAAAGTAAAGAGAGAACCAATTGCTGAAACTTACATGATAGAAATAATGCTGGTGACTTAGATGACAATTTATGGCGTCTCTAGAAAGGCAGCGAATCTTCCCTCAAAGTTCCTCCCATTTCCATTCTCCAAGATCGATCCACCAAAGAAGCTAATTCCTGAAATCACACCAGGAGAATTCATGAATATAGCACAATCCATGTTATCCACAGACAAGCAAGAGAAGCAACGGTTATGGCATTTATATCTGAATAACGTTAATTGAAATAGGTGGCTGATGTGTCTAGAATGAGTAAATCAATTACAAGACGGCACATTCCTCTTCCTCCCAACAATCGCCTAACAAAAACATTGGGAGACAAAAGATTTGTCAACATCGCAAGATAAGAAGACTCCTTGTCCATAAAACCTAATACTACAAGAAATCCCATGAATTTTTCAGCCATAATGCAATAGCAAAAATGTCTTTCAGATTTTCTCACTAAAACTTTTAACCATTGACCAGAAAAGCATATCGAGCAACAATGACTCTACTCATACGATGGATCTAAAAGGATTACTCACCTCAAGTCATGGCTGACAACGAGTATTGTTACTTCTCTTTCAGATGCTTTAAAAAGCTTCACGACATCTGTGCGTGCTTTCAATCTAATTGTCAAGATAGTATCAAGTAAGTCAAATAGAATAGGAAATCAGATCAAAGTGACTTGAAATGATATTCAGTTACATTTTCCCCGGAGAGAAGGGAAGAAATGAAGGAAAGAACCAACAGGAGAATTAACACAATTGCCCCAAGTAAGAATCTAAATCTATATGATGCAGCAAAATAGGAACAACCTTAGCATAATTAGGAACCATTATAGATGAACAAAAATTCAAGGAATTGGTAGTTAAAGAAAGATGACCAATAAATTCTAGCACCAATATAACTTCTTGTGCATTAGATAGTTTCTCTAGCACATATACAGTACACACCTTATAGGGCATAAAAGGCGACTTCTTTGGATGAAAAAGACAGCCAACGTGTGTGGAGACTCTACTTTCCTAGGTTTATCCTTTTCTTTGCTTTTTCTTAGAAGGATGCCCTAATTCCAGTCTATTGCCATTTGACAGGAGGCCCATTGTCAGGGTGGGATAAAGGTTAACAAGAGGTCTTGAATTCAGAGGTCAGACCTAAACAAAAACTTACTATAACAAATAACAGATCTATCTGCTTTAAAAATAGAATATCAAAATACTTCTTCAAAGCCACAGACGGAGACTACAATCTCATATTCCTCTATGTAGAGCATTGATGAAGTTAATGCAAAGTAGATTAGCAGTTTTCTTGAGTCTCGGGGCTTGATTCACAAAGAAGCATAATAGGCATCCCAAGCCAAATAGGAGCGAAAACATCAGAAATTATTAAGAATGGGTGAATCAAGTTAATATATGCTGGTCAATGGCCGAAGTGATCTTATCATTGTGAACCATAGACCTCCAAGTGTGAGGCTACTAATCAAATAAAAATAACATGGCAAAAAGATCTTCATACCAAGACCAGCCAGAGGTTCATCCAATATCAACAAATCTGGAACTTCAACCTGTAAATAGAAGCCAATGGGCGCTCTCAGTAAATGGAAAGACATGGGCATACGTTAGTCCATGAAACATAAGAACAAATTTCTTAATTTTAGAGCATTAGTGTGAATTGCCGCACTGGTAGCATCCTGAGTTTATAAAGTGTAATCATAAATGTAGTTACCAATTGGATTGCCAAAGCAAGTCGGCGTTTGTAGCCACCGCTCAGCGAGTGAGGATCCTTGTCTAAGGAAATTCTGTCCAATCCAACCTAGATTTTATGACCATAGTAGAGACTAAGTTCCATCTTAAAGAGCAAGATTAACTAATGTAAAAAGATATTGCAAAAGCAATAGGTACCAAGAAACCGGTGATAGCAAAAGAAGATTCTATTACATGTCAAAGAAGAAATACCCAATTGAAAGCTCTTTGAAGTTTGAAAGCAAGTTGCTTCTTCGACTGAGTGCTAACTTTTTGCCTTGGCCATCCAAATGTAATTTCATCTAGCACATTGTCGGCAATGAAGTACCTATATCACAGATTAACAAATTGACAAATCCAAAAGGCAAATTGCGGTAATGACAACTCAAATTGCTCAGTCAGCAAGAACTTGATCTGGTAGGTCATGCACCCAGAAGTTGATTATGCATATTACTAATGCACAACAAATCAAACTTGCGGTTACTGTAATTTATAATCTTTCCGAAAGATGGGGCATTTAGCAAATCTTTTGATACGGAATGAGACAAATAGCTGAGAGAAATGGAAAACGAAAGAATGGAGAATATCATTGGTCATGACAAAGTAAGCGGAAAGTTATCTAAATGCATAAATCACAATTTTCCAATACATGCTTACTGAATTCGACTAGCGTGATTACAAAAAGGAAAGGAAGAAAATGGCCAAGCCAGAATTTTATATCTTGTAGCATTCCATAGGCCAAAATCTGGCTTCGGTAATCATAGCACAGTCGACTCGGAAATCAACTTTTCTTTTGGTTATATCAAGTGATGCTCGGTACCTCTCAGGAAATTGAAAGACAATGCCAACTTTCTCTGAGACAAATGTTCAGGAGGTCCTTTATGTTCACCGCTGTCGCCGTATCTTTGAATGATGATAGAACCGGAAGTTGGTTTGTTGAGTCCTGCAAGAAGCTGAGAAAGAGCCACAAGGAAATTGACATATTTGATGATTGACAACACTGCAGTAAGCTTCCTAACTGATGTTGCTGACCTGCAATAGAGTAGTCTTTCCACTTCCACTCTGACCAAAAATCAAGCCAAAACTGCATGAAACAAATTAAGTCATACCATGAATGAAAGCCTAGATGGTTCAAAGTACTACAAATATGCTCAGAAAGTTTGAGATGCTTTGAGTAAACCTGAAAATGAGAGCAGACACACCTTTTCTCGGGAGGGAAAACTAACATCTTTGAGAAGGTTGAACTGGGTCCCCGGAGGATGGTAGCCAACACTTTTAACCTTCAAATACAAAAAATAAAGCTTTAGATTTTCATTCCTCTACAGTTCTAATTGTTTAATTCTAGAAACGCATAGATGCTACTAATTCGATCAATTCCAGAAAAAAAATGCCACACCATATGAAACAAAAGTTGAAAAATGTAGATTAAATAAAGTCTATTTGCAACATCTTTTGGATAAATGAAAGCTAAAAATGGATGCATTACAGACAAAAACTCTCATGCTAGATGTGAATTAGTAAGTCATAGCACCACATTGTAAAGAAGAATCTTTCACTTTCCCTTTTCTTTGTTTTAATGAAAGATCGATGAAGGAATCTAAGAATGATGTATACGGACAATTGGCATGGATGGCAAACCTTATTCAGCTAGGAATCCTCTTAATGGTGAAAATATTACAAAGTGTTTCTAAAACCTTCCTAAATTCTTGAGAAAATAAAGCAACTATTGTGAAACTTTCCTGGAACATAGTAAGCAACTACAATCGATGATAAGTCCTCGCCCAATGAGGTCTGGGAACACTTAGGTTAGAATCCAGGCATGTCAAGGCATCAATAGCACCTAGAACAGCACCAAAAGGCATCGAATTGTACTCTTGGATCTACTTGAAGAAATTCTTTGTGAGATATGGTCAATACCTAAGCATACATTCCTCTAAGTGATTTGTAAGTCAACTTATTGTTTATCCCTTTGCCATTCATCAAGGTTAATAGAAAACTCTCATTCTCTCCCTTTTTCAAATCAATCAAACAGGCCAATCAGGAGAAGCACAAAGCCCTTCACGATGGGGGAACGATAGTCGTAGACAATCTTGTAGGTTTCGACAGACCCCTTCCATTTCAAATGGACATGGCAACGTGAGCAAGAATCCAGAAAACATGGCTAGCCCTTAGCCTTCCAAAACATTAAGAATCGTTCAATTTTGGAGTTTATCATTCGGCAAGTACCACCATTTCAATCACAGATTACATCTTTTCCTCCTTCAACACTTCGCCATTGTCTAATAGAATGCTCGTTAGTTCATCTGCGAATATGTCAGTACCACTGAACTTTGATTCTAACAGAGGCCGAATGAATCCAACGAGAGCGACCAAACATTCAAATGCTACAACCCTGAGTGGTTCCGCGATACCGAAACTCACGGAATACAATAAAAGCACGACCAAATGGAAGCCGACTAAAAGAGTTGCACGACAATACTTCAGCGAAGAAACGATCGCATTGAAGGTACAGTACATAAGGACAGTTCACAACGCAGAGCATACACCGAAACCAAAGCTGATTGACGAACAAATGCTTACTTCGAAGCAGGAATGATCGCAGCGAATTCTGCGTAATCCACCGCCGCGGAATCGTAATCTGCTCAAAGACATCGACGCAAGGAAAATTCCGTCAGAAATTTACGAGCTCCGGCCATTGACGTGAGCGATTGAGAACTCTGCCGCTAAGCAAATAGGGGGACAAGTGTTGGTTCACGGAGAAATGAACGGAGAAGTGCCATGCCTGGTGCTTGACTTCGCTGCCGTCGGCGACGCCTGGCCTTGGAGCTTCGGCGACCGGAGCGACCAAGGAGACGCGAACGCGGAGCTCGCCATGGCCAAGCTCTCCTCTCTCCTTCTCGCACTTCAGAGAATTTCCTGTCGAAATGAACTTTACCGGAAGAAGGCAGTGTAATTTTCGGGGGGTGACTGTTCGACGCCCGTGCCTTGATGAAAACTTCATCCTTGGAGAAATACATCTCAGCCGTTCAACAGATCCCGAATGCCAACGGTTTTGATTTTTCACTTTTTGATAAACCCGGTCAAAAAGGCTAAGGCATTAGAGAAAATGGTTCTCTCTACGTTTTCGTTTTTAAGGATAAAAGCCACCTAGACAAAATGCCGGCCTGTTTTAGGGATAAGAAAAAGGTGTCTCCTTTGCAGCTTACGGCATTGACTTCAAAAAACTATAAGAAAAAGCTATGTGCAATTTTATGTGTCTAACAAGCTAGAGCTGTGAGAAGTTTCGAGAATTTTAAATTTAAGAAAAGTCGATATGAGAAAGTTCGAAAATTTAAATTAAGTAATATATAAAAGGTAAAATATATTTACATTTGACGTTTTATCTAATGTTAGTGAAACCAAATGCCTCGTAATTGGAACTAGCATATGTATTATTTTAGTATGATACTTTTGTATCGTTATTAATGTCAAACTATGATGGAATAGACTTAAGCTCAAGCACATAATTATATAATTTTTTGACAAAGTGCCTACATATACTTCACAAGGTTATGGCAACTCGATTTTAGCAAACCGTGACGTGTCTTTTTAAATAAGTGATACGAGGGAAAAAAGGAGACAAGAAGACTATTTTAAATCTTTGATGGTTCCATATGATCTCAACTTATTTTGTCAACATGTTATAGAGATAGAGTTTGATTTTCTCAATGAAACTAATGCTCTTTCTAAACAATTTAATAGTGGGTAGCCAAAACCTGATACGGTCTCGGTATCTCTCCAAATCTCCATTCTTAATGGAGCTGAAAATTTTGCATGGTTTCATCAAACTGAGGAATACTTGCTAAAAGAATCTGAAGAGATTTGCCCTTCATAATGTCTAGCGACTGTACCTCTGTTATGGATTGCTTGTTGGGCTGAGAAGCAAGCCCTTGGGCTATTAGGGACATCATTGAAGAGAGATGAGACTTATTAACCCAAGTTGATAAGGTGGAGGTCGTTTATAATTATAATTCCCGAAAGGCAAATCAAGCCATTGATTGGATCATTAAGACTCACTGAAAGAAAACTCCCCTATCAATTCATTGTCTTTGCCCCCTCAACCTCTTAGGAATATTTTGTGTTCATAAATTTACTTGTCTAGCTATAGTAGAGCTTGTTTTATGAATGAATGAATGAAGGAAAGCTTTTTCCAACCAAAAAAGAAAAAAAATCTTGGCTTGATCGAATCCAGCAAACCAAACGGCCCCGTGACATCAGCCCAAGGCGTCGTTTCAGGAATCCGAGAGAAACCCGACCCATTTGGATCAGCACTCTAGGCATTTGCCGGCAATGTCAAATCCGGGCCTGAAATTCGGGCCGCCCAACGACTTGGGCCGTCAAGCCACCGTCAACACAGCCCAGCTCCGTGCTTCGCCAGTGCATCTTCCTCCTCTTTGCCCGTAAGGATTCGCGAAACTACCAGGTTGGCTTTGAAATACGAGGATGGTCATCGGTCGGTCGATGTGAAAAGCGGGTAGAACGACCATAAGAAAAGACGAAGAAAAACAGTCCGCCACGAACTGCAGAGACTTCGTTACAGGGTCAAACAAGTCCAGCGAGGGGAGATGCTCTGTTCCCGACGCGACCAAATTGATCACCATCCGAGGACGGTAGTTGAGTTCAGTTCGTGAGTCGTGCAGTGAACGCTTCACGCTTCATTGACCCGTGAGAAACGTGGATTACGCGGCTCGGATATTCGTTCACACGAACAGCTTCTCAACTACCAGAACGAATCGACGAAACGAGCTATTTTCCTAGCGATGGGGAAGGAAGGAAAGGGAATCTTTGGCCAGAGTTCTGACCGGCTGAAATTCCTGATTCCTCGTCCATAAGCTTTGAGAACATCGCTGTTACGTGCGCATGCGCCCTCGCTTCGAGAGAAGTAGGTGTTGGTTCCTTAATTGTCAAAATACGAGTAAATAATTCGGGCTTCTATATTCGTATTAAAGAACTACATGGCCAGATTCGGTGAATCCATCGCTGCGTGTGTCGGCCCATGTTATAGTAAGTCAACCTTTACGACTTTAGTTATGATCAAGTCACCTTTATATATTAGGAGTACCTCCCTCACTTAATGCACGTTGATAATCACGTTTCATCAAACGAAAACTTACTTCCCTTTCACGTGGTGCTGTGATTAGTCGAGATACACGTTCTCCCCAGTTGGACTTTGTGCATGAGGAGGGTGCGACATGGATTTTAGGTTGTCGTGTTTTGTTTTCATATTTTATTTTGGCCGGTTTTCCATCTCAAGAGTGTAATAATTCAATTCATTTTGTACTCATAAGACATGTCTGAGTAATCATACAAGATGGTGATCATTTTTCACGACAGGTCTTTACTTTATAAATCCTTCAATATGATTTCCAGTTAAAGCAAGAGTTTGGGATGCTGTAGATCCTTCCAGTTTTGACGTCCTCATCGTGTCGGCTTAGTATCGCCCTCCCTTTCATTGATGCGTGGGCCACTCCCTTTTTCTCCCCTTCTCTATGTTAGAAGCCTGTCAGAAGCCTAAAATTATGCGGGCCCTCTTGCCACCATTATCATTCTCCACCCTCAATACTTCATTACTTCATAAGCAATGAAGCCAATGAAGAGTGATCAACGCCAGCGAAAAAAATTGGTACTTATCATAATCGATACTGTTCACAGTTGGCAAGCTTAGCAAATTTGTCTCTACAACATGTCGAGAGATGTCAGTAATCAGTAATCAGAAAATCTCTCCAAACGAAATATATTGCAATCATAAAGCATAAGCCCACGATGGTTCCCTTGCTCTCTTCATTTATCGGAAAAAGCTGGAAACGATGTTCGACCGACTTCAATTACGGGCATGTGATTTCATGGGTCGCCAACTGCAATCATTTATTGTCTTCCGCCGAGTCTCTCCTATCACTGCGGTCGCAGATCATTGTGAATTTTCGGTGGGGGCAGGGGATCATTTGCTTTCCGCTGCAACCTCTCTCTAGATCCCCTTTTTAGCCAAAAAAAAAAAAAAAAAAAAAACTCTCTCTCTCTCTCTCTCTCTCTCTCTCTCTCTCTCTCTCTCAGAGCACTCTTATCCCTCATTCATCTCAAATCTTTCTCCCTCTACTTTTGCGCTAACGTGTCATGGGTGCGTGCACGCAAGCGTGCCGGCCCAAATAGAGTTTTGTGTTACTTCAGCAAATTCAAAACCACAAGAAAGACTCCCAAAATAGGCAAAAGAGCAAAGTCACGAAAAAACAAATTTAAATTATAATCACCATGGCGTCTAGGTCAGAACTTCCTTTTTTTTTTTTGGTACCCAGGACTCCATCGGCTAGGCTATCAAGAGCGCCGACCACCGTGGCATGCTAGGCTATCGACTTCGCCGACTACCTAGGCTATTGATCGTCGACAGTCGACCACCTAACACAGAGATTCATCTGAACTTCCTTTTATAACATGAAAAATCTAAATTTTATATTTATATGACATATTCACCCTCTGTCAAGCTTTTATTAAATAATATTTCAACTAAATCAATGTCATTTTATTTTACTCCATGTGCGTCGTGTCAATACTTTTTGATTTCTAGCATTCATGCAAGCAAATTAATACAAGTTTGGGATTTTCAGTATTACTGAAAAAAAAATTAGGGTAAATAATTTAATTTTTTTAGTAATTTTTGCACTAAGGAAGAAAGCAAAATGCATCGTCTTTGGTGCTACATCCAAAACAGTCAAGAGGTCAACGCATAAAATAAGACCCAAGCCTCTCCCATGAATCAACTGGACAAGAACAGGGGAGGGAGGACCACGAGACTCAGTCTCCACGCTAATACAAAATGGTTCTTGGTACTTTCCTCGAGGCCCCTGCCATTCTTCAATGCCACACTGACTTCAACCTACCGTAATCAACTAACTTGTCCTAAACGCAGCAATTTTTAGTGAATCTAAGGCATATACTAAAATACTTTCGACGGTTGTAAAGAGCATTCACGTATGGGACTAATCAATGGGCGCAGCTGGTTTATTTTAATATATTTTGGGTTCGTTGTACCATTTCTCTCCAATCGTTTTGATGTGAATTCGAGTTTTGGAATCAGATGCAAAAAAAAAAAAACGATGGTGATGCATGTCATGGGAGGGAAACAAAACCCGTCTACTAGCATTGTACTTGCAAAGACATCTTTCACATGGAAAGTTAGATGCCGCAATTAAGGCATTGAATGAATGTACTATGTGTCGTGACGTGGTCTTTAGTACATGCAACATTGGCATTACACAAGATTTGACACTCCAAATGCTCGAATTAAGGGGAAATTTCTTTATATGATTTCTAGTTTAGCGGATCAAGTTCATCAAAACCATAATTTTTGTGTGTTTTCTTTTTAAAAGGTAATATCGTGAAAAATCTTAAATAAATACACCTATAATAAATTTTATCTCCATTAGTTTTTATTAAATTACAAAATTAGATGACATATGGTAGTAGGATTTCATCTTCTATTTATTACAAATGTACCTTTTTGTGATATTAATTAAATTGATTGAAAAATAACAGAGAATAAATTTATTATCAATATGTCAGTTTATAATTTTTTATGATAAAAAAGTTAATTTGAGATAAATTTATTATAAATCCATCAATTTTGAATTTTTTTATACTAAAAAATTGATTGAGATGATTTTTGGTGGTACTAATTAAAAAGAAAAAGTGATGGCTGTGACTTCTTCCATCGAGTGGGACCCGTGCCCAAGCGACGTCCGAACGGGGGTCAAACGGCCACCATCCCCGATCCCACTCGTTCGCCAGTAAGATCGCGCCACGTCACGGTGCCGACACCTTTCTCCGCCAGCTGCGTCTCTTCTTCCGAGAGCAGCCCGCGCACTTGTTGCCCCCGTAGTGGATCGTCCCCTCTCCACTCATCTCGCTCGAGCTCTAACGCAATTACGTGGACGCCATCTCAGAAACCTCACCGCTCGTTCGCACCCAATTTCGCACCCCTTCACTCGTTCCCTTCTCGTTCCGGGATTTTTTCGCTTTTAACCGCCCTCGTCAGTCTCGTCCGGGAAAAATATTGGGTGGTCCGGGACCGCCACGTCAGCGTGGTCCCGAACCACTCACACGGCGCCACGTGTATGGGGAGCGCAGACAAAGGACGAAAACCGGGGCCCACTTCTCTGACGCTCTCTCTCCTTTTTCTCTCTTTTGCCCCTCCCCTCATATGTGGCGCCATATGAGTGGTCCGGGACCACGCTGACGTGGTGGTCCCGGACCACCCAATAGGCGGGCCCCCCTCGGAAATTAATTGTTTCTTTAGTCCCCCGCCCTTTCCCGATAATTCCTTTTTCAGCGACCTGCGCATACGCTTTGCGTATAAATAAGTCCACGGAGCGTCTCTGTCCAGTCACTCGATCGGCCTGTGTTTATCCGCACCAACCTGCGATTCCGTATTCATCGCTTCCGTCGCCGTCGCCGTCGCCGTCGCCGTCGTCTGGCATTGCCTCTGGGGATCGGTTCTGATCTTTTCTCGCGTCGCGATCGGAATACAGGGGTTCGATGGCGAATGCTGGGAAGAGAGTTTTGCTCACCTCCGGTGGCGACGATGTATCGGTGAACGTCGCTCTGCATTTGGCCAAGCGTGGCTGCAGGTTATGTTCGTCCCTAAATCGCTCGCCAAACTTATTAATGTTTGCTGGGGAGCCTGGAACGATTTTGGGTGAAATTTTGGGTCGGTTCTGCACCATGAAGAATGCCGAGGGCGCGTGTAGTCGTCGTGTCGATTGAAGATGATAGAGATTATTGATTAGCTAACTGACGTAGGGCTCACAAATTGGCCCTGAAGTTGGTGCTTAATCGTGTGCTTGTGTATTGAACAGGTTGGTCTTGATGGGAGACGAAAAGGGTCTGAGGAGCGTCCGCGAGAGAATTGCCGGTTCTTTGAAGGGTGCGGCGTCGGTCGAGGTCGTCGGGTTGGACATGGAGGAAGAGAGGGAGGAGCTTTCGAGGAGGCCGTGGACAAAGCCTGCAACGTTCTGGGGGGTTTGGATGCTTTCGTGCACTGTTACAATTACGAAGGTACGTTGCTCTATGCCATGCGTGCGGTTTGGAAATCATGACTGTAGCGTCTTGTGTTGAACCGTGAGATAGTACTCGGTATACCGTGCGGAGATAATTATAATGCATTCAAAATCAGAAGTGACATTCTTATCGGGGATATTGCTTCTTGGGTTCAATCGTGTTGCTTTCGACGTTAGATGGCTTTACCTGCAATTGGTTCGGATATATTATAGTTCCTGAACTTTAAATCTTCCAATATCCAATCCAAGGACAAATGATAAGAGTTTGCCCGGAAATGCTCTGTTCGATAAGATTAATCTAATTCCCCTGATGTGAGGAGACAGAGTCGACGTTTGGGGAATGTGTCGTCTAAATCAACAGTAGGTAGAGGTGACTTGGTTGCATCTCGGACCCCTCCAGTAGATGCCCTCTTTGTCTTGTCAACAGCTTAACTCGACGGGAATGCTTGGGACTTGTCATGGTTCCGTGGAAAAGTAAAGGGGTGTGAAATTTCCATGCTAGGACGAGGAACTCAATAGTGAAGTTCTGGGAAATTGGGGGGTGAATCCAGTCAAACCGACCCATGCCATATCCATCAGGGTCATCAACAGGAAAAAGAAAAAAGAGACAGATGGTGCCAATAGAATTGACAAGGGACTCGTCAATTGTCCAAAAGAAATATGGGACTCTGTCTAGTTGCCAAGGCATCCTTTTTGAATCTTTCTAGATTGTCCATTGGAGGGTCGTCTTAATTTGTAGATACATCAGGACCGAAGTTTGAGAACTCTGAAAGTTCTTTCGCTCCCGTATCTTGAAGTGCGCTCTTCACGTGGCCATGTTTGGATTAATGATAAATCAATTCAACTGTTAATGGCTGTCGGTTTCTCGCGCTTGTCTAGTGGGAACAGAAGCAAGCCAGCTTAGCTTACGACTGACTTTTCTTGAACAGGAAAGATGCAAGACCCTCTACAGTTGCCAGAAGAAGAGTTTAAAAAGATAATACGTATAAACTTCCTGTCCGCGTGGTTTTTGCTGAAGACCGTCGGTGTAAAAATGCGTGACGGCCGTAGAGGAGGTTCCATCGTATTCTTAACGTCAATAATCGGCTCGGAAAGAGGGCTTTATCAAGGAGCTGCTGCATACGGATCGTGTTCGGCTGGAGTGCAGCAGTTAGTCAGAGTAAGTGAGGCATCATGTTATCATAATCTTGTGTGTTTCTTAACTCCCTTTGTGGCCAATCTCTTATCTAACCTATTTGGCTTTGTGATTGTTACACAGACCTCGGCGTTGGACATGGGAAAGCATAAGATTAGAGTTAATGCTGTCGCCCGTGGCTTGCACATAGAGGATGAGTATCCAAAATCCGTAGGCATGGATAGGGCAAAGGCCCTGGTCAAGGATGCGGCACCGCTTCACAGATGGCTCGATGCCAAAAACGATCTGGCTTCAACCGTCATCTATTTGATCAGCGACGGCTCATGTTACATGACGGGGACGACTATCTTTGCCGATGGAGGCCAATCTCTGGTGAGGCCTCGCATGCGATCCTACATGTAGTTCACTGACCTCCTCCTCCTTCTGCTCGGAGCAAACAGTGCAATCTGTACAGCAGCGTACGCTCAGACAGCGTTTCCAGCAGGGAGAGAGGGTCGCTAGCCCATTCTTATGTTATTTTGTTGATGTCCCTTTTGTCGAGTTTAGTACAGATTAGGCCCGCCAATTCGTTTTTCTCGAGATATTCAAGATTCAATATGGCTTTCCACGTAAGTTGCTGCATTGCGAAATGATGCGGGAGGTGGACATTCGCACATGGCCCCTTGTACGGTCACTTAAGGTTTCGACAATGAAAGAAACGTGACATGTTTAATAAGCCACGGTGTGGTAATTGTGTTCTTTGTTCCTTGGGCTAAGTTCCAAGAGTCGAATCATAGAAACACTTCAAATAAAGATTCTTCTGTACATTTTTCTGGGAACTTTCTTTTTGTCTGTTGACCAGTTCCCTGCAACCTAGAACACCACCTCTTTTGGTTTTCTGCATTGGCAACGAGGATCGGAATGGTGGGCTTCTACGAAAGGGTAATATTTCAGTTTAGTCAAATTCAACTTTTGAGATCGAGCAAGGAAGAACAAGGAAAAACTTCGGAAATTTTTTGTGTATTCTATTATGTATCCAAATAATGTACAATGCTCTACAGTTATAGCACTAGGCATGTACAAGAAAAAGGAAATAAAGAATATTACAAAATCAATTCCAATATTAGACTGATATTAATTGATTTGGCATATCAATCTAAATCCTAAAGAATATTGTACAACTTCACTTATCTTTCAAAAATCCCCCTCAGGCTGGTGGCTTAGAGATGTCTAAGACATTTAACTTGCTTAGTAGATATGCGTGTTGTCTCTGACATAGGGGTTTGGTGAAGATATCTGCAGGCTTTTTGTAGTCTCAATTCATCTTGTTTCGATTATCCCCTCTTGAATCTTTTTCGAGTGAAGTGACAATCTGCTTCTACGTGCTTTGTTTTTTCATGCACTATAGGGTTGGACACAAGTTTAAGTGTTGTGTCGTTGTCACAAAACAACATGGTCGGTCCCTTTGTTTGCACCCCAAGGTCCCAAAGCAAGTCTTGCAGCCACACTATTTCACAAGTGGTCTTCGCCATAGCTTGGTATTTAGCCTCTGCTGAAAATAAAGACATGGTTGACTGCTTCTTCGTCTTCTAAGAAAGTAAAGATTTTCCTAGCATGATATAGAATCCTGTAATCGATCTCCTACTCATTGGACAAGTTGCGTAATCAGCGTCACAATAAGCCGTCATCTCCATGTTGCACTTTTTTTAAAGAAGAATTCCAAGTCCTAGACATTTCTTCAAATACTTAACAACCTTTAGGGCGGCATTCATATGAGTTTGCTTTTGGCTTATGCATAAAAGCGGCGGAGTGTCGCATAGCATAATTTATATATGGTTTAGTCATGGTCAAATATATGAGCTTTCCTACCAGCCTTTGATAACCTGACGGGTCTCTGAGAACAGGATCATCTTGGAAGATTTCCTTCATCATGGTCCACCGTTGTTAACTTGACATTTTGTTCGATTAGAATAACTGCTAGTTTGCTTCCCAATAGACTACTTATGATATGATCTCTAGCACGAATTTTTGTTGACCGAGGGAAATCCCTCGATCCGATTAAGCAATTTCTATTCCCAGAAAATATTTGGGTGAACTCAAGTCCTTTATGTGGAATGTCGAATGCAGGTATTCCTTAAAGCTCTTTATGGCAATTGCATCGTTACCCATAATGAGAATATCATCAACGTATATAATTTAATATGTACCTTTTGTCCATGTAAAAATAGTGTAATCATACTTGGACTATTTGAAACCTACTGCTGTGAGAGCATTCGCGAACTTGGCATACCATTGCTTGGATGCTTGTTTGAGACCATAAAGGAATTGCGGAGACGACACACTTTGTTCTCCCCTTGTCTCCGTAAATCCTAAGGATGTTCCATATAAATTTCTTCATCCAAATCGCCATGTAGAAATGCATTGTGGACATCCATTTGGCGTAATGACCAATCTTGAAAAGCCACAACCGACAGGAAGGAGTGGACTATGACGTCTTTGGCCACTGGGGAGAAGGTCTCATGATAGTCAAATCATTCTCGCTGTGTAAACCCTTTTGCCACCAAGCAAGCCTTATATCATTCAATCGATCCATTAGCCCGAAACTTTATCTTGTAAACCCATTTGCATCCTATGGCTTTACGATTGGAAGGTAAAGTCACAAGATCCTATGTATGGTTGCCATTTAGTGCTTGCAATTCTGCTGCCATGGCCTTTTGCTAGCGTGGATCCGTGGATGCTTCATCATAACTAGCTGGTTCCCTTTCTTCAAATATGCGACTAATGCATTGTCTATGTTTCGGAGACAATTGATTGAAGGAGACATAGGATGAGAAGGGATAGTGAATACCTGGAGAGTTATGTGTGGCACAAACATAATCCTTAGTCCAGGCCGGTGGACATGTGGTGCTCCCTGAACGTCGAGGAGGATCCGGACGTGATGGTAGAGTCTCTTCCATAGGTGGTGCTGTCATGAGATCTCGAGGCTTCTTTAGTAGCCGCATCCTCAAATCTTGGTGACGGAGAAATGGCCTTAGCTAAAGTAGTCCGATCGCTTGTGGAAGCATTATTGAAGGTTCCCGGATTTCCAATCATAACATATTTAGGATCCTTGGATATATCGTCTTCAAAGAAAATAGCTCGAGAAGAATTGAGATCGTTTTCCTTTGAGGACTGATCTTCAGCAAATGGAAACATGTCTTCATGGAAGACTACGTCTCTACTTATGAGGAATTCTTCTGTGGAAGGTTGAAACACACGATACCTCTTTTGAAGATTTGGGTATCCCATGAATATGCACCGTTGGGCATGAGGACTCATTTTGTCCCGAGGGCCTACCGTAGTGACGTAGCATAAACACCAAAATATTCTTAGGTGATCCAGTTTTGGCTTCTTTCGGAAAAGGACTTCGAAAGGGCTTCGACCATTTAACACCTTTGTTGGCATCCGATTAATTAAGTAGACTGTCGTGATCATGCAATCTCCCCAAAAATTATCCGAAAATAGAAGCCTGAACCTTCAAGGCACGTGCCACTTCCAAAATATGTCGATGCTTTCTTTCCACTACTCCATTTTGTTGTGGAGTGTATGTGCACGAACTTTCATGCGAGATGCCATAGGATGAAAATAATGATGTGCATTCATGGTTGAAAAATTCTCTTCCATCATCTATCCTAATCCGCTGGATAGATTTTCCAAATTTGGTATTTGATAAAGAAATAAAATCCTTTAAGTGGGATAGAACTTGACCCTTAGTTTGCATGAGGAATATCCATGTTGCTCGAGTATAATCGTCAACAATAGTAAAAAAATATCTTGATCCATCATGATTAGGTGTATGATACTGCCCCCACACATCAACATGAATTAGTGAAAAAACACTAGTGGAATGACTTTTGCTAACTGGAAAGGTTGCACATGATTGTTTTGCAAGTGGGCAGATATGACATTGAGGCTGATTCGTTTCGTGGAAAATAACTTCCGGGGAAAATATTTTCCGAAATTTCCGGTGTTCGGATGGCGGAGAATACATGGTCAACGGAAAATCCCTCTTGAAATCGTGGAAAATGATTTCCTCTTTTGAAAAGAGGAAATCATTTTCCGCACCTCTCGCCTCTCGCGCTCCCGCTGCTTTCTCCTTCCTCCATCAGTTCTTGTTCTCTCTCTCTCTCTTTCTTGCTCTCCTTGCTACAATGGCTTCAACAACGTCCTTCTCCGGGAACAGCCTCCGCCCTCCCCGGCCGCTCCTGCCCGCCTACTCCGGCCGGGGCGCCGCCGCCATTGCCACACTCCGCTTCCCCGGCGGCTCGAAGCCGCTCGGGAGGATTCGGCTCAAGAGGGAGCACTACAGCGGCGCCGGGAGGCTCGCGGGGAGCCCACCGTCCCAGGCCGCTCGTCGTGCGGCCGTGAGCCGTGAGCTCGTCGGATATGGCAGCGAAGCTCGCGGCTCGCCGGATCTAGCGGCAGAGCTCGGGCTCCCGATCCGGGCGAGCTCAAGCTCGTCGCCCAGATCCGGCGAGCTCGAGTGAGATCGGCCGAGCCTCGAGCTCGCCGGATCGGCCACCGGGTCTTGGTCGGCCAGGGCGGCCGACCATCGTCGAGCGGGGAAGGAGGTGGCGGCGGCGGAAGGAGGAGGAAGAAGGAGGAGGAAGGAGGCGACGGCGGACGAAGCCGCTCGGGAGGAAGAAGAAGGAGGAAGGAGGAAGGAAAAGAAAAATAAATAATAAATAATAAAAATTTCTATTTTAAAAAATATAAATAATTAAAAAATCATTTTTTAAAAAAAAATATAAATAAATAAAATAAATTTTTTGGTCAATTAAAAATATTAAAATTCAATTTTTGAAAATTTTTTTCAGGAAAATGTTTGAGCTAACGAACAAAGTGGAAAATATTTTCCACTCAAATTTTAGATTTTGGCCGAACACCGGAAAATAGAGTCATTTTCCTAGAAAATGACTTCTAGGAAAATGTTTTCCGGAAATATGATATTTTCCGTGAAACGAATGGAGCATGAGAGTAAGGAAACAAAGCACTGTGGCCCATTCTAGAATGCAACAGGAAATTTTTATCATTGGTAGTGACATTACACAATGATTGCTTATTGGAGGAAACTTGAGATAAATCTAAAGTTCTTGGAATGCTAGTCCAGAAAAATAGTTCATCGGAGAGATTACCCAAACCTATCAGTTTCCCAGTCGAAAGAGCCTGAAAGAAACAGACATCAGCATTGAAAAAAATTCAACAAGAGTTTTTCTTGTAGGCTTTAGACACAGAAATCAGATTGAGCTGGAAATCTAGAACATAGAGGACATTTCTCAAGGTTATTTGAGGGCTAAGGTTCACAATTCCTGTAGTGGTCACATAGGTAATGCTTCCATTTGGCAATCATATAGAAACATGAATACTTAAATCTTCATGAATAATGAAAAAGAAGCTCTTATTACATACAATTTGATCACTAGCCCCTGAGTTGATTATCCAAGAATTTCGGGAAATAGAATTTATCAGGCAATGAGATACTTGAGAAGCTACTTCCTTTGTTGGAAATGTTCATTTTTTTGCAATGCCTACATAAGCTGCTAATACTGCCCTTAAGTGATGGGTTGATCATTATTCGAACCAATGGTCTGATAAGCTGCTACCGAAGATTCCTCCCCCCGTTTTCCTTTTTCACCGAGCTTACTGTGCAATTTCCAGCAATTGTTAATGGTGTGATGGGGTCGCCTACAGTATTCACAAAATAATTTATTTTTTCCTTTTATATTTTTCCCATAAGCCTTTGAACTTGCGGAAAATTGTCGACCGTTAGATCCTTTAAAAATAGTCGTGTGCCCACCGTCCGATCCTGATGAGGAATTGGGCCTTTTCCAATTGTCTGATCGCGCCTCGCAATTTGGACCGTCCATTTTAGGTCCTTTGAAGGCATGTGAACCTATCCCAAACCCTAGCTCCTCTGGCCAACCGGAAACGGCTGAGAGAGGGTACGACAAGAAACTGGGCGCTATTGTCAAGTAGGGATTTGAACCCATATGTAATATACGAACTTCGCCTGAGCCTCAAATACTTAATGATCCCTGCCGCGTTGACAAGCTGGCCATTGGACTATGCTGTTGGCACCAGCCACGGTCACCGTATCGCCACCACCGTCATCTCACCGAACCATCGCGCCTCATCACATCCCCACGACACCACCCCATCACCATGTCTCCACCACATCATGACAACTTAATTGCCGCCTAGTTTACTACCTCACTAAATTTTCTTCTTCATGAAATGCCACGAGTGAGATTAATGTGATCTTAAAGATAGACCACGACCATGAGATGTTAAAAAAGAATCAATTCAAGATCGGTCACGTCTCTTCTCCCACCAATGTTTACTTTCTTCATTACGTTGCCATGCCGGTTCTCTCATGTAAATTCTCCTTCATCCCCACGTATCCGTGCAACTTGTCAAAGAGAGGAGCAGAGAACTCCCACCATCACCCACGTCAACCCCATCCGCCTCCTCCTCAGCTTGCCACAAATGAAGACCATTGACCAACAAAATTCTCAAAGGCAAAGAAGGAGAGAAGACACAGAATTCAGCCACGATTCTGTGATTTTCGCAAATGGCAATGAGGATTACCGCTAATGGCCATGTCCACTCCACGCGTCTCTCCTCTGGACTGCCACAAAACTAAGGAATGTTGACCAAGACAGTCAAAGCAGGCGGAGAAGCCGAAGCACAAAAAAAAAGACCGTCTCTCATTTCCCTCACCTCACAATCTTCTTTGTTCCATCAACGTCTTCAGCGAAGAATCATCTCCATCAAGACTCTCACAGCTTTGTTCCTTTCTTGCTACTCGACGCCGCCACTTGCACCACCTCGCTGCACCACCATCTTGCTTTATTCTCACCTCTAACCAAACACCTCACAGCATCGCCTTCATTCTGCTCACGTCGTCTTGCTGCTTCGCCACTAGCCTGCACCACCGAGGATTCAAGGCAAGTGGAAGTCCTATTCTTCTATATTATGTGGTGCTGCCGTTGATATTGCTAGTATGAGTACCTAGAGGGGGGGTGAATAGGTGCCTAAACAATTTATCGATATACGGAAGCGATTCTTAACATATGATAGAAAGTAAATTCTCTCTTAATTAACAAAATGAAATACGATTGAGGTAGAGAGAGTGAGGAAGAGAAAATTGAACACAGGATTTATAGTGGTTCGGCTTATTCCAAGCCTACGTCCACTCTTCCGCACTGACAGCCCACCGGCTGGATTTCACTATGATTAAAAGAGAAGTTACAGCACAGCTTTGCCTTGATTCCACAGTGTAGATGTTTTACCACACCTCCTTAAGGTCTCTCACAAATATAGACTCTCTTTTGTATACAAGTATTCGCTCAAAGGATTTATCTAAACAAATAGGAGCTTCGAGACTTTGGAATTCTTCTATCGCGCACACCTCGAACAACTAAGAACGTCTTCCTTATATACTCCTTTATGCCATCATACCCGTTGGCACTTACCAAAGGAATTCCTCCAATCTACCCGTTGGACGGAATCAATTAGGAAGATTGTTCGAGCTATTAAAGGAACGTGTTGATAGCCCATCAATCCTGTTCGCCCATACAATCGGGATCTCGGTTTCCATAAGTAGAACATTCCAATAATATTTAGATAATCATCGAATCTTCAGTCATTGAATCAATCTTGATCAATCAAATGATTACGATACGTCTTCTCCAACCACGAGATATTCTCCGGATGATAAGGTTAAATCCTGAACAAAACATCTTGTTCTCGGATAACCTTTCTTCAACGGATTAGAGATGTCAATGAGGATAGACTTTGAGTCTTGAGTCGGCTGTCCGGAAGTCTTCGAGACTTTAACTACCGAGTGCAGACCTTTAGACTAGACTGATGGAAACGTTTTGTCAACTTCAAAACACTTCACGAAGATTTCTCCAACAATCTCCCCCTTTTTGATGGTGACAAAACCTTCCTGCAGATTTGGATAACTTTGACCTGCAAAACATTTCTCAAACACATATGCATATCTTATAGAGATGAATGGCTAAAAGATTAACACTAGAATCTGCAACCACAGAAAATAGGTTAGTCTAGTGTATAATAAAACCATCCATAAGATATCAATACTTGTTAATAGAAGCAGTCAAGTCCAAGTCTAGTTCGGTTCTCATCCAGACACAAAACTAAGTCAAAGTTTGAAAAAAACAGTTAAACAACAACACAATTCAACAAACAATTAAAAAATGATTGAAAGTTTTTGATCAAATCATGCATCTCTCCCCCTTTTTGTCATCATTAAAAAGGATGAGATGGAGTCTTGGGAATGCGGACAAGCTGGAAATCTTCCATAGACTGAACGATGCCTTCCAGCCTTTTAAAGTCTTCCTTCAGCTGTACAACCTCCTCACTCTTGGCATTAGCCGATTCGAATAGAGAGGGCTTGCATCTTATCATTCAATGAACGGGAAGAAGCTTGACTTTCATTCTTCAAACTTTGAACTTCGCATCCCAAGGCATAAATTTGACATTTTATCTCCAAGAGAATATCCATGATTCTGCGAAAATCTGCTCCATTATCGGGCCCGAGTACTTGCTTCGGCTCGATCGATGGAGTAAAAGCGACGATGGTGGATCAGCATAATCTCACAGGTTTGGCGATGAAACTTCATGACCTTCTTCTGGAAATTGAGATGCATAAACATCCCTCAGGTTTGCGGGTGAGCGACCGACTCCTTCACTTGCATCGGGATATGAAGACGTCACTCATTTCTCCCGATCTCCCCTGTTTCCATGCCTACGGTGGAGAAGAGATTTCCTCGGGTTCTCCTTCTTCTCTTCTTTCTTCTTGAGTCTTTCTTCCTCCGCTTCTTGCTTTGCTTCTCTTTCTTCTTCTTCCTTCTCCTCTGCTTCTTTCGTCTTTTGTTCCGATTCTTTCTGAGGAACATGACGACTTAAATTCTTCAAAGCCATTGCAGAGATGGTGATGTCTTCGTCATCATCTTCATCCTCAACGAGGAGAGCTCTTCTTCTCTTTGATGGAGCAGCCATGGGCTCCTTCCATTTTCTCTTAGCAGCAGAAGAGAGTTGATGAGATTTGGCAGGAGTCTTCTCCTTGAATTTCTCCAATTCTTTGCTCAGTTTCTTCAAACGCATTTTGGTTACCATTTTCAGTCCTACCACCATATGATCGCATGATCGAACACAAAAGATTTGCGGAGGCTGAATATTCAGATGTCTGAATAACTTCGTAACAAGGCTTGGGTAAGGGAGTTGACCTCTGTCCTTCATCATCGCTCTATACATGTGAAACATAACGGTATGAGGAGAGAAAACTTCTTTCCATAGAGGATGGCATACATCAACTTTGCCTCGAGCTTGAAACATCGGTTTTGGAAGTTGATTTCGGCCGAAGGCAATTGATCACAATCTTGTGAAGCAAGATGTTGAATGCATTCATCCGTGAGTAGGTGATCTTCTCATCTCGTTCTCCTGTCCTTCACCGGTTCAAGTGTGGCCCGAGCAATGGAAACTTTGATTGGTTGATATCGCCTCTCTCAACTTCTAACACATCTCGCCAAAGCATATTCATATCCACAACATAGTCTTGTTCTTTAACGCTGAAGGAGAATCTATTCGCATCCAAAAAGCTAAGATTTGAATAGAAATATGCAAGTCAATTCAGCATAAGCCTCGGTTGAGTCGAGCAAAACTTTTCAAGTTGAAGATAACTGAACTTTTCCCTCAAGTTCACTTTCACAAAGATCCAGAAAATCAAAGTCCACACTCCTAGGGTTTATTACCCCACGCTTCAGCAATTTCGAGTACGATCCTTTTGTTCCTTTGATCGAACAAATCTCCCATTTTTCCTTGAATTTCAGCCGCAATACCCATTTTCGGTTGAAATAGACACAAACAGATTGTCATCGTCATTCCCATCTACGAGATTCGGTCCCCAGTCATGAGGATCACTTGGGATATTCGCAAGGGTTTCCTCGGCCACCCCTTTACGAGCGATTCCCAAACTTTCCATTTTTCAGAAAGATATATTCGTTCCTATATCCTTTGTTTCTAAGAAACTCATCAACATAGTTCAAAGGAGTACGAATTCCTTTTAAGGCACGATATAGCTTGTAAATAAAAGCGGGCTTTTGAACTCTTACGGGTCCGCATCCTCGATGATTTCTTCCCGATGCCGATGAACAACGCCTTGAGGACTAGATGGTGGAGAATGACGCTGCCGAGAATGTTGTGGACTCGGTTCTTGATGGAGTAACTTCATATTCGGTAAGATCGAAGTGCGTAGGCCCCTCACTCATCTCTGTGGTCCCCTACTTGCGATTCTTGAGGACTTTTGTGAAGATGACATCTTTTCTTAGTGTTTGGAAGATTCCTTGCTTGACTTTCCCGAAAAGATGACAACTTTTTGAAGATTGAGCGAAGAAGACAAACGGGAATTGAGGATCGATGCTTTCTAGGGTTTTTGAGAGAAAAGTGAATAGAAAAGTGAAGAGAAATCTACAAAGTGTACAATCGGTTAAAAAGAAGAGTAAACGAACCGTCACAAAGGAAATAAAAATATGCATTTTCAAAATAACTGTCTTTATCCGCAAAAATAGTTATTTCAAAAATAACTTCCCTTTTGAAAATGAATCGATGTAATATTTACGTTAATTAAATATAGCAACAATTTAAACACAAACGATGATCGTACATTTTCAAGATAAGATTGAGAGAGAAAGACTTACAGTCGAAGGTCGAGCCAAGATGGTAGATAAAGTCTTGTTAGCCTGAGTCTGACAGTCTTTAGACTTTGATATCCTCATACCTCAAAATGTTGAGTCTGGACCGTATAGACCCAAATTGATTTTTCTCCAAAGGCTTTGTGAGTATATCGGCCGTTGATTCTTTGAGTCAACAAATTGAATTGAAACATCTCCATTTTGAACATGATCTCTAATAAAGTGATGTCGAATCTCTATATGCTTTGCTCTTGAGTGGAGAATTGGATTTTTGGTGAGGTTGATAGCGCTGGTGTTGTCGCAATTAATCTCCGTGCATGAGTCTTCAATTTCAAAATCTCTTAGTTGTTGTTTTATCCATAGAATTTGCGAACAACGGCTTCCAAGAGCTACATACTCGCTCGTTGTTGAAAGAGACACAGTGCTTTGTTTCCTTGAAAACCAAGACACCGGCCCCGCTTCCAAGCAACCGGCAAGTTCTGAAGTGCTCTTTCTATCAACTCGCAACCGGCCAGATCTACGTCGAATATCCCGAGGAAGATTAAAGTCTCCTTCTTAGGATACCAAAGACCGATGCTTGATGATGAAGCGACGTATTTAATGATGCGTTTCGCAAAGCACCGAGATGAGATTCTCTAGGATCGATTGAAACCTAGCACGAGATGCAAACACTTAACAAAATATCGGGTCTAGAGAGGCGTAAGATAAAGAAGTGATCCAATAATGCTCTGTACATGCTTTTGATCAACTTTCTTCCCTTCTTCATCTTTGTCTATCTTTAAAGAACTTGACATTGGTATGTCGGTCTTTTTGCACTTTTCCAGTCCAAACCTTTTGACAAGATCATTAACATATTTTTCTTGATAAATAAAAGTTCATTCCTTCAATTGTTTTACTTGAAGACCAAGAAAGAATGTTAACTCTTCCATCATACTCATTTCAAACTCATCGCATAGACTTTGAAAATTTCTTGCAAAGACTTTCATTAGAGGATCCAAAAATAATATCATCCACATATATTTGAACAAGTAAGAAACTTTTGTTTTCCTTCTTGATAAATAAAGTCGTATCTACTTTACCTTTGACAAAACCATTTTGTATTAGGAACTTACTTAATCTGTCGTACCAAGCCCGAGGTGCTTGCTTTAAACCATACAAAGCCTTTTCGGTCAAGGCGAGTCCGGCTTCTTTGGGTCTTCAAACCCGGTGGTTGTTCCACATAAACTTCCTCATGGATAAATCCATTTAGGAAGGCGCTTTTGACGTCCATTTGGAATAACTTGAAATTCTTATAACAAGCAAACGCAAGTAATAGTCGAATAGCTTCTAACCTTGCCACCTTTGGAGCGTAAGTCTCATCATAGTCTATTCCTTCTTCTTGCGTATATCCCTTGGCCACGAGTCTTGCTTTATTTCGTACGACTTTTCCTTTCTCGTTCATCTTGTTTCGAACACCCATTTAGCTCCAATAACAGTTTTACCTTTTGGTTTGGATATCAATTCCCGGACATCATTTATGCTTTGAACTGTCGAGCTCTTCTTGCATAGCTTCAATCCAGCTTTCATCGATAAAGCTTCTTCTATGCTTTTTGGTTCAATTTCGAAACAAGAGCTACATCACTAGACTCTTCTCGCCTTTTGGATGCGGTGCGAATTCCTTCATTAATTTCGCCGATTATAAGATCTTTGGGATGACTGGACTTATGCTTCCAGTTACTTGTTGATATGTCTGTTTGATGATCTCTCTCTTTGATTGAATCTTCACGAACATCCTGATGCTGGTTTTCCAGAGTCTGAGATGCTTCTTGAGTCGTAAGCTTTGGAAGGTCTGGAGCAGGTTCAGACTCTTCTTGATGAGTCTGACTTGATTCATCTTGTGTTGAGTCTTGAAATTTGACATTCATTGACTCCTCCACGCATCGACTCTTCTTGTTATAGACTCGTAAGCTTTGCTTGATGTAGAATATCCAAGGAAGATACCTTCATCGATCTTTCTTCAAACTTACCAACTCGATCTTTTGCATTTTTCAATATAAAACATTTACAACCAAATACATGAAAGTATGAAACAATAGGCTTCTTTTCTTTGAATAACTCATAAGGGGTTTTTCTGAAGAATAGATCTTAAGAAGACTCTATTGATGATATAGCATCTTTGTTGAAACTTGACTTCAGCCCAAAATCGAGAAGAAATTTTACTTTCAATTAAAAGAGTTCTAGCCATTTCTTGAAGAGATCTGTTCTTTCTTTCCACAACTCCATTTTTGAGGAGTATATGGAGAGGAGAACACATGCTTAAAGCCGCATTCATCACAGAATTTTGTAAAATCTTGATTTTCAAACTTACCTCCATGATATGTTCTTATACTAGAGATAACACATCCTTTTTCATTTTGAACCTTTTTAGCAAATTTTTCAAAATACGAAAAGGTTTCGGACTTACTTGCAATGAAATATACCCGAGTAAAACGGGAGTAATCATCAACAATTACTAGGCAATACTTCTTACCCCCAATACTCTAAGTTCTGGTTGGTCCGAAGAGATCCATATGCAGCAACTGTAGTACATGATTAGTAGAGACATGATTTATTGGCTTAAAAGAATTTCTTACCTGCTTTCCCAGAATACATGGAGTGCATGAATCAGTCTTTTGGTATGGCAATCTGGGTAGTCCTCGAACAAGCTGTTTTGAAGAGATTTTGGCTAATTGCTTCATGTTGACATGACCAAGCTTTTGTGCCATAAGCTTGCTTCGTCTTGAATTGAGATAAGGCATTGCGATTCATTTGGTTTCACATCCGGAAGATAGATATTTCCATGTCTTCGACCCATGAAAGACTCGAGTAGAGTCTTTACCGATTCCGTAACATGTTCCTTCTTGAAAGAAGATCTTGAAACCAAGTATCACACAATTGACTAATCGAGAAGATTGTAATTGAGTCCTTCCACTAAGGAAACATTACTTATTGTGAGAGTTCCAATTTTCACGGTTCCAAATCCCACAATACTTCCTTTTTGTTTCCTCCAAATGAAACTTTTCCACCATTTACTTGAGCAATCTTTATAAAGCAATTTGAGTCTCTGTCATGTGTCTTGAGCATCCATTTGTCAAGATATCACTTTACTGTTTCTTGACGGAGACCTGCATTTAAAATAAAGTCTCAAGCTTTCTTTGGTACTCAAATTTTCTTGGGTCCTTTGGTGTTAGTAAGATAAACAGTATTAGCCCATACTTTCTTAATAGGTTTCCATACCATAGGACACTCTTTTTCAAAATGATCCGGACTGTTGCAATTAGAACATCTGAGAGCATTTCTACTTACAGGTTTTACAAAAACTTTCTTGAAGTGATTTTTGTAAACCTCACTCGAGAGTCTTTTCTTGATTCTTTCTTTTACTTTAGGAAAATCAATCAAGGGAATTGTTTCTTCTGTCATACCTAGACCCAGACTTATTGAAGTAAGGTCTTTGTCTTTGAAAGAATTTTCTCAAGTTTTCAGACCTTATAGAAAATTTCTTTGATATATTTGATAAGTCTGTTTTTAAAAAAACATTTTCTTTTAAAAGATTATCTTCATTTTCTTTAAGATTGGAAACAGACAAGTCTAGACTTTTAACTCTTTCGCTAAAACATTTTCCTTTTGTTTTAGAGCTGAGTTTTCTTTTTTTCAGTTCGGAAATTCTTTTGAGAGAAGTCTTAAGACTAAAGCATGGTTCATCAATATATTTAGAAACTTTGACAGGAATTTTAAAATCACTTGCCTCAAATTCACTATCTCGAGTCCGATCTTGAGTCTCGAGTTTGATTGTGCCATCGACATAGATTGGCATATTCATTATCACTTTCTTCACACTCGTATCACCGGGTTTCGGCTTTGAGAGCTTTCGAAATTTTTCAGCTTTTCCTCTCTTCTTCTTCGAAGAGGACGGTTGGGTACGATGTGTCCCTTTTTCTTGCATTCAAAGCAGACTACATCTTTATTTGGTTCCTCATCATCAACGAGACTTGGTCTGCTGTCTTTGAAAGCTTTGTTTCTTTAAGTTGAACCTTCTTCCTTTTCTATTTAGTTTTCCGAATCTTCTTATCATGAGAGCAAGCTCCTCATCGTCCATATCATCTTGAGAATCTGTATAATCATAATCATCATTTGATTTTAATGCAATGGATTTCTTACCTTTTGGATCTTCATCTTCATTGATCCTTTCCACTTCATAGGATTGAAGAGTTCCAATCAACTCGTCGACAGATAGTGTCATGATTCTCTGCGTCTCTCTTATCGAAGTCTTTATGTGATTCCAATCCTCGGAGAGTCCACGCAGTAGCTTGTTTACCTTCATGGGATCAGAAGTTGGTTGACCTTGATTTTCAAGACCATTTACAATATCGTAAAACGACTAAACATGTCGATATTGATTCTCCTGGTTTCATTCTGAAGGCTTCGTATTGATCGAGAAGAATGTTGATTCTTGTTTCCTTCACTCGATCTGTTCCTTCATAGGTGATATGCAATCTGTCCCAAACTTCTTTTGCTGTACCACAAGAAGATATTCTATTATATTTAGTTGGTGATAAAGCACAATATAAGGAGTAAATTGCTTTTGCATCGAGTGTTTGTCTCTTGATTATTTCTTTCGAGACATTCCGCTGGTTTCTTCAGTTTCTTTTCCTCTTTCGCAGACTCGATGCGGTGGTAGGAGTAATTCCTTTTTCTACAACGTCGCATTCCAGAGGATCCTTTGATCGTAGGAAAGCTTTCATCTTGTTCTTCCGGATGTTGTAATCCTTTCCATCAAAGTAGGGTGGTCTGGTATTGCTTTGCCCTTCCATCGCCCCCCGGTGCTAGCATACTAGCCATGGATCTTTTACTATGAAGTAAAACACTTCAAATAAAGTAAGTACACTGTGCTCGATACCAATTGATATTGCTAGTATGAGTACCTAGAGGGGGTGAATAGGTGCCTAAACAATTTATCGATATACGGAAGCGATTCTTAACATATGATAGAAAGTAAATTCTCTCTTAATTAACAAAATGAAATACGATTGAGGTAGAGAGAGTGAGGAAGAGAAAATTGAACACAGGATTTATAGTGGTTCGGCTTATTCCAAGCCTACGTCCACTCTTCCGCACCGACTTGACCCACCGGCTGGATTTCACTATGATCAAAAGAGAAGTTACAGCACAGCTTTGCCTTGATTTCACAAAGTGTAGATGTTTTACCACACCTTCTTAAGGTCTCTCACAAATATAGACTCTCTTTTGTATACAAGTATTCGCTCAAAGGATTTATCTAAACAAATAGGAGCTTCAGATTTTGGAATTCTTCTATCGCGCACACCTCGAACAACTAAGAACGTCTTCCTTATATACTCCTTTATGCCATCATACCCGTTGGCACTTACCAAAGGAATTCCTCCAATCTACCCGTTAGACGGAATTAATTAAGAAGATTGTTCGAGCTATTAAAGGAACGTGTTGATAGCCCATCAATCCCTGTTCGCCCATACAATCGGATCTCGGTTTCCATAAGTAGAACCTTCCAATAATATTTAGACAATCATCGAATCTTCAGTCATTGAATCAATCTTGATCAATCAAAGGATTACGATACATCTTCTCCAACCACGAGATATTCTCCAGATGATAAGGTTAAATCCTGAACAAAACATCCTCGTTCGGGATAACCTTTCTTCAACGGATTAGAGACTGTCAATGAGGATAGACTTTGAGTCTTGAGTCTGGCTGTCCGGAAGTCTTCAGACTTTAACTAACAGAGTCTGCAGACCTTCAGACTAGACTGATGGAAACGTTTTGTCAACTTCAAAACACTTCACGAAGATTTCTCCAACAGCCGTTACTTGGGTTTCCATTATAGGAATCAACAAATTTGCGCTCGAACGCGTCAAGTTGCCGTTGTATCATGGTTTGCTTCTTGTTAGTTAAAGCCGAGTTCAATCTTGACTCGTATATGAGAGTGCTAGTATGAACACCTAGAGGGAGGTGAATAAGTGTTTAAAATAAATCTTGGCAAATATATGCGGAATAAAATAAACTTCAAACAAAGGAGTTAAGGAAGAGAATAAGAACACATAAATTATAGTGGTTCAGCTTCATCCAAGCCTACGTCCACTCTCCCACACTAACAGCCTTCTTGGCTGGATTCCACTATGCAATCAACAAGAGATTACAACTTTGAGTGCAAACATTTAGTAGATCACACTATCTCACTAAGTCACACTTTTGGTATTTCTCTCACGATCACAAACGTTTAAGCTCTCAAGAGACAAATATATGATCGAATGTCGCTCAGACTTTGGAATTATAAATTCTACGCTCTATCTCTTACTTGCTCATCGGTCCTTCATCTCCTTAAATACTCCTCCACTTCCAAACTAGCCGTTGGACGGTATCTTGAGGATCGTCTTCTAATATACCCATTGGACAGCTTTGTATCTAGAAGATTTGGTAGCCATTGAGTGACAAAGGTAAAATTCCAAATTGATTCCGATCGCCCATACAAACGAAATCTTGGTTTCCATAAGAAAAGATTTTTCGTATAGAAAGTTTTTGTCTTCAAGATCCAATCGTCAATCAAATAGATTGAGTCAATCAAATTAATCTTGATGTGGAATCCAAATCAGATCACTAGCCGTTATATGATTGGGCTTGAGTTACATTCTGTCGAATCTGGATGTAAAGTCTGAGAGTAATAGACTTTACAATTTGAGTCTGAATGCGATAGATTTTGCAATCTGAGTCTGAACATATTCTGTTTCTGAACAGATTTAGCTTTAAGGTCTGTACTCAGTTCAGCTTCAATATAGAGTCTGTCTTCTGGTTCATCATTCACGTTTAGTTTGGAATTTGTCAGAATGAGCAGACTTCTGATGTATAACAGACTTTGACACTAAAGTCTGGCAGTCTTCAAACTTTGACACAGAAGTCTGGAAATCTTCAGAATCTACTTTGGGCATATGTTACGTTCAGTCTTCTGGTCGTCTTCACACTTTGACAATATCCTTTACATGTTCTATCATCTGCATGGTCTATTACTTAACCATTAAACATGTTAATAGCCTTTGATTTATTTTGTCATCTTCAAAACATCATAAGGGATTTCCCTAACAATCTCCCCATTTTTGATGATGACAAAACAGTCTCTGAATATGTAGATTTGTAAACACACTTTTAAAAATATTAATTTAAATCAAAGGATATCAGAAGATATCAAATAGATTGAGCATAACAATATATAGAAAAATAATCGTAGCTCAATATTATGCCATAGATAATATCAACCAATCAACACATATGCATATTCATATCTTCTCCCCCTTTTTGTCATAATCAAAAAGTGATAATAATGGAAAAAGTATCACGTAAAGAATGATAACAAATATCTTGCATGAATCACAATTTCCAAAAATCAGCTTTTATAAAGTAAATCTAGTATTAAAGATATGCAATATAGCTCACTTCGATCATATATATAAGCAAATATCCAATAAAAATCACGGATGCATCATAAAATGCACGTACCTTTTTGTCATAATAAAATAATAATATTAATAAGAGATTTGTTAATGACAAAAGGTAATTAAAAAATGCACTAACCGGATTTTTTAGAACAAATTCTGATACATTTACCTTTCCTTCTATTCATAATAAGATCACGATTAATCCAAAAAGATTTTTCCGTAATTGATCAATGCTCCCCCTCAATTTGTTGCCTTTTTGAGATGATCACGATTCTTTTCATTTTCTTTTGGATTCACGTTCTCCCCCTATGATCATGACAATATTTGCGAATAGAAACAATTGTTGCTTGTGCACGTTGAACATAATATTTTTCCAGTATTTCCTTTGTAGCAACAACATCTGCAACGATCACTTGCATTTTGAAATTCGAGACAAAAATTTATTTTCTTCAATTAAGCTTTTCTCGAATTCAACCTGCATCAACTTAACAAACTTTTTCCACAAATAAGCTATAATAATATCCACGTGAATACCCTTTTCTTCAAATAGATAAATTGAATAGCATATATAAAATTATCAAATATTAAAATTCAGAACTATTCAACCTTTTGTTCGATGCATAAGGGATTTCCTCAATAAATCAAAAATTTTGCACAAGGAATAGAATTTTTGAACTTCCAAAAGATAGTATAGAATCCCCATGATTTTCTGATTGAGTTTTCCAAAATCCATATGAAAGATTCTTTTGTGACCTGCAAATTCTTATATAACAGATAATAATCTTTGCAAAAATGTCACGTAATATCTTCCTTTGATTTGCAGATCAAACTTGCTAGATATAAGATATCTTCTAAGAATATAGCAAGAATATCCATGAATATGTAGTAGTATCTTTTGAGATCAAAGCGATTTCCTTGAGCATAAATTTCAGATATGCATTTTGCAAAAGGAAAATAAATATTTCTATCACGTGCCAAAATTGCAATACCTTATATTTATAACAAAAGATATTCGCAATATAATCATCCAAAATCATGATAAATGCACGTAGAAATTTGCAAGGCAGGATAAAAAAATTTCTCTTACCCAGGTATATGTTTCAAATATACCATTGAAAAAAAAATCATTACCAATTTTCACCTGAGATTCTTTTCTTATTGCACCAAAATCTGCAAAGATTTGCGATCATTCTTGCCTTATTGAATTTCCTGCAATCAACTCATTTCCTTTTTGGTATCCATCAATTTGGATCATTCCTTGACGTTAGAGTAAAATAGAAAATCTCCATAATCAAATATTCTTTCTTAATTCATCGTAACAAAGTATTCAAAGAAAGAATATTATGTACCATGATATTTTGAAAAATAAATTCTCACTTAGTCAAAGCACAATAAAATCAGGGAGAATGAAATCTTTGAATATCTAAGAATATCTTGCATCATCACGTAAAACAGATTTTCACTTTGCAAAATATGATTAAATTTGAAGTATAAAATTAGACAAAATAATCTGAATTATCTCAAATAATCACACATACTAAATCAAATCTCAACTCACAAATCACAAAAACAAATCATACGATTCTTTCTTCAATAAAGAAAAATATGATCATTATAAAATCTCAATCAACCAATGATATATCGAATATCAAGTATAATGAGAATTATTGCCAAAATCAAATTGAGAATAAAAAATTCCTTACCAAATCCTCTTTCTTCTTTCTATCCTGCAAAAATAACTCATCTTTTCTTTGGTACCCATTTTTTCTTGGGTCCATGAGAGTTAGTAGAATATGCTGTTTTTATCCAATTTTTCTTGATAAGTCTCCAGACTTTAGGACATTCTTTCTCAAAGTGTTCTGAATCTCCACAATTTGAACACTTGACGTCATTTCCATCAACAGGTTTTACAAACACTTTTTGAAAATGATTTTTGTAAAATGCCTTTGAAGGTTTTTGTCTAAGTCTCTCATTGACTTTAGGAAAATCTATTAGAGAATCATTTTCCTTAATGAAATCAAGTCCCGACTTATTATAGTAAGGAACTTGTATGGAAATGATATGCTCTAATGTTTTTGATTCATTTGAGAATTTTGTCGAAATATTTGAAAATTCTTTCTTCAAAGAATCATTTTCTTTGACAAGTAAATCTCGACTTTCTTTTGTTTGTAGAAAATCTTTTTGCAAAATTTCAAAATTTTCATTTTGAGAAAGATCATGTTTCCTAAGACGTGAATTATCCTTTTTTAGTTTGAAGATTCTTTTAAGAGAAGATTTGAGATTTAAGCAAAACTCATTTATATACTTTGAAACTTTGAGAGGAATTTTTGAATGGCTTACCTCAATTTCCTCATCGGATTCTGAGTCTGTGTCTAAGTTAGACTCTGATTCTGAGTCTGTGTCTGAGTCAGACTCAGATTCTGAATGTGCCATCAAGCATAAATTTCCTTGCTCATCATCTTCTTTCATTGATCTTTTCTGGCCATTCTGCTTGTATTTTCTTCTTCCACTAAATTTGCTTCCTTTTATACTCAGTTTCTTGAATTTCTTGACCATAAAAGCAAGTTCTTCGTCGTCCATGTCATTTTCTGAGTCTGTTTCATCAAAAACAACATTAGATATTAAAGCGATGGACTTCTTACCTTCGGGATCTTTATCATTGAGTTGTTCCACTTCATAGGATTGAAGAGTGCCGATCAATTCATCAACGGAGAGTGGCATAATCCTCTGAGTCTCCCGGATTAAGGTCTTAACATGGTTCCAATCTTTTGAGAGACCTCGCAAGAGTTTGTTGACCTTCATTGGGAAAGAAATTGGATGACCTTGATATGCCAAACCGTTTACAATTTCTATAAAATGATCGAACATATCTCCAATCGACTCTCCTTGCTTCATCTTGAATGATTCATATTTGCCGAGCAGGAAGTTTACTTTTGTCTCTTTTACATGATCGGTCCCTTCATATGTAACATGAAGTTTATCCCAAACTTCTTTTGCTGTTTCACATGGAGAGATTATGTTATATTCAGCAGGAGACAAAGCGCAATATAAAGAATAAACTGCTTTCGCATCAAGAGCTTCTCTTTTGGACATCTCCGTCCGAGACATAGGAGCGGGGAGTTTGGTTTCTTTGTCTTTGCCATTCTTATTTGATGTAGACGCGGCAATGGGGTTGATTCATCTTTCCACAACATCCCATTGCAAGGGATCTCTGGATCTTAGGAATGCTTTCATTTTGTTCTTCAACACGTCGTATTCCTTTCCATCAAAATATGGTGGCCTTGTGTTGCTTTGCCCTTCCATAACTCCTGGTGCCAAGATACTAGTCATAAAAAATCTTTAGCTCAAAAGTAAAAACACTTTTATAAACCGAGCACTTAGTTCTGATACGAATTGAGAGTGCTAGTATGAACACCTAGAGGGGGGTGAATAGGTGTTTAAAATAAATCTTGGCAAATATATGCGGAATAAAATAAACTTCAAACAAAGGAGTTAAGGAAGAGAATAAGAACACAGAAATTATAGTGGTTCGGCTTAATCCAAGCCTACGTCCACTCTCCCACGCTAACAGCCTTCTTGGCTGGATTCCACTATGCAATCAATAAGAGATTACAACTTTGAGTGCAAACACTTAGTAGATCACACTATCTCACTAAGTCACTCTTTTGGTATTTCTCTTACGATCACAAACGTTTAAGCTCTCAAGAAACAAGTATATGATCGAAGGTTGCTCAGACTTTGGAATTATAAATTCTACGCTCTATCTCTTACTTGCTCATCGGTCCTTCATCTCCTTAAATACTCCTCCACTTCCAAACTAGCCGTTGGACAGTATCTTGAGGATTGTCTTCCAATATACCCATTGGACAGCTCTGTATCTAGAAGATTTGGTAACCGTTGAGTGACAAAGGTAAAATCCCAAATTGATTCCGATCGCCCATACAAACGAAATCTTGGTTTCCATAAGAAAAGCTTCTTCGTATAGAAAGTTCTTGTCTTCAAGATCCAATCGTTAATCAAATAGATTGAGTCAATCAAATTAATCTTGATGTGGAATCCAAACCAGATCACTAGCCGTTATATGATTGGGCTTGAGTTACGTTCTGTCGAATCTGGATGTAAAGTCTAAGAGCAATAGACTTTACAATCTGAGTCTGAGTGCAATAGACTTTGCAATCTGAGTTTGAACATATTCTGTTTCTGAACAGATTTAGCTTTAAGGTCTGTACTCAGTTCAGCTTCAGCATAGAGTTTGTCTTCTGGTTCATCATTCACGTTCAATCTAGAATTTGTCAGAGTGAGCAGACTTCTGATGTAGAACAGACTTTGACACTAAAGTCTGGCAGTCTTCAGACTTTGACACAGAAGTCTGGAAATCTTCAAAATATACTTTGGGCATATGTTACATTCAGTCTTCTAGTCGTCTTCATACTTTGACAATATCCTTTACATGTTCTATCATCTGCATGGTCTATTACTTAACCATTAAACATGTTAGTAGCCTTTGATTTATTTTGTCATCTTCAAAACATCATAAGGGATTTCCCTAACAGGATAGTCGTGTACTGCGACAATTGTCGCCACGGTCAATGTTGGTTTCGGGTTGTAAGGTTGTGAGCCGCGACGATCATCGGAGAAGTCAGCATCGGTCTTCAATAGGTTGTGATGTTGTGGGTCAGTTCGGTCTAGGTGCGGATCTTTTCCGAACTCAAGGAGATTAGCATTGATGTGGTACGGGATTAGTCGAGGCCATGGTCGATTTAGTGAGCTATGTGGGCACACAAGGTTCAAGTCGTATTAGACGTGTACCGTTGTGCTTGGACAACTCTACATGTTTTGTCTAGTGTTTCGTGTGTTAGAACTCCTTAGATGAATCAATAAAACTAAGTCGATTTCAGAATAGTGCGGGTTTGGATAGGTTGATGGCCATAGGCTTATGCTCAGTGGGGTTGAGACAAGAAGAGATCATTATTTTCCTAAGGAGTGGATGGTCGGTCGGTCTAGTTATGCTTTGTTGACTTCAAATAGAATTCTTAAATTGCTGCTCCATGGTTTTAATTGATGGATACCGTCGATCCACCATGGTGACGATGCCGCGGGGATGCCTGGAGGGGTGTGGCATAGTGCCCTCTAGATGCCTGAGGGAAATATGATTGGGCCCCAGAGGTCCTCGTGATGCTAGTTGGGATGTGAGATGCCTGGAGAGGCGTAACGTGACACTCTCCGGATGCCCGGGAAAAAAGATCTCGGACGTTCTCATGATACTAGTTGGGGTATGAGATGCTTGGAGGGGTGCAACATGGTTCCCTTCAGAAGATGGTGGCAGCTTGATCCAGACTAGATATGACTATTGAAATTCCCCAAATGTCTATTTACTCCTTAGTGTATTGTTTTCGTGAAATTCCTTTAGAGTCATTGCAAATTGAGCTGTTTCGATCTCGTATATTTTATATTTAAGACTCGTCGGATGAGTAGTAGTAGACTCATGTAGTATAGTCTAATAGGCTTTTACTTACTAAGTGGTTGTACTCACAGCTTGTGGACTATATTTTTTTTTTCAAACACATAGGTATGCCTCTGCAACCCGCGTCCTCCATGATGCTCTACGGTGTCCCCACTGATCTCACGTGGGACCAAGTGGAGCAAGTCAACCCTGACTTCCTTGAGGTTACATTTATTCAAATCACTATGATCTTGATTGTGGATGCTGGTCTCCCATCGGGCTCTGTAGTGATGGGGTTTGTCGCACTCTACGCCCAGGTCAATGGGTGTACGGTGGGACCGCTTCCACTTCTAGACAATGATGACGATGGTTACAGCGAGGTCAAATTGAAGGGGCCCCTGGGGGATGAAGGAGGCATTTTTGGCAAGGCCAGGACGTGTTATGTAGGCGGTCGTGTAGATAGGCAGTAGGGTGGTCGGGGCAGCATTTTGGATGTAGCCAGAAGAATGAACTTTTTGACCCTAATGTATCGACCTAGGTTGTTTACAATCTATAAATAAATAAAAGTGCTTGGTTCTATAGTTTTGTGTGCATCGATTTAAAGTATAATTGAGTTGTCATTATACGTTTCCACATAAAAATAATAATAACAACAATGGAACGTCATGGTAACCATAATGTGCTGGGGGTCGTCACATGATACCTGGGTTAAGCGACCCACTTGATAATCTTGCATTTTGATTTCCAGATCCTGTACTTGCGCTTGCCCCATCTATGGTTGGCGAGCCATTATTGGGTTGGACATTGTCTTCGGAAATTTGGGTTCCGGCCCATGGAGTACTTGGGCTTGGCCCATAGTACCATGGACTAGGTTGAACGGGAACAGGTACCCACTAGTATGATTGACCAGCCATGGCTTGAACCAATGTGGATTGGCCTAGAATGTGTTGCCCTAGACCGAGCTGCCATGGAAAAAAACTCGCATTTGGTTATCCTTGGAATCTGGCGGCTTCAGCAGGTAAGTTCACAGTAGAGTTTTGAATTTCCTCTTTTGTGATACTCTCTCCAGTAGATGGTGGTTGATTTTCTACCATGGTGACGATAAGGTGTTAATTTTCTTCACTTGCCCTTTTTTCCTCAGAAATTGATTCCTACACCGGAGTACTAACGTTGCTTTGCAGATTAGCGTGTTCCTAAAAAAATACCGGCAGGCAATCAAAAAGAGAGGCATGGAAGCTGAAACTGAATTAGAAGCAAAGCCTGCTCTGATACCATGAAAGAAAGCAAGGTAGAACAAGAAAAAAAGTGGGAAAATTTTTGTGTATTCTATTCAGTATCCAAATAATGTACAATGCTCTACAGTTTTAGCATTAGACTGATATTAATTGATCTGGCATATCAATCTAAATCCTAAAGAATATTGTACAACATGCGCATATCTTCCAACAGCTTCACTAATTAGATTTGGCTTAACTTTATCGGACGCGTGCACAATATGAAAGGACAATGAAATTGGAAACAAAAAATTTGCAAAGTAGCGAAAACATAAATATATATACATAAAAAAAAATACGTTCATTATCTCCACGTGAAAAGCATGCTGATGAACGTATTAGGAGGATATAAAATGAGAAAAGAGGAAAGTCCCGACGTAATAGTATAGATTTGCCCGAAAATAATTATATAATGTGTGGTTCAATGCAACAATTTGAGAAGTCAATCGGAACTTATTTTATAAGGAGACGGACTTCCACGCGATCAAGTTGAGGAAAACGAAAGGCAAAGAAAAAGAACAGTGAAACGGGGAGAGAGATGGAGAGAGGTTGCTGAGATGACTTCAATAGCCCGAGGGCCTACCGGTTGGAAAATTTCTGGGGGGCGACAAAATGGTCAATTTCTCACCGTGAATGACGAATGCGCGACGGTTCGTAGCCCCAGCGTCCGTACGTCGTCCCTGGACCCGAGCATCGGATCTGGTGATCTCTGTTGGGATTTCACGTGATCGATCAGGTTCACGTTGCGGTTCAGGGAGGGGCCCTCCGGCTCAGGAGTTTTCGCTGGCTTTCCATGTGATGGCGAAAGTCCTTTTTTTCTTTTCTATATATATGTAGGAACGGGCATGGCCTTACTTAGTCGATCGAACTGGATCCGAGGTGACATCAATTAAAAGTTCTTATGGAAATTCGGACCCATGTGACAAAAGCGATCAATTATTACACTCGGTCGACGACCATGATGGTTCCTAGTCCACATCAACTTGGATCCGGACGAGTAATCTCTTGCCTCAAGAACCCCGATTGCCTTGCCAGGCGAGCAAATAAAAGGATAAAAGAAATCAAGCTGTAAATGAGACTGACACGCAGTCCTTATTTGCGCGAATGGAGACAAGATAAGGTTAGCGTCTTGAAAAATCATGCCAGATCAATGTATTTAAGTTGCGTAACTGTTAATTCTTCTGCATTTTGATCCCGATTTCTATCTCCAGTCGATGTCCTACTTGTCTGTCTACATCACTTTGAGCAAGGGCAGTTGTCAAATTCTGGACCATTTGCATCGATAGTCGAAATTTGTTGGAAGTGTCAAGGGAGAGGGCACGGGGAGCTGCTGACTTTCGCGTTAGTCCCTACTTGATACTTTAGATTCGGCTATCCGCAATTTTCCCGAAATTACTGATTCAAGACTTAAGGGCCTCTTCTACTGTGCGTGTGCGGCCCGTGCCTACCTATAAAAAGGCAAGGCCATACCACCTCCCGGCAATGAACACGTGTCAGACCACATGAGCCCACTACTTTCATTTGTAGTTACCCGTTTGGTCCCCAAGGGCCAAGGAGCAGGAGCGTCCATGACAAGCCGAAAACGGTTTGATTGAGCCGAACCTAATCAAACCAAATTGAAAAAAAAAAAAAAAAAAATCTGTTTTATTGATTTATTGGTATGATTTGGTTTCGGTTTTGATCTTTTTATTAAATTTTTTTTTTTGTATTGGTTTGTTGGTCTAGTTTTGATTTGTAATTTTAAAGATAGATAAAATTGAACCAATTAATTTGTAATTTAGTCTAACCAAGCAATTCTTCCTATTCAAGATTCCTCTACGCTAGTGATGAAAGATTTCTACTTCTCAAGCTGACTATTATTAACTCACTTTTGATTTTGAATAATACTCACAGGAGAAAAGTTAATGATCTTTTGTGTTATTCTGTTTAGTTAAATCACATAATGTAATGTTTCGATGTGATTATAGCCCCCCCTCTCTCTCTCTTCGGTAAGTGCGTAGGAATCAGTGCTTTTTTTGTTGTTGTTAATTTTCATCATTGCACGCTGAGTTTAGATAATCTAAATATTTATCAAACTTCTTACTTGTAAATCAGCTTGGTGGTAACACTTTGAAACCAAACCAAAACAGATACCAAACCAAAGTAATTAATCTGATTGCATCAAACACAAGATTATAACTTTAATTCCATTGTTTTTATGCTCCTTTTCATTTTGTTGAAACGAGAATACTGAAAACATAACATGGCATTTTTTTTTTTTGGATAGAAACTATAATTCCATGGTCTTTTTAGGTTATAAAACTGTTTCAAAGCGTTATTCAATGAACTTTTGGAATAGTTTAAGTGGAAATGAATTTAGAAAACTTAGAATTTGATTCATGAGCTAAGCACGTCATTCATTGTAGGATTTTCTCATTCATGTTAGAAGTAACAAATCAAAAGGGAGAATAATTATAGTGCAGAATCTTCCATAAATCACCATGAAGATAACACATCAAGCAAAGCATCAACATGTTAATCATTTGGAGATTTTTTCTGATTTGTCTTTTATTCAATTTTCATGGAGATAAAGTTATTGTCTTTTATTTTTAATTTTCATCATAATTATAGATGACGATATCTCTTTATATATATTGTACAACATCTCAATGAAAAACAATGCTTCATCGGTTTCATTCTCAATTTTTTTTATTTTTTTTTTATTTTTTTTTTTTTTAATGTCAAAGAAGGTTTCACTCGCGACCAAATTCACAACGTAGCGGTTGAACATGCGTAGAAAGAAAGATTTAGATATCTCCTGACTTTTACGTAATCATTCTTAAATTCAATACCTAAGAAAGGCATGGCAGCCACTCATCCGTCATCACCTGTTCAGACAACCCCTGAATAAGTAATATCCCCTAGAAAGGAAAGTGACCACCATCGGGACCACGTGGAAATTTGTGGTCCGTCGGCTCACGTGCAGTTGAATTTAACATCGGACTTCGATTGCCCGAGGATTCCTAGAGGTTTCGTGCGCAGTCGTCGTTGAAATCGTGTAGGGGCCGAAAATGACATTTCCCCATAGCAAAGCTTCTCAAGTCTCTTTTCTTAGCAGTCTCTAGATTTGCGGGGCATCACTTTATACTCTTATTAAATTGCCAAAGTTTGCAAAAGAAATTGGAGGTATTATATCCCATTATTATTTTGCGAGTGTTTCGCCTGTCTCAATTGACGAAATATCTTTCATCATATGTCGATTTCTTATTTTTACTGTACTTGAATTCAATGACAGTTTTTCAGCTTGAGCTTTGGCTTGGCCTGGTTTTGCCTTTCTTTTGGATGAGGTTTGCCGTTGCTGGCTGCCCCGTTTGTTTCTGTTCTCTAGAGGAAGACATGCAGCCTTAGTGGTGTCGATCTTTCCTGTTGATTTCGTTTGGAGGGCTGCCACTGTTTGGCCTTCCCCTCTTTTTCTTTTCTACTGGTACCCTTCCACTCGTTTTGACTTGTTTGTCTTTGTGAGTACAGGTTTTGTTGGTGCCGAGTCTCTCTTGCCGTATAGCTTTCTTGGTTAAAAGTCAATATATATCTTACATTTACCAAAAAAAAAAAAAAAATTTCAATGATAGTTTGGATTGGAATATGAAAAAGTTAAGTGCAAGTACTGAAAACCAATAAAGTGATAGATTGAGCGGTTCAAAGTTATCTCATGGCTATGAGATATTCCTTACAATAATTCAACACGGGTTATATGGTGTCTTACAAATTGTAACTGCTCCCAAATGGTTAATTTTGAAATAGAAAGTTACAACCACATGTTAACAATCTAAACGTAGATCAAGAAGAAGAAGAGAAGAAAAACACAAGAATTAGTGAGGTTTGGCAATGTGCCTATATCCTCGGGTAAGCCTCCCTGACCCTCTTTTTATTTTTCTTTTTCTCCTTAATCATCAAGTATGTATAGACCCATATATATACAATCAGACGGACTTCTTCTACAAGTCAAGCCTTTACAGATTGGGAAAATAGAATCCTCTACAAATCAGAAGGACAATAAAATCCCCTACAAATTAGAGGACTCCAGCTCACGCCAAGACCGCATGCCCATGATTTTTGGCTCCGTTAACAGATCCACGACTGCACATCATCTCATCTATAAGCAGTAACAACTCTTCAATTGTCATCGAGTTCAGCTTTAGGCTCTAAGATTGCTCTCTGCGATTACACATCAATCTTCTCTACAAATTGTTGATAACTCTTCAATCGGCATCCTCATCGCTCTCAGTCTTCTACCTCTAGTAGTCGGCTAAATTCACCAAGTGTTAATCAATTGCCAATTGTCATCATATATCGATAACAACGTTTGGTTATCAGTATTCAAAATTGCCGACAAGCTCTTTGACCCATGAAATCTTATTGATGGTCCAATCGCTTGAAACCTAGCTGTATAACGACGTCATCTCAATCGTTAATACTTGTGTTTGTCCGCAAACTTTCTTCCCACAACCTCTTATTAATACTTAAACTGACTAACACCAAGCTCTATATCAGCATCACATCTATTAAAAGGATTTGGTCATTTTTGGATGTTAACAATGAGGGATAAATAAGAAAAATTGTTCAAATTGTTCTAAATCTATTACACTTTGGCCAACCTTTTAATTTTATCAATTGAGTGATATACATTTTGGCAATTTTCTCAATTAAGTTCATTTGGCTAATTTTGACTAGAAATTGTTAATGTAGACGTCAGTTATCTTACGTGACACCGTTGGTGCTAATGTGGATCATTTTGTAATTTTTTTAAAAAAATTTCTTGTTCTTATTTATTAATTTTATTTTCGTTTTTATTTGTTTTTTTTCTTTTTCTGTGCCGATGACCCTCATCGGTACTAGAGGCATCTCTCGTGGCTGTCGAGGCCACAAAGGACCTTACTCAAATATGGTGAGGGTCTTCGTGCTCGTGCTTATGGCCAACGGGGCTACAAAGGCCTCACTTGCAGCTAGCGAGGTTGTGATGGCTCGCCCATGGCCTTTGCGGTGCTATTGGCAATGGTTGAGGCGGTCCACCCCCAGCCTTTGTGGCCGATGAGAACCGTTGGTGACCCTCGCCAAAACTAACCAAAGAATATAAAAAGCAAAGAAAAAAAGGAAAAGAAAAATAAGAAATTGAAAAATTGAAAAAAATTACAAAAATCATCCACATCGGTGTCAATGATGTCAAGTTAGACAACTAGCATCCGCATCAACGATTTGCAGCCAAATGGACTCAATTGATAAATTGCCAAAATGCTAAGGATTTAATTAGTAAAATTGAAATGTTTAGAATTGAATTGGCCAAAGTAAAATAGATTTAGAACTTCTTGGACAATTTTCCTACATAAAACGTCTCATCCACTGGCTGAAGTGAGCTTAATTTGTGCCGATATTCAAGAAATTGTCAATGCGCGGCTGAATGGATGGCATTGAATGAGTGCACGATTGGAGGGAAGCGGGGATCGTCGATGCTGATGAGCTCTTACAAAGACCCTCCCTTTCGTGCCTCGTTTTCACGACTCTACCTGAGGGGGACGCAACTCTATCGTTTGATATTAGCTGTCGAAGTTGCGTATCCCTGCAACGGGAAGAAGTGGTATCAACGACATTTCCGCTACCGAAAATCGATTTTTCGAAATTGAGTATTCGCCGAATCGAAAGAGGTTTTGAACTCGGTGATTCGAAAAGAATATCGGCTGCTGCATGCGGTTCACCTAATCGGAGACTAAGAAGGAAAAAACTAAAAAAAAAAAGTGGCAGCCTTGCTTTTCAAGTTCAAAGTTCAAACCCACGTGGTTGACTCTTTTGATCTTGGGAAAATTATCCAAAAATTCTAAATTCATTAAATTTTTTATTGATTTAATACTAAATTTTTAGTTTTCGCCAATCAAGTCCTAAATCTTTTCACATTTTATCAATTAAATTTATCTAACCAATTTTGACTGAAATTTGCTAACATTGGCAATGATCATCCTATGTGGCTAGATTGATGTTAACATGGACAATTCTTAATTATATTTTTTTCTTTTTTAATTTGTATTTTTCCTTTATTTTGCTCTTTTCTATCTCTCCCTCTCTCTCTTTTTGGCTTAATGAACTTTGGGCAAGGCCATTGTGCCCCGTCAGCAAGGCCGCCTTTCCCATCATTTGGTGAGGACTCGGCGACCTTCACCAGTCACACTTGAAAAAAAAAAAAAGAGGAAAAATATTAAAATATTATTAAAAATTATCAACGTTCCAAGTAAAATTGATTAGATTGACTCAATTGATAAAATGTGAAAATACTTGAGTAGCAAAATTGAAAGATTTATGACTAAATTGGAAAAATTATAAAGATTTAGGATTTTTTAGATAAATTTTCCCTTGACTATTCAATTTAATTGTATGCTCATAAAACTTGAGTTGCCTTGTGTTCTAATTGCACATTCGTCTCCTTCTTAATCAATTCCTTGGACTGCGATTCATGAAGCGTGCGATAGATTTGAGTTTGAGAGCAATGCAAAGGATATGCAGGTAATCAAGAAGCCGAAAAAATTCGGTTCTTGTGTGATTAATAGGCATGATAAACGTCGTGTGAACTCTATTTTCTCGGAATTTGACTCCGTGACAAAATAGCTTTCACTGAAAGTCGTTATTTGATTTTTATTAGAGAAGATAGGTTCTTTGGTGGTTTCGGATGGGAAATATCACAGATAGACAAAGGAATTGATAATTTCAATTCAAATGGATCTAAACATACATAAATTGTGCCGAAATTTAAGCGATAACAAGCCTAAGAACATAATCACTTCAAACGGAACCAAATGTACACAAGTTATGCCAAAATTTAATCAATGATAAAGCCTGAAAACGTAAAGATGTAAAGCCAAAATTTAATCGAAGATGAGAATCTAAAAACTATAATTAAGAAACACATCGGAATTTAATTGACCACACAAATCTAAAAACTATAACTACAGTGCGAGATTTAAACTATAATATGTTGTTTGTTTGTGCACGGGGGGCTTTCCCTTAGTTGAGCTTTGGTATTTATGGTGCCTATGATATAACCAGTTTTGGCTATGTTTCCACTCAATCCCATGTTCTCACGATGCCATGTTTTTTTTTCCTTCGGGGGTTACTCCTTCAAAACTGCACCTTGATCCTTTGACCTTGTTAGGTTAGCTCTATTTCTTCTCCAGGATCTGTTGCTCTTTCTATTAGTGGTTTCAAATCAGGATGTTATAACTGTGTCTTGGCACCTCCCAAACGTCCTGTCTTCATTCGGTGTCTCAATTGGTAACTTATCATTCATTTTCGCCAGTGTCATCGCTAACTAGTTATGTTATGACAATTTTTTATCATTTGCCGTGGTATAACAATAGTTGATTTATGGTTATTGATGTGTATTAATTTCGGCCACTCTTACAATCGTCAACAATGGCTCAAATATCTAGTGTGGATAACCAATCCTCTTTTAGCTAGGTGTTCTTTTCATGTCAACAAATTGGTTAAATTTTGATCCTAACATATGTATAGTGAAAATTATGCAATAAAATAATCTACTTTCATGCCATGTGGAGATTATATTGGCCAAATTAGCAATAGAGGTGGTGGTTGTCAGTGTCAGCGGTGGTGAATGGTCGAATAATGATCAGGGTGTCGAGTACTTATTAACTTGAAGCGATTGAGTTTATAACAATAGATGATACAATGCAAAAACAAAATCGCAAAAGAAGAGTGATGGATGATCCACAATTTTTTGAGGAGATAATTAGGTTACAACTATTTAGCCAAAGAAAAAAAGTCAAGCTTGTAATCGAACGATTATTTGTGGTCCATTACCGCCGAGCACACTAACACGTGGTACATGAGTCATAGTGTAATTCAGGAGATCTAAAGTTTGAGTCACATCGTGGCTGAATATCTAGCTAGATTCTGCCTATAGCATTTGTTGGTTCGTGTCAAGAGACTTCTTGATATCTGAGACACGGGTAGGATGCGGCGAGGAGCACATATACTCATGGAATGACACTGTCGCATGAATGAGAAAAGTAATGCCTAGAGGGGGTAGCGTGGCTGGTCTCTTCCCCCCGCCCTCCTGCTTTCTCATATAAAAAGAGAAGCATGTTTCTGTTTACAGGGGAGCCATCTATCTCCTTAAAACTCGTCTTGGGATGAGCAGAAGAAGCATGAAGGAGGCGATCCTCATCCTGGAAAAAGAGATAATTCGCCTGTTTGCTGACGTTGTAGCAGCGACGCTACAGGGAAAGACGGAAAGCAGAATGAATTGGAGGCAGATACACGAACCACGAGCGTCATTAGTTTCACGTTGTTAGAAACGCTAGTGATCTTTTTACCTTTCTTTTTATCTTCCATCATCATCACGCACTCACGAGTTGAACGAAAATTGCGGTCCAAGGTGGCCGAGGAAGCTCATAGGCACGTTCCTGTCTCCCCGAACATGCATGCACCGGCAAAGTCGAGTCCAGCTTCGACTCGATATCTCTAGCAGTACGGCTCGCAATGTGCTTCCACGTGTGCAAGAAAGCGTTTCACATCAGTTCAATTGTCGACGGATGACGCGTGGTGCTTGATAATGTATAAAGGTTGCTCTCTTTTTTTTAATGGTTAATGTCACAGTAAAATCCTAAATTAATATATATCTAACAAATTTATTCTAGACTAATCTTTTAATCACCAAAAGCTCTCAATTAATATATTTATGACAAATTTATCCATATTTATTTTTAATCATGAAAAATTCTAAGCTGGTAATATTTGTGACAAATTTTTCATTCATTTGTTTCCATTAAATTGAATTAATACTGCCGAAAATCACAAACCAGTGCAAGGTAAAATTCCGAATTGATATACTTGTCAACTATCATGTATCATCCAACTTAATAATTTAACGCAATAAATCTAACAAAAATTAACTTGAAGTAAATTTATCACAAGTATATTAATTTAAATTAAACTTATCACAAATATACTAATTTATGGTTTTTCATGTGATTAATTTTTTTTTTTCAATTATGTGGAGAGTAGTCAAGACTTTTATCCAATCGAATTTGGGTGGGGGAATAGTCTACCGACCGATTCTCGATTGGAACGACACACCTAAATTCAAATACCCCGTGGTCGAGCAATGATAGCGCTATCTTTCGAGCACGTCACCCGCCAATCACCGGCGAGCGGAGGCCAACAACGTCTTTTTTTCCTCCCCTTTGGCGAACCCTCGCAAGTAAACAAAGATTTGTGATCCACCATAGAAATGGTTGCCATTAGATTGAATTAATACTACCGAAAATCACAAACTAGTGCACACATTACAAATGGAAGGTAAAATCCCTAATTGATATATTTGTTAACTGTCACGTGTCATCCAACTTAATAATTTTACGTGATAAATTTATCACGTGTGATTAATTTTGTTTTTCAATTATGTGGAGAGTAGTCAAGACTCCTATCCAATCGAATTCAGGTGGGGGAATAGTCTACAAACCGATTCTCGATTGGAACGACACACCTGAATTCAAATACCTCGTCGAGGAGCGATGATAGCGCTATCTTTCGAGCGCGTCACGCGCCAATCACAGGCGAGCTTGGAGGCCAGCAGCGTCTTTTTTTCCTCCCCTTTGGCCAACCCTCGCAAGTAAACAAAGATTTGTGATCCGCCATAGAACTTTTCGTCCTCCTAATGATGAAAGCCGCCACGATTTTTCCAAGCCCGCGTCTCCGTCTTGTTTGTATGCCCTACGCACCCATCACGTCCGCTCCCGAAGCCCTAATTTTCCAAATCTTGAAAATATCCTCGTGCCATATACGATTCTACCACCCACCATTTTATGCATCGTTATATACGTTTCAAACTTCTTCCTCCTTCTCTCACCTTCCGTCGTAGAGACAGAATCTAGAGGACCTGCTTAGCTCCTTTATTATTATTTTCTTTTTGGCTCTCTTTTTCATGCTCTCTTTCGGGCTCCCCGGCCGCCTTTCCCTCTAATATCAACACGTCAAAAGCAATTCAAGACCAGATTCTTCTCCTCCATTTCTTCTTTCATCCCCTCATACGACCAACTGTTCGCACCTCATGGAAAGACACCAGATGTTGTTCCCGTGCCCGGCAGATGTCAGGCCGCCCCCGCCCCAGCCGCCGCTGACCTCCTTCCCGTTCGCGTTCGAAGCCGGAGGTTCTCGTGTCCAGAGCAGCGCCGGCTTCGGCAGTCATCTGATGAGCTCGTCGGTCCACGGGTTCTTGGGATTGAGCGGCGCTGAAGACGGGATCGCCCAGAGATCAAAGGCCGAGTACGATGCTGCTCACGGGAGCTCGGTATCCGGGGGTGCTGAGAAAATTGGGAAGAAGAAGGGGGAGAAGAAGGTCCGAAGGCCGAGAATCGCTTTCCAGACCCGGAGTCAGGTGGACATACTGGACGATGGTTATCGATGGAGGAAGTATGGACAGAAAGCAGTCAAGAACAACAGATTTCCCAGGTCTGTGCACATTCTTTCTTCTATGCTTACACAGTCGGTCCAGGTCACAAATGCTTTAGATCTCTTTTTCCCAGTATCTATCTTTTCCTTTCTTCCTAATTTATCGAGCAGCTCTTCACTTTGATTACTTCCTCAGACATTAGTGAAGCAGGACTATTTCGATTTCTTAAAGATGAAGAAGAAAAGGAAGATAATTAAAAATAAAAATAAAAATAAAAATAAAAGAGGAAGAAAAAATAGCTCAAGCCCTAATTTCGAGATCTGGCTTTTCTAGGGTTTCCAATGTTACGTGAAACAAATTAATGCATGCAAAGTGGCGTGGTAATCAGAAATTCCTCAACAGACAACCCTCTAAACATTGGATGTCCGTTGTCGGATCTTCTTAATGGATCACCATATGCGACATGTCGTTTATTCAAAATGATTTCTGTTCCGTACTGTTGGAAGAAAAGGGCTATAGAGGGAATATCTTAGGTTATCCAAAGGCATATGTTGGAGATATTTAAGATATTTACAGTAATTAAGAAGATGCATGTAGTTGCATGATCAGCGAGTAAAATTATCCTTAAAGACAAGAGAAAGAGAGAGATCATTTGCGAATTGATTCCATGGTCTCCTTGCTTTTCTTTTTACAACAATATGGAAGTTTATCAAATGCCGAAGTTATACAATAACTACACGAATTATTACATACCGCATACACTGCATATAAACAAGCCATGATGTTCTCAGGGTGATTGTATCAATGTTTACTTGTACAAATTTAAGTACATTGGTAGTAACCATTAACGAATGATGGACGTTCCTTCAAGTAACACGACCAAAGTCGAAGTTATGTACAAAGGTTTAGGAGTCTGTTCGCATTGCGTCATCCCTCAATTTTTTACTGTATATTGATTGTACTAGCATGCAATCATTATTTGGTTGATCATTCTATGCACAACGATCATTGTCAGTACGATACTTCTAGTGAAAAATCCTCTCCGTTGTCCATGCCAAAGATAATTCTAACCCTTCCCCGTGTATAAAATCCCTCTTCTATGCAAGTAAAAGATCTAAAAACACCTCTATTTGCATTGATACTCAAAAATATATTTATGTAACATTGGGCTAAAAGAACTACACATTACCTACATCTCCACTATACCACACAACACCAGTAAATCCAACCGTTTGATATACGTTTGATTTTGCAGAAGTTACTATCGCTGCACGCATCCGGGATGCAATGTAAAGAAACAAGTCCAGAGGCTAAGCAAAGACGAGGGCATGGTGGTGACCACCTACGAAGGGACTCACACCCATCCCATCCAAAAATCGACTGAGAATTTCGAACACATCTTGAGTCAGATGCAGATCTACCCTCCCTTTTGATTTGACCTAGAATCTGCTCAATCTTAAACCAAATCATCATGTCTTAGCTGCAAGCACATTGTAAAGAGAAACTTGCATAAATCACCATCATCATGGTCATCATCACCATCGAATGCAAAAATAAATAGTCTTGAGAAATCGATGGACAACTAGAGGGGCCCATAGGATTTCTTATACAGGTGTCAGGGTTTGGGTTCATCGATATGTATTTGTTAGTATCATTGTTGCTCATCGTTGTAACTGTTTTTTATATAATTATTTATATATTATAAAAAGTGATTTATAGGGTAGATTGCTCAAAAAAGAACAAAAAAATCAATTCTTCCCTTTCCCATGGGCTTGTAACTGGCTTGGTAAGGTATCTTTAACATGTCTTGGGACAATGTCCATTTGGTTGAACGTATGGATATGAAACAGCTTGATCCTATTTCATTAGGTGTAATCCGCACTGGCGTCGTGAGATGATTAACTTCTGTGACAAACTAATCAGATGATTCTTTTATTTACGGGACATGATGCCCAAATTAGTAATCGATTAGCAATTGAATTTTGGGAGAAGTTTGGGTTAATATCTCTAGAGCAGCCTAGTCCTTTCTCCCTTAGACGCCCACATGTCTCTTTTTGTTGATTTCTCGTTCACCATTCAAACCCAATCTCAAAGTCACAAAACCCCTTCCAATCGACCCGAATTTCTTTGCACTTACAGAATAAATTTGTTCGCTGTGCTAGTTGGCTGGACCGGTTGTCCCGGGATTGACTGGATTATTTATTGAGATCCACATAATGGTTTGTAATTTTCTTGTCGACTGAGCTAGGAAAGTGTAGGAGTCAAGCCGCTCGAACTTGCCTCGGATCTCGATTTTTTTTCGTGATCTTGACTTGTCCAATCCCCTTTCAACTAAACTAATTTCATGTTTTTCTGAACTTGGCATGCGTTTTTTTGCATAAATATAGTGCGTTGGCGTCTCGAATCTATCTTAATATACGATATGTTTTCTTCAATATATATCTAAAGTTGTGCGAAAAGGTTTTCTTGATTGAGATCTGATTAAATTGTACTCGGTTTCATTCTTGATAAGCCAAAAAAAATCCTTGGTTATTTGAGAAAGAAAACAAACGAAAATCTGATTAGTCTAGTTGTATGAATTCCTTATTTAGGGAAAAAGAGAAAAGAAAAACTTCACAAATCCGCAGTCTTTGAGATGACCCCCTACCTGTGATCGCCAAATGCCGCCGCCATCGGAAAGAAATATTAAGTTTAAAAGAAGCCGTTTAGTAGAGAAATAAAGTTTCATACTTTTTAGCCGATAAAAGTACGTTTGGTAACATTTCTGTTCTGGGGAACAACTTTTGAATAGAAATAGTTTTTTTTTTATTTATTCCCGGAAACAATTTCTGAATATAAAAACGTGCTTGGTAGTTGCAAAAAATTTATATTCCAGGAATAGAAATGTGTTTGATAAACTTGTATAACTTTATTATTTTTATTATATTTTTCATTTTTTCTTCTTTTTTTTTTTCCTTCTTTCTCTTTGTGGCCGGTCGTCAGCCACGGCGGCGGCCAGCTACTGGCTAGGTGAGCTCCGACGAGCTTGCCGGAGCCTCGCCAAGTCACCGCGAGGGGCGGCGAGCTTGCTTGAGCCTCACCAGGTCACCCCAAGGCTTGGCCTCGCTAGATCTGGGAGAGATCGAGCCTCACCAGTGGCCAAGCGAGCCTCGCGCCACCTGGGCGAGGTCGAGCCTCATTGGTGGCCTAGCAAGGCTCGCCTGGCCACCAAGGCCATTGGTGAGGCTCGACCTCGCCCAGGTGGTGCGAGGTTGGCCACTGCTAGGATGGCCTCGTCGATGGCTAGGCGAGCTTGGCCTTGTCGGTGGTTGGGCAAGCTCGGCCTCGCCTAGCCACGGTGAGACTTAGGCTGACGAGCCTTGCCCAACCTCAACGTCTCCGAGGGCTGGCGACGCTTCGACGAGGTCATCGGCTCTCGTCTAGCTGATCATTGGCACTGGCCACGACCAAGGCCGGCGATCAACCAAAAGGAAGAAGAAGAAGAAGAAAAGAAAGAGAAGAAAAAAAGAGGAGATAGAAAAATTATTTCTCGGAAATAAGAAGCAATTTTTTTTCTATTTCTTATTTCTGTTCCAAATCTATTCCCAGGAACAAGAGTTTTATCAAACACGTTTCTGTTCTTTTTTTGTTTCCTGGAACAAAAGAACAGAAATTTTTATTCTAGGGAACAAAAATAATTTTAAACAAACAAGGCCTAAGTTAACACGATTCTCAATAATTTTATTAAGTTACATACTTTTTAGCAATTTGCAGTTTATTAACTTATATTGTTTTACTAATATCTTAATTCTACCAACTCTTATGTGAAATTATCAATTTTTCTTTTCAAATTAAGTAACCAACTAATTTTCAATTATCAATTTCATCTGAATCGACTACAAACTTTTTATTATTATTTTAATTTAAAACTTTTGTAACGATTTACTAACTTTTATTTATATTTCTCATAAAACGGCTTGAACTTTTTAACAATTATATGAACTTATACATATGTGTAAGTGTGTGTGACTTAATAAGCTTTCCCTCATTCGGTTACTAATTTTGATTTATCAACTTTTATTCAAATTGGTTACTAACGTTTCTTCCTTTGTTTTGTTTTGTTTTTTTTTTTTTTTTTTTTTTAACTTTAGGAACTTTTCTATTAGTTACCTATTTTTATTTGTTACTATACCAACTTATCTGTTAGTTACCTCATGCATTAAGAATAATTACACAAATGATTATTAAATTTTGACTCAATGTATAATGTCGGCTTTGAACTTTTAGTTTGTTTAGTGTAGTCCTTAAATTTTATCATAATGTGTAATCTCGTCCATGAAATTTTGGTACATATTTAATCTAATCCCTAAATTATATGAAAATGTTTAATATATCTCTGAACTTTAATTAATGGGAATGACAACATTTAACATTTTCATATAACTCAAGGACTATATTGAACATGTATCGAAAATTCAAGAACCACACTAAACAAATGAAATATTCATGGATGGCATTACATGTTGGGCTAAAATTTAGGGATTATATTCCACAAATTAAAAGTTCATGTACCATATTGTACATTGAATCAAAGTTCATAGATAATTTGTGTCATTTTCCTTATACGTCGCTCAAGCCTATTAATCACATGAGATTTATATAACAATTTTTTATTTGAGTGGGATCAAAGATGGGCAGGTTGGGCTTGCTCATGTGAGGACATTGTGTAAGTTTGCCCACTTATCTCTCGGACTTGGGTGGACCAACTGGACCAACTGGTACATATGGCATACACTGCATATAAACAAGCCATGATGTTCTGAGGCTCATTGAATCAATATTTACTTGTGGCATTACAAAAGAATCCAAGCACATTTTGTAGTAATCATTAACGAATGATGGACTTTCCTCCAAGTTAAATAACCAAAGTTGAAGCTATGAACAACGCTTTTAAGAATGCGTTCACATTGTATCGTCCCTCAATGTTTTTACTGTATATTCAAATTTATCGTACTAGCATGCAATCATTATTGTATCGTCCCTCAATGTTTTTACTGTATATTCAAATTTATCGTACTAGCATGCAATCATTAATCAGTTGATTCATTCTATACAAAATGATCATTGTCAATACAATACTTCTAGTAAAATATTATAAGAATAATTAAATATTAAACCACGTCTTTATCTAAAAACTTACTTTTAGAACAGTCGGCTATGGTAAATATTATACCACGCATTTATCTGATAACTTAAACTTTTTGAACAATTGGTAGTGATCCTATAAAATCTCACATGGTATTAAAACTTGAAATGCTAAATTCAAATCGTTTCAGACCCTATTTGCTTTCCTAATTAAATATATCCATGTTTAATACTAGGTAAAAAGACCAGACTAAGCATGAAAGAAAGTGTTAAAATAATTAAAAATTAAACCACGCTTTCATCTAATAACTTAAGCTTTTAGAATAATTGACAATAGTTTCACAAAATCTCACGAATATCCTCTCAATTGTCCATGCCAATGATAATTCTAGCCCTTTCCTGTTTATGGAATGTAAAAGATCTAAAAACACCTCCACTTGCATTGACATTCAAGCAATATTTATGTAACACGGGGCTAAAAGAACTGCACATTACACACATTTCTGCTATACCACACAACACCAGTATATCCAAGCGTTTGACATACGTTCAATTTTGCAGAAGCTATATTGCTGTACGCACTCGGGATGCAACGTGAAGAAGCAAGTCCAGTGGCTAACCAAAGACGAGGGCGTGGTGGTGACCACCTACAAAGGGACTCACAGCACATCTTGACTCAGATGCAGATCTACCCTCCCTTTTGATTCGATCAAGAATCTGCTCAATCTTAAACCAACTCATCACGTCTTTGTTGCATGCACATTGTAAGTAGTCGTCGTCGTCGTCATCATCATCATTATCCGATGCAAAAATAGATAAAGTCTTGAGAAATCGATGAACAGTAAGATGGGCCATAGGATTTCTTACACACGAGTTGGGTTTGCATTCATCGATCTGGATTTGTCAGTATCATTGTCGCTTATCATTGTATACTGATTTTTTTTTCTAATTATCTACATACTATAAAAAGTGAGAAAAAAGTTCGATTCTTCCTTTCCCATGGACTTGTAATTGGCTTTGTAAGGTATCCTTAACTGAAGACACTTTAGATTGTCCTTAATCAAGTTCATATTTCTTGGGACAATGTCCAAGGTGTGGATAAGAAACAGCTTGATCCTATTTCATAGGTGCAATTCGCATTGGCGTCGTCATATGGTTAACTTCTGTGAAAAACTGATTGGACGATTCTTTTATTTACGGGACATAACGCCCTCCTTAGTAATCCATTAGCAATCGAATTTTGGGAGAAGGTTGGGGGTTATTATCTACAGGGCAACCTAATCCTTTCTCCCTCATACGCCCACGTGTCTCTTTTTGTTGTTTCTTCGTTCACCATTTAAACCCATTTTCAAAGCCAAAACACCTTCCAATCTACCCGAATTTCTTGGCGCTTGCAGAATGAGTCCGTTTACTGTGCTAGTTGGTTGGACTGATTGCCCGTGGGATTGACTGGACTAGTGACTAGAATCCACGACATGGTTTGTGATTTTCTTGTCAATTGCATTAGGAAAGTGTAGAAGTCAAGCCACTCAAACTCGTTCCAGTGACCACCCTTCCAACTTGAAAATGGGAAGTGGGGGGTTCAAATCCCCGTCTTCTCAGGAGGGGATTGGGGTGGGGACAATTTCATTTCACAAGTGGGTTTTGACTCCCACGCTCTGCAAGGAGGTGGGACAATAGTCTGAGAGTAAGTATTAGAGTAGGATTAGAGTAAGACAGACAAAAAAAAAAAAAAAAAAACTTGACTCAGATCGTAATTTTTTTTGTGATCTTGACTGGTCTGATCCTATTTCACTAAACTAGTTTGGGAAAAGAACAACGCAAGTGTCAAAACTTGGCACGAGGAAATACTGAAATGTTAAAAGTTACGAAATGTACACTTAAGTGTCACTTTTATTTTTTATTTTTTAAGATTGAGACATTTAAGTGTCAGGTCCAATAACCTTGCTAGAAATCCTGCATGGCAATTTCTTATTAATATAATTCGCCTACGCGGCTCGCCGAGAGAGTTGAGTCAATAAAGAAGATTCAAAACAATGTCATTTTGCCTCGATTTGGATTTTAATATAAATATTAATTAAATTAAATTTAAAACTAAACTTTTTTTTTTTTAAAGGAGGAGGATGGCAAAACGGCAAGGGCTATGCAAGCCCTCACCATCGTCGAGAAGGGCCAATAACAATGGGAGGAGGGTTAACCGACGTTGCCGAGCCCTAGCCGACCGACAACAAGGGCATGCAAGCCCTTGCCCAAATCTAAGGTGAGGCCCGGATCGGGACGAGCGCCGGCGACCCTCGCCGGATTTGGGGGAAGGTTGCAACCGTCGCCTCAAATCTAGTTGAAGGCTTAGAGGCCCTCACCACTAGTCGGCCAAGGTTGCCAACCCCTGGTTAGGGCCTGACGATCTTGGCCGACCTTACCCCCACCATCACCAACATTTCCTAGCGATAGTGGGGAGGCGATAGCGAGGGCTTGTACAACTCTTACCGTTTTGCCTTCCTTTTTTTTAATTATAGTTTTGAATTTAGTTTAATTTTTTTTTTTTTGCCTCTTATTTGAATTTTAATATAAATATTAATTAAATTAAATTCAAAACTAAAATTATTAATAAAAAGGAAAAAAAAAAAAAAAAGGAAGAAGAAGAAGTTGTAGGCATTGGGTGAGGGCTATGTAAGCCCTTGTCGCAGCGCCGCAGCCTTGCCATTGTCAATGGGAAGGGGCGACAACAATGGGGTAGGGTCAATCGAGGTCACCGAACCCTTGTTAGGGGCCAGCAACCCTGGCCGATTGGTGGCCAAGGCCTTTAAGCCCTCGCCCAAATTTGGGGTGAGGGCTATGGCCCTCCCTTAGATCCAACGTAGGTCGTCGACCCTTGGCTTGACTAGGCGCACCCTCTAATGGGCAACAGCCCTTGGCCTAATCAAGCAAGGGTTGGCGACCCTCGTCGAATTTGGGAGAGGGCCTTATCCCAGATCTAGGCGAGGGCTTGCACAGCCTCCACCCAACACCTACAACTTCTTATTCTTCTTCTTCTTTTTCTTTTTAAATAATTAAATAAATTAGTTTTAATTTAATTTAATTTAATTTAATTTATATTTATATTAAAATTCAAATCGAGACAAGACGACATCATTTTTGGCTTATTTAGTCACATCAATATTTTGGTTGGATTTTATTATCGTTAACACTTAACTGATCCATTTTACTCTGATTTTGGTATTAAAGTGTACATTTCCAATTATTTAGCATTTAAATGCCCTCTTGTACCAAGTTTTGGTACTCCAAGGATCCGAGTCAAACTAATTTCATGTTTTTCTAAACTTGGCATGCATTTTTTTTTTTTACATATATCTAGTGAATCGGCATATCGTACCTACCTTACTATGCAATATTTTTTCTTCAATATATTTTACGTTGCGCGACAAGGTTTTCTCGATTGAGATCTAATCAATTTGAGCTTGATTTTATTCTCGATGGGCAAAAAAAAAAAAAAAAAAAAATCCTTGCTTACTTGAGAAGGAAAACAAGCAAAAATCCAATTGGTATAGTTGTATGAATTCCTTGTTTGGGGAATAAGAGAAAAGAAGTACTTCCCCAATCTGCAGCCTTTGAGATGACCCCCTACCTGTGGTCGCCAATTGCCGCCGCTAAAAAAGTACATAAATTGATTGTCTCGGAAAGCAATGATAAGTGAAAAAGAAGTTACATGCTTTTTAACAGTTTGTGAGTTGCTAACTTTTTTTGTTTTACCAATATCTTAATTTTACCAACACTTATACGAAATTATCATTTTTTTCATGTTAAATTACCAACTAATTTTAAATTATCAATTCTCATTTGAATTGATTACAAACGTGTAATTGTTATTTTAATTTAAAACTTTTGTAATCATTTACTAACTTTTGTTTACTTATCTAACAAATGGCTTAATGTTGTTGTTAAACTTTTAATTTATCTAATACAATCCATAAAATTTAACCTAATGTACAATATCATCTTTAAACTTTAAATTTTTTAATACGATTCCTAAACTTTTACTACATATTCAATCTAGTTCTTGCAACAACATTGAGCATTTTCATATAACGTAGAGACTAGATTAAATATGTACAAAAATTTCAAAGATCTCATTGAACAAATTAAAAGTTCGGGGATAAAATTGCATATCAGAATAAAGTTTAGGAATCATATTGCATATTGAGTCAAACTTTAGATACTATTAGGGCCCGTTTGATATCAGTCAATTAATGTCTTATTCTATTATTTTGTTCTCTTGAATAAAAAAAGAACAAGAATCTGTTTCGCAACTTTTTTGTTTCCAAGAACAAATTTGCTCTTGGGAATAAATTTGGAACATAATAAAAAGTAGACAAAAATTACTTCTTTAATTTCGAAAATAACTCCAAAATCAAGTATGTTTTCTTCTTCTTTTTCCCTCTTTTTGTTTCTTCCTTTTTTTTCTTTCTTTTTTTTTCTTCTCCTTCTTCCTCTTTGGTCGATCGTTGGCCTAGTCATCGTTGGTGACTAGCTAGAGGAGGGCCAATGACCTCATTGAAGCATCGTCGGCCCTCGACAAGGTTGAGTCTGCCCAGCGGCTGGGCGAGGGGGGGAGGCTTGACCTTGCTGACCACCGTGAGGTCAACCTCACTAAGGCTAGGTGACACCACCCTCGTGGTGGCCCGGGGAGGGCAAGCCTCATTGGCAATAAGGCGAGGCGAGCCTCACCCAACCAAGGTGAGGCCAAGCCTCGTCCAATCACTGGCGAGTCTCGACTCGTCAGGCCATCGTGAGGTCGGCCTTGCCCTGTCAACCTCACGATGTCCTAGAGAGGTTGAGACTCATCAATGGTTGGGCGAGCTTGGCCACGTCGGCGATTGAACAAGCTCGGGCTCGCCGGGGGCTGGCGATGCTCTAATAAGGTTGCTGACTCCTATTTAGCCAATCACTAGCAACAGCCAAGTCAGCGACCGACCAAAGAGGAAGAAGGAGAAGGAGAAGAAGAAAAGGGGGGGGGGGGAAAGAGAAATATAATTAAATTATTTAAAATTTAAAAGAAAATTTAAATCACAAAAGAATTTAAGATTTTACCAAATACATTTTTATACCGAGAATATAAATTTTGGATAGTTACAAAATACTTTCAAATATTCATAAACTTGTCCAGGGAGCAAAAAATAAAAATAAAAAATAAAAAAATCAATTCTATGCAAAACTCGTTCCTGAAAACAAAATAGTTATCAAACAAGCCCTTAGTGTCATATACCTTATGCATTGCTTAAGGCTATTCATCACATAAAATTCATATAACAATTTTTGGGCCAAGTGGGATCAAAGATGGGTTGGCTAGACTTGCTCATGTGAGGATGTTGCACAAGTTCGCCCATTTATCTCTCGGGCTTGGGTGGACCAACCGGACTGCCCATCCTTTGATCACCTCTATATGCACATAGGCCTTCTCGGAAGCTAGACAAAAAAAATAATCGATGAGGAACCGGCATCTCCCAATTTATATTATTCATCCGCTCAACATATTGCTCTCCTCCCCTGAGCAAGTGATAATAGATTAAAATATGCTAGACGAGTATATAGTTCTATAAACTAAGTCAACCTTCTCTGCACAATCGCACTGAAGAACCACATTACCCTAATTCGAGGAGGAGGGCAAATCATTAGACATTTATATGATATCCCATAGATAATTATACATGTTAAACAAATCACTAAGCCTGAGCAGCTGGTGCCTGTGGATGGAGGTTGCGCCAGTCCTTGATCTATCATTTGGCATTAAATAAATAAGAATCGAGCTCCAACCTAGCAAAAAAAATCGATCGTCATATTGGCACGGCTCAATCAAACGAAAGGACTCAACCCAAAATGTTGAGAGCTTTTGATTTGATTGGACCGTGCCAACATACCAATCACTACATGAGGAGATGCCGAGATCAATTTGTAGAACGTAACTCCATCGACGCGCCTGAAAAGAAATTTCAAACTGTCAGAGAACAATGCACCACCTTCGGACTACATGAGCTAGCTCAAGAGATGAAGAGGGGAAGATCGAGACGATGGTTGAGATGGAGAGAAGCAAATCCGAGGGAGAGAAACGATCGAATAGTAGAGAGTCGGGAGATCTTGGCTTAATATATAGATCAGGATAAGTACGCTGTTCAGAGAGAGAGAGAGAGAGAGAGAGAATAGCTTGTTCAATCAATCTCTTTTTAGCAAAAGTGGGTGAAAGGACAGCTTTTCGTTTTCTTTCTCTTACACCTACCATCGTAAACTCTGCATCTAATTTCGCCAACCTAATGTGCCAATCACCCTCTCTGTCTCTCCTTCTCTCTCTCTCTCTCTCTCTCTCTCTCCCCCTTTTATTGTTTCCAACCCGTCGAATTATTGGGTCACAATCATTGTCATCGTAGCATCATCATGTATATTTCTTATAATTTCCTCTACTAGATTTGAACTCTTAGAATTATTTTACAAAAAATGAATGGACGAAAAATGTTTCCATCGTTTACGAAAATGTTTAAATATAAATCGTTGTCCATAATGATAACATTTTTCCTTAATTAATTATTTTAAACGATGCCAATGATTATTTTTAGAAAAATAACTTTCCACATCAATCATTTTCAAGAGATAAATGAAGCTATAATCTGGACAACTCGCTTGCAACGCAAATGAGCAAGGTAGGTCCACAAGAAAACAGCAAACATAGCAATGTGAAAATCATTTGATGGCATGCATAATTGTGGTAAAAACAAATCAATTTATTGTAGTGTCCACATCATTCTCTGAGTGCATTTAATTTTCCACAAGTTAACTATGACATTTTGACTGAATTGGAAACTTTATCAGTCCGAGGATGGATCATATAGTTGGGGAAAAAGAAATTGGAGCATGGATGATATAAAGTGTGGGGATGCGTTATGTGACCAACAAATCATTACATCCAGACAAACAAACAAAAAGAAAGGCATAGGTATGGCTTGTCGGATCTTGGATTGATCTGAATTGCACAGGAAGGAAAATGTCACGATGTTTCCGAGCTTCGTGCAATAATCTGGGCCAACTTTTTTGTTTTTTGTTTTTTGTTTTTTGTTTTTTTTTAAATGATATAGTTCGCTTAACTAAAAAAAGAGGGATTGTTCAAAGACAAAGCTTCAAAATGTTTTTGTTTTGCAAAAAATGAATTATTTGAAACTTATTTTTCTAAAATTAATTATATGTATTGCTTGTAAAAATTAATGAACGGACTATTTAACCATAAATTATTATTGACAATTATTTCAAACTATAAAAACAATTATTTTTAGATATATATTTTGTAAATTATTTATTTTTGTGAAACAAGTAGGATTCAAAAAATGGTAATCAACCACCCATCGTTGCAGCGTGGATGGTAGGGCTGCTGGACTCCACTCTGGAGGTCCCAGTTTCGAAGCCCCTGCGAAGTAGGGAGGCTAAAGCGTTGCGTGATGTCTTGCCCGAGGTGCGTGGGTGGTGGTTTCTTGCGTGCCTCCTCAAGATTTACTCCCCGGCTGCCGGCCGAGCGGTGGGTTCCCTGGGTCACCAAAAAAAAAAAATGGTAATCATTTGGAGCAATTTGAGCCAATTTTTTTTTTTTTTTTTTGGTCGAATCTTGGCCAACCGATTGTGCCTTATTTTGACCGATTGCTTTGGACGGGTCGGGTCGATCCTATTGTTGGACGAGAGGCCCGGTAAGAATGAACCTATTTCAGTTTATTTGGGCCTAAAGCCCATTTCGCTGCGTATGATCCCAAATGGGCCAAATGTCTAACTTTGTGGGCTTTCGCAATGAGAATGAGTTCACATGAAAAGCCCCATCAAATCTATCCGCGACAGGTCGAATATGGTTCTCCAATTTGCAAAGAAACAATAGGCCGCTATGACAATGACAAATGATATTGATCTACAATACGTATCGAAACATATTGGTCGATATGAAATTCCTATGCAATAGACTTTGCAGGACCTGCTAATTATACCGTTGTCTCTCTTCTTCTACTTTTTTCCTTTTTCTGGCCAAAAAGAGCTTTTTTATGTCAAATGAAACTACATGACAAAACAACGAATATCGTGTATCAAATATTTTTGGTCAATGTCTTGATGCAGTGAATTGAGCTCAAAGATATCCATCGACGATCTTAAAGACAAATATATTAGCCGATTCGTTCCAATCGCCTAAAATAAGATGACGATACAGATCTATTCACTTTGACTTTATCCACATGTGTTGTTCTCGTATCCATTTTACTTTCACCTTATTCAAAGCACAATGGGCTGTTCTTTGTAATGACGATGGATGCCACTCGATCTTCAACGTATAATAATGATATTGGAAAAACAGTGTCTCTTACCAATTTATATTCGTTGTCATAGATGCGGTTTTCCACCCACTTTCTTCCTTATTCCAACATGGCATACTGATCCCAATCCGAATCCTAATCCTAGTAGTTCGGGTGGAAAAGATATATCACTTTTCGGACCACAAATATATTCTCAACTTTATACAAATAAAGAAAAAAGAAAAGTAGATGATACCTTATACCTTACTAAAGGTATTCAGCCGTGTACCAGTCAAAGTACGATTACTACTTTTTTCAAATCTTTTGCTTTAAGCTAAGTGGCCATGCGAATCAAAGGGCTCCATAACATTCTCATCTGGCAAATGGCAATTGGCAATCTTATTCTACAAAATCAATTCTCAATTTTATCTCAATGTGAAACGAACGTTTTGATGGATAAGACTGTTCAATCAATAAATTTACTGTCCAGAGCAATTGGTGATACGATCCGTGCTAAAGAACCGAAGGGAAAAAGAGAGGCTGTGATCTGATGCGCATCGAGGAGAAGCCCTTGAGAGATTTGGGTCATCTCTCTTTTTCCTCCACTTTTGCGCCCACTTGAACGGGTCGGACCGCGACATATCGAGCGGGTTTCAGGAATATATCTTGTCCTGGAACGGTGGACGGCCTTACAGCTGTTCAGTGCGTGTCCGAGTAAAGCAAACAGGCCATTTTGGATAGGGATCGGCTACTGCACTACAGTATCCTTAACCACCGTAGCTTGTGCTTTCGCAGGAAAGTGGAAGGACCCCGATACTTGACAAGGACGTCATTCGCATCCCAACCCAGTACACGGCACCGGGCATGTCGTAGCTTGCTTGGGTATTAGCTGATGATATCTTCAGTTTTCACTGCTCGACTAAGCATCAGTTCGAGTGACAGGAATATGCTTTGGGGGTATAAACCGGCTAGAGAAGCGCAATCATAGATGTAGGGAAATGGTATGCCGGGAGTCTTATGTTCCTTATTCTGGTCCCTATTCTGTGAAATTATTGGACCGGCAATATGATCAATTCCTGGGATTCTCATTCCTGACGCTGAACCGTCTGCGAATCTGAAGGAAAACAAACAGTTAGTCGTTCTAGTTAGGTCTGTCTTGTCTAATCAAAGCACTTGCTTGCTCGCTCTCAGTATGTGGACCACAACATGTCTGGCATTCACTATGTTAGAAAGTAGTGCACAGATACTTCGACAACATGCAATAATATCAATCTCAGAAAAGGGAAAACGTCAGTCCTCGCAGGCGTGACTCTCGTGCATCTGAAAAGTAGCAAACTTGAGGACAGCTTTGAGAGGCTGTCATGGATACAACTAGAGCGCGAACTGTTCACGAGAAAGGATATCTTGCAACCTATGCTATAAGCGAAATTTCTTCCCTCGGTCTAGGATTGATTTCACTCCCCTAATTCATTCATATCGGAAGAGTCATAGCACTGGCAAATATCAAAAACATAATCTCATAAAGTGTTTAAAGACCCCGAATCAATCATTAGACTCTTGTTAATTTAGCCATTAAAGAATCTCAAAAGCATAATCCCAGAAAGTGTTTAAAGGAATCTATCATTAGAGTCGTGTTAACTTTGATTTAAGATCACAGATTCAAGAGATATGGTGCAGGGACCACAACTGCAACCTGCAGAATTTATCAGGTGTCTATCTGAAACCGCCGATAATTAGAAAAGTATGCCCAAGCATCTACTATATATATCCACCTCTGGAACCACATCTTGTACTCACTAGCTAAATCCACACCCTCTCTCAATTCAAGACCTAAACTGCGTTTATATTTACCAGCATGGAGTCGGGCCGTAAGTGCGGGGGCCTCATCAAGGCGAAACTGGGGCTGCCATTCTATAAGGCAGCCAAAATGCCAACCTCTGCGGCGCAGTACAGCAGTAAAGTTACACCAACCCAGTCGTCTCCGTCAACTGCCATGACAAGGGTGGCTTTTGTGGTCCACCAGGACAAGATTTCCCAGCCGAAGGCACAGATGGTTTCTGTCATTGTACCTGACAAGGGCCGAGACTCGCTAGCCCAATTTGATAAGGTGTTTGGCATGCCTGTCGACGAGAGCGTTGATCTGAAGGCCACAAATTACATATCTTCTGTGCAGGAGCGCTTCAAGCTCGAGTGGGTCAACTCCGAGCGGAAAATCAATGAGGTCGTCTCCTAGCAGTCGCCTTGGTCATTCGATTAATACTAATCTTGAACAGTACCGGTACTAGTACTAGTTTCATTCTGTACAGTTGCATGGATATTGTAATCTGCAACTCCAACTAGAGTTCCAAGTTACTATTGTATGGTACTGTAGTCTGAGGGAATAGCCTCTCGAAAATTTGTTATCCTTTGATCTGTGACCTTTAAGGATCTAATAGTTTTAATTACTCTTCATTGACTTGGCCATTGCGAGTTTGAATACACATCAGAATCAGACAACAGTAGCGATTTGCTTCCAAGCGTTCGATGGCAGTTAACATGAACCTGGCAAACACCTGTTGTACTAGCGCGTCAAAATGGTCCGTGATACTAGGATTAAAAACTTGATGGGGAAGTTGATGCCATGGTGTTTAAAGCCAAACCTTCCAGTTCTAATGATCAGATAGCTTTGAAAAGAATGAGACCTTAAAAAATTACCTGAACGCATGATTTATTGAACAGTGCAATTTTGATAACTCATCAGATCAAGTGCAGGACATATAAATGAATCGTACTGATTAGACTGTGAGCTAAGTGTTTGAACCAAGGAACGTTATTGCAGCAATTGATGTACACTTTCTCTGGTCTACACAGTAGACAGATAGCTCTTCTGACAAGATTTGCTTCGGGGATGTTCTCTTTCAAGCGTCAGATTAGAAATCCAGTGGGATCCATTTTAAATGCATTTTAACATGTTCGCTCATCAAAATTGAGGGGTGTAGATGGATCTGAAGTCTGTGTACCGGGTCTAATCGATAATTCTAACTTTAGGTAGGTGAAGGGGTGTTAATTATTCAGCATTTAGAAGTCGCCGGAGTTACCTATTACTAATCAGTCCCACTTCCCTACCTATTACTAATCAATTCGGTCCAGAATATGAACTGACCAGGCTGAGTATCTGCAGTGGGATTGAATTCACTGCACTCCGAAGCCCCTCTCCATTGGACTCGTGCTAAATCTGAGTTTTCCGGGAAACATGTCTCCAAAGTGAAAACTCTTGATCAGGCCAGCTCCGGTGGGATCCAAGAATCAAAACAGCTGGCTCAGGCTTCGTCCGTCTTCATTTCAAGCTCAAGCATGGAGGGCCCTGGCAAAGCCAGTGGTCTGCCTCTGCCAAGCCGATAATCAGTTCCGCCTACAAACTGAACAGTTATGCTGGTCCTGCAAAACAATTGTTCCTTGAATTTAACGGTCATAGTTGCTCTCCTACAACTATACCAAACAGTAAAAACCCACTAAATTTAACCCGAAGAACAAATTTCTTTTCTAGGAATTTGAGAATGATTCTTCAATTCGCTTATCACGGATTGTACGTGCAATCCATTCTCTCTTCCAGCAACAGCCGAAGGCAAAATATTAAGTAGTCTACGGATCATCCGACTGTATTAATTATTTCTGACTCTAGATAGAGAGTTTTCATGCGTGTATTTTGTTGGAACCATGTGGATGGTGTGAGGCAAAACTTATTTTGTATTATTCAATAAAGATTTATATATTTATATATATATATATATATACATATATATATATATAATATACACATCAAAATAAACCCTAAAGGTGGTAAAGACTCATTTATCCTTCGTACTTCTAACACGCCCCCTCAAGCTAGAGCATAAATATTAATCATGCACAGCTTGTTACAAACATGTTATATCCTCACATTACCCAAAGAGTTAGTAAAGATGTCTGCAAGTTGTTCGTTGGTGTTGTCAATCCTCTACAAATCTAGTGAGTCAGTGACCGAAAAACAGCGACCCATCAAGCCACACAAGCCGTGCGAGCAGCACGAGGAAGCCACGCGAGTGGTGCGAGCCACGTGAGCCCCGCAAGCAATGCGAAGGAGCCGCGCAAGTAGCGCGAGCGTGCCACGCGAGCAGTGCGGAGGAGCTACACGAGTGAGCAGCACAACAGAAGTCACTCGTGGAAAGGTGTCGAACGAGGAAGCGAGAGAAAGAGAGAGGGACGCTCAACGGTGACAAGCCGCGGTGGTGACAGAACTATTCTAGCAAGTCGACGGTGGCGAGTAGCTACTCCATCGTCTAGGGTAAAGCCCTTAGTTGTGATACCATGCGAAATAAAACTTATTTTGTATTATTTAATAAAATTTAATATATACATATAATATATATATATATATATCAAAAAGTGGTAAAGACTCATTTATCCTCTATATTTCGAACATATGATAAACGTAAAATCTTGAACAAACATACCATCAAATATTTTTTTCTTTTTTTTTTTGTAAAAGGTAAGAATCAAATATTTTCTTATGCAAGGAGCTTCCAACAAAAGTTTTAGTTGCTAAAGATGTGTCAGGGGAAGGTGTCCTTTAGATTCATTACCAACAGAGACGTTGCATCTTCAGCAATTTCATGAAAAGAAAGGTAGATGGTACCTTCTAAAGGTATTCAGCCGTGTACCAGATAAAGTACGACTATGGCTTTTTCTTTTTCTATTTTTGGCTTTGATTAGGTGGCCACGCGAATCAAAGGGCTCCATAGCAAGGCCATTTTGGAAGACCCCCTAACATTCTCATTTGGCAAATGGCAATGAATGCTCAATATCATGAATGTGAAATGAATGTTTAGATGGATAAGACTGCTCGATCAATAGTTTATTGTCTAGAAAAATTGGTGATACGATTCATGCTAAAGAACCAAGGAAATGAGAGACTGTGATCTGATATGCATTGAGGAGAAGCCCCTGAGAGATTTGGGTATCTTCTTTTCCTCCACTTTTGTGCCCACTTGAACAGGTTGGACGGTGATTGATCGAGCAGGTTTCCAGAATATCTTATCCTGGAACGTGGAAGACTTTATCGCTGTCTAGTGCATGTCCGAGTAAAGCATACAGCGCAACTTGGATAGGATCGGCTACTGCAATACAGTATCCATAATCCACCATAGCTTGTGCTTTCACGGAAAAGTACAAGGGACTCCAATAATTGAGAAAGACATTATACACATCCTAACCCAGTACACGAATCTCTCTTGAGTCTCTTCACTAACGTCAACACTTGGGCTTTTCTTAGCTTGCTTGTGTATTGGCTGATGATATCTTTAGCTTTCACTGCTCGACTAGGCAGAATGAACAATCGATTTGAATGATGGGAATATGCTTCAGAGTATAAACAGCGGTGGAGAAGAGCGATCATAGACGTAAAGAAACAATATGTCAGGAATCTTAAATTCCTTGTTCTAGTCCATATTCTGTGAAATCGTTGGACTGGTGATATGATCCATTCCTGAGATTCCCAATCCTGACGCTGAACTACCCGCGAAGCCGAAAGAAAACAAACAGTTAATTGTTCTAGTTAGGCTTGTCTCGTCTAATCAAAGCACTTGCTTGCTTGCTCATTTGTTCTCGGTATGTGGACCACGACATGTCTGGCATTCACTATGGGTGAATGTACCGCACAGATACTTCAATAACAGGCAATAAGATCGATCTCAGAAAAGGGAAAATGTTAGTCCTCACAGGCGCGGCTCTCTTGCTTTGAAAAGTAGTAAACATGAGGACAGCTTCGCAGTTCTGTCCTGAGGACGACTAGAGCGCGAACCGTTCATGAGAAAGCATATCTTGCAACCTTATGCTATAAGCAAAATCTCAGTCATCCGTCTAGGATCGACTGCCCTCCCCTAAGTCATTTATGTCAAAAGCGTATTCTCAGACAGTGTTTAAAGACCCCGAATCAATCATTAAACTAGTGTTAAATTTGATTTAAGATAAATCTGATTCAGGATAATTAGTGGAGGGACCACAGTTGCAACATGCAAATTTATCATTCTCAGTGTCCATCTAAAACCCACGTTAATTAAAAAAGGCAGCCCGAGCATCTACTATATATACCCCCCTCTGGTACGACAACTTATACTCACCAGCTAAATCCACACCATCTCTCATTTCAAGACCTAAACCACATAGATTTTGACAAGCATGGACACAGGCCGTAAGTGTCGGGGCTCGATCAAGGCAAAACTGGGGCTGCCATTCTATAAAGCGGCCAAATTGCCAGCCTCTGGGGCACAGCACAGCAGTAAAGTCATGCCGAGGCAGTCGTCTCCGTTGGCTGCCACAGCGAAGGTGGCTTTCATGGTCCACCAGGACATGATTTCCCAGCCAAAGGCACAGAAGGTTTCTTTTATTGTACCTAACAAGGGCCGCGACTCACTAGGCCAGTTTGATATGGTGTTTGGCATGCCTGGTGACGAAACTGTTGATCTGAAGGCCACAAATTACATATCTTCTGTGCGGGAGCGCTTCAAGCTCGAGCGAGTCAACTCCGAGCGAAAGAAAAATGAGGTCATCTCCTAGCAGTCGCCATTCTCATTCATTTATGACTAGTCCTGAACGGTACTAATTCCAAGTTTATTTTCTAGAGTTGGATGGATATTGTAATCTGCAGCTCCAACTAGAGTCCCAAGTTACTATTGTATGGTTGCTATTGTCTGATGGAATAGCTGTTTGAAAATTTGTCAAGTTTTTGCTTTGATTGGTGACCTTCAAGGATCTGCTAGTTCAAACTAATGTTCATTTACTCGGCCATATTGCTGCAATTGCAAGTTTGAAGAATATATCAGAATCAGATCACAGTATGATTCGCTTCCCAGCATTCGATAGCACTTAAATTGAACCTGGCCTCGCCCCCTGTGCTAGCACATCAAAATGGATCGTGATATTATTTGGTTTGCTAAATGCCAAGAGTCTAAACCGGGATTAAAACTAGAGGACGAAGTTGATGGGGAAAAAAACAAACCTTCTAGTTCTGGTGATTGGTTAGCTTCGAAACAAATGAGACCTAAAAATTACATGAACACTTGTGAACCGCCCAATTTTGACAACCCATCTGATCAAGTGCAGGACATATGAATGAATTGCACTGATTAGACGGTGAGCTACGGCTAAGAACTAAGGAACATTATTGCAGCAATTGATGTGCACTTCCTATGTGTGCACTACAAGATAGATAGCTCTTCTGACCAGAATTGCTTCAGGGATGATCCCTTTCAGGCGTCAGATTATGAATCCACTGGGCTCCAAGATAAATGGATTTTAACATGCTCGTTCATCGAAAGCAAGGGGTTTAGATGGATCCAAAGCCAGTGGACCCGGTCTAATTAATGATTCTAGTGTTAGGTACGGCAACGGCTTACTCCTTGTTAGCATTTAGAAGTCGCCAGAGTTGCCTATTGCCCGTCACTCCCACTTCCCTGCGTGAGAAGCTACCACCAAGGAATTGAAGAATCCCATCCTTCCTTTCCAAGGTTCTTTGCCAACACCGTGCTGGGGTGGGGTAAGCAGGAATCTGGCAAAAAGTGACGATTCCATCTTACTGGCTCTTCGGCTGGCTCTTCGGCCAAGTATTTTCATGGAAAAAGCTTTTCCCAGCTGTTCAATTTTCTCATCTTTTTCTTTGTTTCAATTCAGTCCAGAATATGAACTGATTAGCGCGACTATGTGTAATGGGTTTGAATTTGCTGCACTGTGAAACCCCTTTCAATGGGACTAATGCAAAATCTGAGTTTTTCGGAAACAAGGCTCCAAAGCCGAGAGTCAGAACAGCCTGCTCGGGTCGGGGTCTCGTCCATCTTCATTTCTAGCTCAAGCACAAAGGGCCCCGGTGAAGCCAGTGGTCTGCCTCTGCAGAGCCTAGAATCAGTTCTGCCTGTAAACAGAACAGCCACGCCGGTCCTGCATCTTTCACGTGTTTACACTAACGCCCTTATGAAAAATTGATAGTGTTCTTGAATTAACAGCAGTAGTTGCTCTACTACAACATTACCGAACAATAAACACACTCTAGATTTAACATGGAGAACAACTTTCTTCTCTAGGAATCTAAGAATGATTTTTCAATTCGCTTATTACAGCTTGAAATGTTTTTCCTTGATCCTATGAATCACAATTGTATACAAGATAAATGGATGCGCGTACATGCTATATGCTCTTTTGATTCTCTTTCCCAGCGATATCCGGTGGCATATTATTGAATGGTCTACAAACCGTCCGACTATATTAACATTCTCCGACTCTAAGATCTCGAACGAAGAGACGTCTAATATTTCTCATTCCATTAGGTCCCAACAAAACCTTTTGTTTGAAGATGTGATATGGGTAAGGAACACTTTACTTTCATTACGTGCAGGGACGTTGCATCTTCAGGAATTTCGTGGAAAAGTAGGAATCAAAGTGAGACATGAAATTGAGACCGTGATTCGATCAGTTCTTCTGATGCATGTTGGCAATGATGCAACCTGACGAGCTAAAAAGAAAAACCTCTCCGTGAAAAGAACGATTGCCTCAGAAATTGATCCAATCATGTACGGTCAAGGAAGATATAAGGGTCAAATCGATTTATTTTTGGTCCCTTGAACTCAGGTTACGCGGTGTTGGGTTGGGTTGGAGAAAAATGAGGAACGGGAAGGTGCAGGTGAAGTAGATGGAGGATATTAAAATATTTAAATAATAAATCACGTTTTCATCTAATAACTTAAGTTTTTAAAATAGTTGTTAATAATCTCACAAAATCTCACATGTTATCAGAATTAGGAGATTTTGAGTTCAAATCTTCCAAGCCCCTATTTGTCTCTCCAATTAAATTTTCACACTTAGTAGTCCCACAAAATCTCACAAAAGACAAGAACAAGAACCACAAAATCTCACAGAGGACAAGAACAAGAACAACCAGACCTTCTCCAGGAGGGAGCTCACAATCCTCTGCAACATTAAGGTCGCTCTCCTTCTTCTCGGGCAAAGGCAAGCTCTATGAACACCGCTGCGGCAACAGCTAACCATACAACCGTAGTTTACATTGGTGCTGAGTTCCGCATAGAGATCCACTATTGATATTTACTGTTTCATGCGACTGAATTAGCATTTTATGTCTATGCTTTTTTTCCAGATAGCGAACAACTGTCGTTGTTACTAGTGAATCATCATGATCGCAATGATTGGATAAGTAGAATCTGTCAGTGTTTGTACATCTCTCTTCCTGCGGTTTAAAGAGAATCCTCTAGCACTAATAGATCCATGCGGATAAAAATAAGCTTAAGTGCAGGATCATCAAAGAAGTTGAGATAAAAGCCAGCATCGAGCAGAAGTTACAAACAGCAAATTACATATTGACTACAGACTCTTACAGATAGACAATGACGTTAACACTAATTATAAAAGCGCTGAAGATAAATCATTCCAATGAGCTCATTACCGTGGACTCCTTCAATTGGGGGCTAGGAAGATTAAAGTTCCTTTAGCGAACTGCGAAATAAAATTGCGCTACTTGCCCTGTTGAGTGAACTTTTATCAAGCTGGAGTATTTTTTGAAGTCTTCTTTCGCTTTGTCAGGAGCAACAAAGAGCTCAGAAGGGCTCTGCTGAGTTTCTTAACAAGGTTCGTTGGTACTGGTAATTGAATTGATGAATTTCGGTAACTTGCACGAGTCATACTTTAGCATGCTAATCGATTCATTCATGCTTTGTCCCAGGCACCTTGAACATGGGAACGTCAATAGGGGCTTGATGATATATGAAGACTAACTGATGCTAGAAAGATCAATTCCATTAAATACTTCCCTTTATATTTCTATCTCTTCGATCTAGGGAGCGACAATCACAAGCGACTCTCAGATCTTTGCCTTTTTGTCGTCTCAAATGGCAAGTTCTCAGGCAAGACAGAAGACAAAAGGAGGACATAGTCCTCTGTACTTGTACTGTTAGACGAAAACTTATGCATTGCAAATGCTACATTTGGGAGGAAATATACAGAAGAACCGTGATCCTAGGACTGTGCTTCCTTTAAAAGTATGCACTCAGCGTCATTTAATATCATTCTTGAAATTTATATCATGCATCAAGCCATCCCATGACCAAATGTGCTTTTATAGAAACAAAATGGGTGATTATGTATTAAATAGGTGAGTATGAGATGAAAAGGTTAGGGCAATCTAGGAAGTCTAAAACTAAGAAGAGAAAAAAAAATTAAAAAGAAAAGTGGATATTTATGTATTAAATAAGTGGGTATGAGAGAATGAAAGGTATGACCATTTAGGAATCTAAAAGTGAGACGAAATAGCGTTTTGGCTTAAATATGGAGATGTATGCGATGAAAAGTCAGAAAACACATGAAAGTGAAGACAAAATCAGAAATGAGCAAACTTCTTATCCTTAACAACTCAGATTCATCATAGTGTATTTGGTAATATTGTAAAAACCTTTGTTTTTCCTCTAAAATTAAAAATATAGATTGAATTTTAAAAATTTCTGAAAATAATATATAAGAATATAAATTTCAATGTTTAAATGCTGCGAAATTTTCTTCTGTTTAGGATTAAAAAAATATCATGGTACGATACACATGTTCTATGAAGTTTAGATTAAGGAAAAACAAAAAGTAAGTCAAAACAAATTGCAAGTTTTTAAGCCTGTTCGGCCGGTCCAATCATTCAACAAAGTAAAAGATTCCATTTTGTAGCAATCAGGCCCGGCACTGACTCGCCAGGCCCGGTATCTTTTCCGGCCTAGGAATGGCCCGTGAGGGTACATGAGGGGCTGGGCACGGCCCGGCCCTTTTTGTTCCGGCCCATGAAAGGCCAGCCTTCAGTATCGGCCCACGTCCTAGGCCCGGCCCCGCAGGCTCAAGATCCTGCTGTCGACCGGCACGCAACCCGAGCATCGCCGACCGACCAACGTCGTCCTCTCCGACGAGCTCTCTCTCTCTCTCTCTCTCTCTCTCCGTGTCAGAGTCAGAGTGATCTCCATGTTAGATCCTGCTGTAGGCCTTTAGTTAGTGGGTCTGCAACCATATCATCTGTATGAATATAATCTACTGCAACGTCACCATTCTGTACTGATTCTTTTATAGTCAAAAACTTGACTTCCATGTGTTTAGACCCCTTTAAACTTCTATTGTTATTAATAAACAACACTGCATAGTTATTGTCACAATATAACTGTATGGGTCTATCCACAAAACCATAAACTGATAACTCTCTAATGATGTTCCGGAGCCAAATAGCTTGAGTAGCAGCTAAAAACCATGCTACAAACTCCGCTTGCATGGTTGAAGAAGATATGGATTTCTGTTTCTCGCTCTTCCATGATACTGCACCTCCTGCCAACATAAATATGTATCCAGTCGTTGATTTCTTATCATCTTGACAACCAGCAAAATCTGCATCTGAATACCCTACTAGTTGTAGGTCTGGAACATATTTATAAATCAGCATATAATCTTTTGTTCTTTTTAAGTACCTTAAAACCTTCTTGGTAGCAACCCAGTGATCGCGTCGGATTAGGCGATATCTACCTAGAAGCCCTGTTGCAAAAGCAATATCTGGCCTAGTGCAAACTTGAGCATACATTATGCTTCCAAGCACACTAGCATAAGGTACATCCTTCATTTGAGCTTTCTCAAAATCTGAATTAGGGCATTGTAAAAGACTCAATTTATCACCCTTAACAACAGGAGCAATTCCTGGTTTGCAATCCTGCATATTGAATCTTTCTAAAATGCGATCAATATACGCCCTCTGAGATAAACCCAATGAACGGTGTGAGCGATCCCTATGGATCTCAATGCCAAGAACAAAAGACGCATCACCAAGGTCTTTCATGTCAAAAAATTTCGATAACATCCGCTTTGTCTCATGCAGTAAACCAATGTCACTACTAGCAAGCAAGATATCATCTACATAAAGTATGAGAAAAATATAAAATATATTTCCTCCCACTAACCTTGGTGTATATGCACTAATCTACTTTGTTCTCAATAAATCCAAATGAAGTAACAACACTATGAAACTTGAAATACCACTGTCTAGAAGCTTGCTTAAAGCCATAAATAGATTTTTTCAATCTACAAACAAGCTGACTTGAGTCATCTGCTACAAAACCTTCAGGCTGCACCATATAAACCTCCTCATCAAGGTCTCCATTTAGAAAAGCAGTCTTAACATCCATCTAGTGTAACTCCATATCGTAATAAGCTACCAATGCTAAGATCACTCTAAAGGAATCTTTAGAAGAAACTAGAGAAAATGTTGCTTCATAATCTATTCCTTCTCTTTGAGTGAAACCCTTAGCTACTAGTCTGGCTTTAAACTTTTCAATCTTTCCTTTGAAATCCCTTTTAGTCTTGAATACCCATTTGCAGCCAATAAGTTTACAACCTTCAGGCAATTCAACAAGCTCCCAAACACCATTGTGTTTCATAGATTGCATCTCATCTTTCATCGCATCTAACCACAAATCTGATTGAGGACATGAGATGGCTTCAGTATAAGTCACGGGATCAACAACACAGCCTATGTCATAATCATGCTCTCCCAGGTAGACTAGATAGTCTGGTGGTATAGCTAAACGTCTTTCTCTAGTTGATCTTCTGAGTGGAGCTACGTCAACCTCATTCTGAATTTGAGGAGCTTGAGGAATTTCATCAGGAATTGTCTCAACAATAGGATCATGAGCCACAATAGGCTCAGTTTGTGGCGCAAGAGGCTCCATAATTGTCTGCACAGGATGAGATAGAGATCCAGTAATCCCCACCATACTATCATCTTCGATAGCTTGTGAGCAGCTACCCTTTTCAGCTACATCAAATTCTAGAAATTTTGCAGTCTGAGATTCCACAATTCTTGTACCTCCATTAGGGTTATAAAAGCGATACCCCTTTTAAGACACGAAGTAACATCGAGTAGTTTTGGAATCCAGTTTACTCAATGTTGGATTATATAACTTCACTTCTGCTGGACATCCCAAACTCTAAGATGATTCAAGCTAGGTTTACGCCCAGTCCACAACTCAAAAGGAGTCAATGGAATTGCTTTAGTAGGAACACAATTTAGAATATAAAGAGATATTTTCAAAGCTTCTCCCCACAGAAAATTAGGTAAATTTGTCCTACTAATGATACTTCTCATCATGTCCATAAGAGTACGATTCCGCCTTTCAGCTACACCATTTTGTTCAGCACTTCTAGGCATAGTAAATTGACCTATTATCCCATAATCCTCTAAGTATTTAGCAAATGGCCCTTTAAGCTATCCAGCATCACCGTGCCTACCAAAATACTCACCACCACGATCAGATCTGACAATCTTAATAACTTTTCCCAACTGTTTCTCCACTTCAGTCCGAAAAATCTTGAATTTATCAAGAGAGTCGGACTTTTCTTTAATCAAGTATAAGTATCCATATCGGGAATAGTCGTCAATAAATGTGATGAAATAAAAATTTCTGCACAAAGTAGCCGTGTATGGTCCATTAATATCAGTGTGAATAACCTCCAACAAGTCTGAACTTCGTACAGCAGATTTCTTCTTTATCTTAGTCATCTTACCTCTGCAACAGTCTACGCAAATCTCTTGATCATCTTTAAGAGTAGGCAAGATATCAGTCTTTATAAGCCTTTCTACTCTGTCTTTAGAGATGTGACAAAGACGTTTATGCCACAATGCATAAGACTGTTCCTTAGGTAGAGGTCTTTTGGAAACAACCTTTTCAGCGGAATAAGCAACATATATATCGTTGGGAGATAAGCTCAATCGATATAATCCATCGGATAAATTGCAACACAAAAACATGGAAATAGTATTACTCTTTATTTCAAAAGAGTATCCACACATGTCCAAACAAGACACAGAAACTAAATTCCGCCTAAAAGAAGGTATGCAAAAAGTGTTTCTTAACATCATCCGAAAACCAGAATCTAAAATCAAAATAACATCTCCCACGAACTCAACGTCAACTCCAACGTTGTTTCCAATAGTGAGCTTTGATTCATCCTGAGTTGGCGTCCTTCGGTTTATGAACCCCTGTATAGTAAATGCAAGATGATTAATTGCACCACTATCTAGCCACCAAGAATTGGTCGGAACTTCAGATAGATTGGATTCATAAACTAATGCCAAAGAATCATTACCTTTAGGCTCTCTCTTATTTCTCTTAGACAACCAAGCCTTAAACTTGTTATAACGTTTCTTCACGTGTTCTCTCTCCCTACAAAAGTAGCAAAGAACACCATCCTTCTTGGTGATTGCCTTCTTAGGACCCAGAGTGTTAGAAGGATCTGCTCCTTCAGAATTTCCTTTGTTGTTGGAAAGACCAGCAACTTCTAAATTGCTTTTATGGGTATAAGTTTTCACCTTCTTACCCTTGTCACTAGCAGAACTAGAAGCATAAAGAGCAATATGTCCTTTATCTTTCTTTAATTTCTCTTCCTTTACCACCAACCTTGCAATCAGGTCATTAACAGACCAAGTTTCATCTCGGGAATTATAATTGGTCTTAATAATCCCAAAATCAGGAGGAAGAGTATTTAGAGCTTGATGAACAATGCAAGCAGTAGGAATTTCAACATTGAGAACCTGAAGCTTTGTTTGCAAATCAACCATCCTCATAACATAATCTCTAACTCCACCAGAACCATCATACTTCATAGTAAAAAGTGTTTGCATATGTGTCCCTATCTCTGCATTAGGCGACACACGGTTTCTAGCCATCAAAGCTTTCATCATTTGCCTAGCATTGCAGTCTGCAGGCAAACCACTTTTCAAGTGTTCTTGAATGGAACGCTTCATGGATAGCAAGCAAATTCTATTGCTCTTTTCCCAGGCAGCAAAATTTTCTTTTGAGCCTCGTACTCTCGGCAGTCAAACCGCCCGCCGATCAGTAGTAAGAGCCATATGAACATCTGTCATTTCCATAGCAAACAGAAAATCCTCTCTCCATCTCTTAAAATTCGAACCAGCAAGAACCTCAATGGTGACGGAGTTACCATTTACAAAAAATGTGACTGAAAGACAAGCAATATATACAATTAGCATCATGTGAGCATTGTGTAACTTGACGCACAAGTACACATCCAGAGTTACATGCAAAATCACATAATCACCTTTAGGCAGAATACATGACAAGCAATTGTACACTCCCCACATGATAAGGGTTATGAGAATATATTACAATCTTCGTGAATTCATCACCTTTGGGTATATGAACCATTAGGATCAGTCACTCCTCCACCACACTATCATGTATCCCTCCATGAACTAATACATAATCACCTCCTTTGGGAGTATGACTATGCCAGGAGACATCCCAATCAATATACGAGATTGAAATTTCTCAAACTCAACCAAGGGTGCCACTTTGGCGGTCACAACTCAATTGAATCCTTGAAACTCTCTCATCCCAGGGATATAATCTTTACATCTCACATACATGATATACATGTGATTTAACTTTAGTGATAAGGGCATCATATCACTCAAATCACATGCCATGCTAATTATATTGCCTTATTCATTAATAAAATACAATAAAGTTTAATTTTTATTAATGAATCACACTTTTATAATGTTTATGTGATAACATACCTGTATCCCGGCACCTGTATTTTCTAAATCACAGAAAAATATGCAAAAAATACACTAAAAAGCACGTATTTAGGGCTTTGCATGTATTTTCACATCCATAAAATCATTAAAAATATAAAATAAATACACCATCACGTAGGAAATAATCATACGAGTCCATCGCCGTCGGCCACGCGCAAATCGGAGCCTCCACGCCCCCGCACGCGCCGCCTAAGTGCGCGGTGCGTGGAGCCCACTCGCGGGCGTTAAAGGCTGGTCAAAACCGGTCCGACCAGTGGCGGTCCGACCGGTTCCCGGTCCGACCATCCGGTTCAGCCGCCCGGTCCGACCGGTTGACCGGTTCGGTCAACAACTAACCGGGTCGAGTCGAGTCAGGTCAACAGGTCAGGTAATCGGTCGGGTCGGGTCGGGTCGAATTCGAATCCGGGTCATTGACGTCAGCGCGTGCGGAATCCGAGTCCGGGTCGCTAACGTTAGCGCCCGCGTGCGCCGCACGCGCGAGCAGCGCCCCGCGCGTGGGAGCACGTGGGCGCGCGTGTTCGACGCCCGGCGGCGCGTGGGGGCGCGTGGGGGCGCGTGGGGCCTCCCTCGGCGACGCGCCTCCCACGGTTTTGCTCGCCTCGTCGAGCCCAGTCCAAATTTGTGATTTAATTTTAATTTTATTGAACTAAAAGTCTCGAAAATCACAAATTAGGGCAAGATCCGTACTAATTAGTGCTAATCCGTACAAATTATGGCAAAATGAATTATGTTCGTGTTCTAGGGTTATGGAGGCTCTGATACCACATGTTAGACGCAAATTGCGCAAACCCAAGATCTCCATAATTAGAACAAAAACATGCATGATTGAGTAGAAAGAATTGACGCACCTGTTTTGGAATCCATTGTTCTTGAAGCGGAAGCGGAAACACAATGTTCCACGCGCAAGTCATTCTCCTCTATTGCCCTCTGAATCACTGGCTCAATGAGGCGACCCCTCCTCACATGTAGCGTTAGGTAAATGCCCCTTAAGTGAGGATATATGTGAGAATCAGGGTTAGAGGAGAGACTTGAGCACTATTTATAGAGTTTCCAGCCAGTCCCCCTCATTACGGGCCAGACTCAACTCAGCCCACACTAACCAGCCCATATTATACTAATTAAAAAACCTACTATCTCACCTTAGACCAAACCCCGTAAAACGATAAACGTTAAACGGTAAATTACAATATCAATTAATATAGTCCACAATTAGAAAAACTCTTACACTCCAAGCTCAGCTCAGGCCATCGTCTCGAATCTCTGACCTTCTGAAACGGCCGTGACTCTCTCTTCACGAGTGATGAGGAGCATGAATACGCAGGACGAGCAGTCGAGGGTGCTGCACGAGCTCTGCTCGACAATCGCCCACATCATGAAGTTCCCTCCTCCCCCGACCGCGTTCCCGGTTGCGGCCTCCGCGTCGAGGCGGCCGCATCTCGCCACCGCGTCGGCGGCGCAGGTCTCTCCGGCCGCTCTCGCCTCGCTCTTCGCGGGGATCTCTCTGGCTCTGATGCTCGTTGGGTCGGCCACGTTCGTGATCGGGCTCGTTTTGATGCCCTGTATCTCCCTTCTGGTTTCGTTCTTTTACGTGGCGGGAATGGTGTCCGCTCTGTCTGAGTTGTCTCGGGCGATGCTGGGCTCCGTCGCTTCGCAGCGGCACGACGTGACCTATAAGGTGGCTTCTCTATCGATCATTTTGAAGGAAAAAAAAAAACTCTTTTTGAAATTTTCAGATGATTGGTTTGTCCTGCAATTGAAGGTGTTCCTTTGCGATGAGCATACATGCCTTTTCTGGTGTAATGGTTTTGACGATATGGTAAATATGGAAAAGATGTCTGCTTTCTCTCGCCGACTTCCCTTCGATGAGTTCTTGTTGAAGATCGGCTCTCCATCCATAGGATAACTTCTATCCATGGAGCGACAGCTAGATTCTAGTGATAGGTTTCTCAATCCGAGAAGTGAAAAGTATCTTTTTGATTAGTCTATTGTTCCCTGGGATTTTTCATTATTGTAATGTCATTAGCATGGCGGGTGGTCCTGGTTTGCTTGCTTAGAAATTTATGAGACAGAGATATAAAAGGACCTTTCGAGCTCTTGGAAACTAGTTTTTCATTTGATTGTGTATAATGCTGATTAGAACAGGGCCGCGTAATTAACTGTCTTCCTCGGCGACTTTTCTGCAGATTGGGAAATTTCATCAAGCCGAGACGTGCAGCCAGTTGATGGATTAAGAGGTGCAACGTTGAACTCATGTTCAAGTTCAGCTCGATGGACTTTTTGCTCATGACAAGTTTTAGCAGATGATGCATGCCGTATTACTTGGCTTGCAAGTTTCAAATGGAAGAAGGCCAATCTTGCGTGCTCTCTGCATTTTCGCATAACATTCACATTGACAGATTCTCCGCCTTTTTGAGGAAAGGTGGTTAGGGTCCTTTTATGTTTCTCGTGTTGTTTATTACCTAACAGGTAAGGGCAAATCTCCATGTTAAAGCCAAAACGAAACAAAAATGTAACACGTGAGATGAGTTTTTTTTTTTTTTTTGGGGGGGTGGTGGGGGTATTTTGAATAACAGTTTGTTCATTTCTGGAGATAGTGCCGAATGCCAATACAACTCTGCACCTCCAGTTCCTTGTGAATTGCTAAAACAAAATGTCAACTACTTAAGCAAATCTCAAAAAAGAGTTTGGTCCGCGATGCGCACCTTCTTTGGTGGGTTTGTTCATCTGATTAACGGCATGAATTGGAGCAAAGATTGTTCAATAGCGCTCTGAATGCAGGGAACTCGGTTGGAACTTGGATGTCTGTATTCTTGAGTGAGTTATTGGTCTTGGGTAGGAAGTGGGATGTTTTGGGTCGCTTGTTTAGGAGACCTAGGAACTTCCTGCATTAGTTGCCAATCTACATGAAGATGCTTTTGGAGAGTGCCGTGTGATGTAATCCAGTCAGTGGCCTTTATTTATTCGCAACATGTCCTTTTAGAACGCCATTGATCTAGTTTGCTTTGGTGGGTATACGGGCTAATATCTCTATACGCTATGGAAAGCTTTAATGTAATGCTTTTGTAACTTGCTGTGTTAACGCGATATCACAATCAATTTGGTTAACACATTAAAAATTGGATGCGATACATAATTTAACATTTATACACACGATATAACCATTACGTAATAGACCTTCTCCCATAAGCTAGCGTGTCTTGTGGAAATGTCTAGACCTGAAACTGATGAGCCAGAACGAAATTACAACGTGGTCAAAATTGGTCAAGTCTCGAGTCCACCATGTTACCCTGGGATGTGAACCCTGCTGTCCCGTCTGTGACTTCTTTAAAAAAGTTTACGCCTCCCCTCCCCCCCCCCATTCGGCAAGGGAAGCAAAAGCAGCTTTTTATGCATCAATAATTGGGAGTTGTGGAAATAAAAGATCCTTCTTTGATCTCATAAAGCAATCCCTCACTGCTGTCATGACATACTTTGCTTCGCTATTAAACCGGTAGTGTCCTCAGATGCCAAGTTAGGCATCCCCGTCTGCTTCTCTGCTAAGAAATTTAACTCCTCTCTACTTATTGGGAAGCTGCATCACAGTCTCTTATAACCTCATATTGAAGAGTAGCCAACTGATTGCACAGTTGCTGATTTTGTGAGTGAGAGACAGAGAGAGAGGGAGAGATGTCAGCTGATTGGGGACCGGTTATCGTGGCGGTGGTTTTGTTTATACTGTTGTCACCAGGATTGCTGATCCAGATACCGGGGAAAATGAGAGTGGCAGAGTTCGGGAACATGGCGACAAGCGGTATCTCCATTCTGGTTCACGCCGTCTTGTACTTTTGCATACTCACCATCCTGACCATAGCAATTGGCATTCATGTCCATGTTAATTGATCGATCCTCGCTATGTGGCGGCAGACCTGAAAGCTGGCTTCTCCGGAGTGCTGCCTTCAAACATGGATATCTTTTAGTGTTGTTTCACTGTCTCTTCTTATTTCTTCATACGAATTTCCCTCTACCGTTTTCTTCTAGGCAATACTCAGCTAGGTCATACTCATAATCCATTGGATGAGGCGGTCTTTTTTGTCTCTTGATTGTCACGAAACCCTTGATTTCATAAGGGTTCGTGCAAGATGAACTTTGTATTGCTAATCAATTTGACATGCTTCTTGCGTTTCCATTCTGATGCATGAGTTGTATCGTTTCATTTCGTGCTTCGACGGAAGAACAGGGATAGAAACAGAGAGGCCGGAACTGGGCCCCAAAAACGTGTAGCGACTGCATCACGTACATGGTTGTGTCTAGTTAAATGGAAAATCTATGACCTTTCATAAACTGAGGCGCATAAGTTCGTCTGTTAACTCCCCCAGAGTCAAATTCTTTATGAAAAATACTCGAATTTCGAAAGAATGTTTCTTATGTTCGAGGGGGTTGAAGCAGGACGAGGACCCCTCCTTTCTGGACGCAACGAGGAAAAAAGAAAAGGGACAAGAAAAAGGAAAAAGAGGGGAAGGCCTTTGCCACGAAAAACTGTCTGGTCGAGCGCGATCGTGAAAATGAAAAGCAAAGTCGCCCATTAGTTCCAAGGTTGAACAGGGCAGAATACGCAGCCCCCAGTAATCGCCAAACGTGCTCACTTTTGTTGTAAAACGTCTCGGTTTGTCGTGCCAAGAAAACAAATCTAGCGTCTTTAACGATAATCCGAGTACCGGCACATAGTCACATAAAGATAACTTGTTTCCCTTTCTCAATCTGACACTACTGCGAATGATCTAGGAAAGAGGAACAGAGAAAGAACTGAGAGAACTTATCGCCAATGGAGCCGTCGCTGAGCTAAGCAAAAACTACATTCGCAGAATGTCCAGATGTAAAAGTTGCATATACCAAAAAGGCAAAAAGGAACAAAAGAAGATGGGACGGAATCCAGTACCAAGACCAGACCTTTTTCATGTAGCTGATCAGAAACCCAGATTAGGCCTCGGAGGAATACAGATCTCGGAGACCAAAGGCGCGGCCTTTAGCATTAGCCCGTGTAGATGTGGATGTGGAGGGCCAAGAGGAGGATGGAGTAACAAGCGAAGAAGATGAGGGTGTGGAAGGCGATGGCCTTGCCGTTGGTCTTCATTTTCCCGAACTCCAACTGCTTGCCCTCCCCCGGTATCGCGAACAGGAGGCCCGGCTGGAGCAGCACGAACAGCACCACCCCGATCAGCACCGGTGCCCAATCCGCCATTCTTGAAGATCTCTTGGGGCCTCTGTTTTTGCGTGTTCACTGTGTGTTTCTACGGTTGGGGCGTGTGAACGTGGAGAAAAGGAAGGCAATGCTTGGCGATTTCTAGAGCAAGATGATGGATGACGCTGACGATGAGCGGAAAATAGAGTTTTGAGGTGATCTTTTTGATGGGGACCCTCTTTTATCACTCACTGCAGCTTTGGGAAGCTGCAAGTTATGGGAAGAGGAAAGAAAGAATAGGAAGAAGATGCTGAGTGCTGATTGGGCTGGACTTGCTTGTGGAATCTTGGGCGGCCCGTGAAGAGGAAGAAGATGATGATAATGATGTACTTCCCTTTTCTTATCTTTTCTTTTCGTTTTTGATAATTAGCTCGAATTGTGTTCCGAAGGTACAAATTATCTACTTCTTTCGATGAGCAAAGCCGACAAGATCCGCCCTTAAATAGTGGCACCATTTGCTGCTGCCATACTCATTACTCTCTGTCAGCGTCTGCTGTTAATGCGGCAGCTCCAAAGGTTTGATTTTTAAAATGGTTCTCGCGATTCCCGTTGCCATTATTTTGAACCGTTGGTTAATGCGTTCACTCGGTATCCGCCATGGGCCCGCCAGACCAAATCATACATCGTCAAGCCTCTCTCTCTCTCTCTCTCTCTCTCTCTCTCTCTCTCGATGTCTATCTGTACTTTTAATAATGTTTGTTTTGGCTGATCCTTCAAAGTAGCATCAAAGTTGGACTCCAATTGAACACTAAACCAACCTCTAGCTGCTATCGATCACGCTTTGCTTTTGGAGGACGATTTTCTTTGTCGGCTCATCGAGTTGAAGATGACGCCTTTCGTTATCAAAGTGGGGGAATAAGAAATTCACAAAAGGGGGTTGAAAAGAAGCTAAAAAATTATCAATTCGCAAAAGGGGTTGAAAAGAAGCTAAAAAAATTTTCTTTTTCCGTCTTTATGAAATTCCAATTCCTTCTTTGATGGCCACGCGGCATCCGATGCCCTTTTCGTACGCCTTATATATTTGATGCTTTTTTGTTGTTTTCCTGCACTTGTTTTGTTTGAGTTACTGAGGCCTGAATTTGAAGGGAAAAAGAGGAAGATTTCAGAAGCAAGAGGATGAATGATTGGGCTGCTCCTCTGATCGCTTCTGCTCTGTTTGCGTTTCTCTCGCCGGGGATGGTGGTCCAGATGCCAGGGAAGAGCCAGCCGGTGGACTTCTTAAACATGAAGACTAGCCTACCCTCCATATTTGTGCATGCTGTTCTGTATGGTCTGCTTCTGATACTGTTCTTTGTTGTTCTTAACATCCACTTGTATGTATAGGTAGAGACCGAGACTGAGACCGAGTACACTGCTAAATAATCCGAAGTATAGGTACCGTTGCGGATTCAATCTCTGCTTGTAGCCTCTGGTTGACTTCCTGTTGGTTTCAATCTTTTTGTAATTTGAAACACGAGTAGAAATTGCTCCAGTTTCTCATCGAGTTTAGGTTGCTAATACTAAACCATAGGCGGCATATGCAACCAATTTGTGTTCTTCTGATCTCTAGCAGCATCAGCCATGTCATATGATACAATGAAACCGACTCTAACCTGAGAAACTTTTTTCTTTTGGGGGGGCAAATTGTCGAAACTAACTCGAGAACTCGAAGATACGCTTTTTCCTTTCTACAGTTGAGTTGACTTCCTGTTGGTTTCAATCTTTTTGTAATTTGAAACGCGAGTAGAAATTGCTCCAGTTTCTCATCGAGTTTAGGTTGTTAATTGATACTAAACCGTGGGCGGCAAATGCAACCAATCTGTGTTTCTCTGATCTCTAGCAGCATCATCCATGTCATATGATACGATGAAACCGACAATAACCTGAGAACCCTTTTTTTTTTTTTTTTTTTGGGGGGTTTGGTTGTCGAAACTAACCCGAGAACTTGAAGATACGCTTTTTCCTTTCTACAGTTCTAAATTCTGAGTATACCAGCTTGATTGCTCGGCAAATGTGGACAGTCAAGTGTGTAAATCATTCACACAAGTCTCGGTGTCACAGCATAATACACCGAAATAAGTAATTAGATGCTAATCCAAAACGCAGTCTGCGATTGTTAGGTGGGATACAAATAAAGGGCAGATCAAGAAGTATGACGGCAAATAGAATACAATTCCGATACATGTAGATATTCTTCAAGAGATCCCACAACCCCAAAGAGAGAAGCAAAAAAGATCGTAGCTTTAGCAATCGATCCACAGAGAGAAATAATCCGGGGTCTTTCCGAGCAAGCGGAAAGAAAAGGACAGATGAAAAAGATAGAGAGGCTAAGAACCGATGTACACGTGGACGCCGACGGCTAACAGGAAGATGCAGACGAGAGCGAAGTAGAGGATGGAGTGGACGAGTACGGAAGCCCCGCTGGTCTGGAAGTTGCCGAACTCGATGAATCTGTGTTTGCCCGGTATTTGGATCAGCAGCCCCGGGGTGAGCAGCACGAACAGCACCATCGCCACGAACACCGGCCCCCAGTCCGACATCTCTCTCCCTCCCTCTCCCTCTCTCGAACACTATCAAGACTAAGTGCTATGATGGTGGGCGAGTTGAATGTGACGTTTATAGCTTCCGGAGAGGGAAAAAAAGATGGTGAGAGCTGTAGATAGTGGGCGGGTGCTTTGCTTTGTTTGAGGAAGAGATAAGGTATTTGCCAGAGCGGATGGAAAAAAGGTGCGAGCTTGCTTAGGGGATGAAGCTATCCCTCTCCTCTCTCCCTGCTCCAAAACGAGTCTGAAAGTGTTTCAAATTCCTTTCTGAGCTGGGGCCGTTCACATGCTGTCTGATCCGCGTGAGGGGTTTGCAAGGAAATTTCGACTCGCCAATCGCCCAAAAACGACAAATCTCACCACCTAGAATGGAGAGTGGAGGACAGTTCGATTCGCCTTTTTCATTAAGATAAAAAAGCTATGATGGGAAATTTTGACCTCAAGCAGTATGAAATTAAATAAAAAGAGGAGGGGACGAAGAAAACGTCGACAGCAGGGTTCGAACCTGCGCGGGCGAAGCCCAACAGATTTCAAGTCTGTCTCCTTAACCACTCGGACATATCGACGTTTTTGAACGTTTAGCCAATAAAATTTTATTAATTTAATATAGCGATATAAGATCGTTCTGATCAGGAAAGAATCTCCTGTTGTTGTCTTGCGCGATTTGAAACGCTGACGAGCGAAGGATCCAACAGTTCTCCATATTTCCAGACGCGTTCTCCACTCTCTTCTTACCGTTGCAGCTTCATCGCGATTTTTTCCCTTTTTTTTTTGGTCAAAAATCGCGAGGTTAGTGGAGGGAGGCAGAAGGATGGCGACGATGGAGGCGGAGGGAGGAGGAGGCGGCGGAGGTTTCCCGTACTGGACGTCGGTCCGCCGGAGGTTCGACCCCGATTCCGCCTTCTTCTCCTCCGGCAACGTCGAGCGCGAACTCCTCGCTAAGCAGGTCCTCTCTCTCCTCCTCCCTCTTCCTTTCTTTCTTCCCTCCTTTCGTTGCTTGGCAGCGGCTCTAGGATTCGCTGTCTAGAACGTCGAGAGATCTTTCGCGTCATCGAAGCGCCGTTTTCCTTGGGAATAATTTTTTGAACAGGAAAAATGGAACGAATTGAATCAGTGAAGCGCCTGAATTGATCGGCGAAGAAGGTGCGGCGAGGTGGCGATGAATGGTCGCGCGATGGGGCTCCGCCCGCCTTTTGAAATCTTGCTTGTCGAGAATCCGGCGTCTCGAGTTTGAATTGAGATTGCTTATGTTCGTCGGCTTCGCTTGCTGAGTGCCGGCTACCAGCCAAATCACTTCGTTGTGGGGGTTGAAACTGAACCTGGAGACTCCAGGATTGTTGAAGTTTTGTTCGTGTAAATGCGAGTGATGGAGAACTTTTAAGTTGTGAGGTCGATTGAGAGACATCCGACATGGTTAGGAGAATGTTGAATATTACTCATCGCATCTGTTTGAAGTTTTAGCGCAAAATCGAGAGTACGTGGATTAACCAATGAGTAAGGCACATGAAAGTTAATGATGTTGTTCGGAGTGGAATCCACTGTGTGGAAATCAGATTTCTCGAGTTTCGATCATCCTCGCTCCCACTGAAGAATTACTGAAGTTGAATCAACCTGCCTATATTCCCCAATTTGCTAGCTAAGTGCCAACTAATTTGTTCTGGGGGTTGAAACGAGTCATATCATACTTCTCAATGGAGAGAGACCGAGTAACTAGATGAATTACAAATACAATTTGAGTTTGTCTTCTATTTCATGTATGTTTTTTTTTTTTCCACTTGATATGCTTCTTCTAGTTTAGTACTCATTTGTTGGTTGTTACCTTTCTTTTTACCATATGAGTATTTTCTGCAGTCACTTCAGTTTTGGAATTACATTATATGTCACATCTTGCCTTTCACTTTCTACATATATTCAGGTTGCACTAGATATAACTGAAGATGAGAGGTATCAACTTCAGAACTTGATGGATGAGGAAAGCAGGTGCTAAGAATTTGCGTAGTTTCTTTTAATGATTGTCACATCTGTTTCTATGGGCATGCTTGGTATAGGTATTTGCAAACATTAATTTGTTCAATGATTGTCTCAACAGTTGCTAGGCTATGGCATTAGTTTCCTTTTTGTAGACTACCTGCGAAAAATATTCAGCAGTATAAAACTATTTTACGATGCTATTCATGTGGTTCGTTGAAGCAATCAAAGAAAAGGAAAAAAAAAGGTATCCAGATTTTCCAGGCTTCAAGTCCATTGATTAGGCCTCGGATGCCTGTGACTCGTGTACTATTGTAGGACAGCGGTCACTGGGTTATTCTATCGAGAATGTGATAATTTGTTAGCTGGTATCTTTTATTTTTGGGTATCTCTCTTTTGCGCTATATTCTAGGACATGTTCACTGAGTTCTTAAACTCTCTGTCTGAACATCTCAACATATACCTTTCAGGGGAGTTTTCTGTCCAATTGTTGGCTGTGGTGCACACTTAACATCTTTAGAGAACTTTGAAGATCATTACAATGCACGGCATACTGCTTCTTGTTCGGTTTGCTCCAGAGTTTACCCAACATCCAGGCTCCTCAGCATACATGTATCAGAAGCACATGATTCTTTCTTTCAAGCAAAGGTTGCTCGTGGTTTTGCTATGGTATGTTTTGCTCATTAGCTCAGACATATTCTGACTCTGTGTTTCTTTGTTTGATTATTTAGGGTGTTTTAAAGTAATATGCTGCGTTGTTATTGGCATTATAGTTTCTAGCCGAAGCTTGGCTCCAAGCAAGCTACTTATGTTTTTCTCATGACTGATTGAGGGGTTGGGCACTTCTGTTGCCAATGCATGAGCTAAGCCCTGAAAACTGGCCAACCTCAATTTATTCCCTTGTTTGTCAACCTTCTTCCCTTCTTAATGTCATTTGTGGCTTGGAGTTCACGACAAGACCACATTGCAATTTGATTGTGGAACAGTGGTGAACTTGTGACAACTGTCATTTCTAGGTGACATGACCTGGCTCATCGGCAAGAGCATAAAATAACCATCCTCCAACAATTGAAGCATATTGCTATTACTGTCTGGGGACGTGTTTCTATAAAAACATGTTGTTGAGAATGATTGAAGTACGGAACCAAAAATCATATATCTTTTCCTATCATGTGAGGTTGTACAGATATTTTCTTGTCCATATTTGATAGATCTACTATTTGTGTGGAAACAGTATGAATGCTTGGTGGAAAGCTGTGGATCGAAGTTCAAAACCTACAAAGCTCGACAACGGCATCTAATCGACAAGCATAAGTTCCCTACTTCCTTTGAGTTTTACAAAAAGGCTCTTCCATCTAGGAAGCAGAGGCAGAAGAACCAACGTAAGCAGGTCACTCATAAGAAAGAGGTAGCTCCGAGTGCAATGGAAGTGGAAAATGAAGCCGTGGATGAACTTGTTTCAGCAGTCTCCAAATTAAGCACTTCGGACTCTCCTACGTCTATCAGCTTTGGTCGCCGCCACACACGAGGCTTGCCGTTTGTCCCTCGTGCTATTCAGCGTGAGAGAACGTAAGAACCCCTGAATTCTAGTACAAAGGACTAAAGCAGTAGCCATTGCGCTAAATTGAGTTTCAGGGGATGGACTCTATAATTTGTTTTGATGAGTTTTTCCTATTTCGGTTCTGTATAGCATGAGTTATTTAACTGGCGAACAGCAACTCAAGTTTTGAAAGCCCGTTGAAGAGGTTCATTGTTGTATGTTAGTCATGATCTACAATCTTACGTGCAGATTAATAGATTGAGCTTGTGGAAGCAATGCATTAAGGCCTGTTTGTTAAAAAGTATTTATGTTCCCCAGAACAAAAATTTATGTTCTTTTGTTCCTTGAAACAAAAAAAGAAAAAAAAAAAACGTGTTTGGTAAAACTTTTGTTTATGAGAACAAAAAATCTATTTTTTTTTCCTAGGAACAGATTTGGAACAGAAACAAGAAGTAAAAAAAAGTAGCTTTTGGTTTTGGGAACAATTCCAATAATCAATTTTTCTCTCTTCTTTTTTCTTCTTCTCTTTTCTTTCCTTATTCTTCCTTTTGGCTTGTCGTCAACCTCGACCATGGCTGGCAAGAGCCAGCGACCTCACCAAAGCATCGCTGGCCCCCGACGACGCCGAGCCTCACAATGGCTAGGCAAGGCTTGGCCTCGCCTTGGCTACGCGAACTCAAGCTTGCCGGCCTTCACGATGGCCTAGCGAGGCTCCGGCGAGCTCGCCAAACCTCGCCTAGCAAATCACCGGCCACCGCCGTGGCCGTCGACCAGCCACAAAGGAGGAAAAAGGAAAAAAAAAAAAAAAGGAAGAATAAAAAAGAAAAATATAATAAAAATATTGAAAAATTAAAAAAAAAAAAAAAAAACAAAATTATACAAGTTTATTAAACACAATTCTATTCCTAAAATAGAAATTTTTGTAGTTATCAAGCACGTTTTTATACTCAAAAGTTGTTTTTAGAAATAAAAATAGAAAAAACTATTTCTATTCAAAAATTGTTCTCTGAACATAATGATTACCAAACGCGCCTAAGTTTTGAGATCTATCGGTCAAATTTCAAATTTCTTATGAGTTTGTGACATACCATGTTCAAAATGCATCCTAATATGAGAAGTTCCTACGATAATATAAGAAGTTACGATATTAGTTATGTATGATGATGAGTGTTGATGGAGACTCTATGAGACGTTCAAAATGCATCCTAACATAAGTAGTTCCTACGATGTTGGTTATGTATGATGATGAGTGTTGATGGAGACTCTCTCTCTCTCGTGTTGATGGAGACTCTCTCTCTCTTGCTCTCGTCTGGTTGCAAGAGGAAGCCAAGGACGAACGAAAAACACTGCCGTTGAAAATTCAAGAGTTTGCTCTATTGTTTGCTGTGAAAATGATATTCATAATGAAGACATGGGGCAGGGCTTTGGAACATTGACACATTTGATTGTGAATTTCGATGTGGCAGATCAAAGCGTTTGAATCTTTCATAAGGATAACTTCTTGTCTTGTTTTGCCAATCATTTTTTATCATTAGATCTTGAATTTGTGATCATTAGATCACAATATTCTTCAAAAATCTCTCTCAATTTTCCTTGAACGATAAGAAATACGTCAAAGGATAAATCTCCACTTGTCTGCTCGTGTTGGGCTTTCCTACACGTTCATCACAAAATATTTCTAAATTCTAATATACCCAATGCCAATTAGCTGCCAAGAAGCACAAACCTAAACACAACATGCACAGACGGCCACGCCTTCGTAACTCCAAATTCCCAGATTCGTCACATGTGCATAAAATAGATGAATCATTATCATGATTTGGAATATAATAACAGGCCCGATAGTTAGAATAGAGATGAAGGTTCATCAGCATGGAGAGAGATCATAAACAAAGGAATTTTGATTAGTTAAACTTTTGATCATTGTACAGCTTGAAAGAAAGCCTTGATTGCAAAAGGAATTAAAGTGTCGCAGTATCAACAATTTGGATTGCTTTCTGCAGTATCATCAGCTGAAGCTAACACTAGCTGGGGTGAAGCTACAATGCCTTCCCTTCTAGCTTTTTTCCGTTCACGCTGCATCCTGAAGTACTCTCTCTTTCGTGCTCTGTAGCTATTCGGGTTCTCGGGCTGAACTTCTCTTGGGTATACGCTTATCTGTGACTCCAATGAAAGCAAGAACATGTCAGTCATATAAAATTCACCATCTCTCAAGTGCATAACCTAAAATTTGTCTTTGACTCGACCTTCTTCTTGTCGGGCCCAAACTTCTCAAATTTGACTAGTCCATCGATCAGAGAGAAGATGGTGTGGTCCTTGCCAAGTCCCACATTATTTCCAGGATGGAACTGAAAGAGTTTCAGAGAGAAATTTAGAGTGCATAATTGTCAAACGGAAGTGATACAAAACAGTGACTCCTGAACATCAACCCAAAACAGGACTCTCGCATGAATAAAATGCTAAAAAGACCAACAATGATGCGAAAATCAGACTGAAGAAGTGAATCTATAACGAAGGAGAAAATTGGCTACCTCTCAACAACTCCTTTAACAGACATTACTTTTACACACAGGCCATCTTTTACCTTTACTCCAGCATGTTCACTCAGCTCTGCAGCAGGAACAACCCAAGGACGCAGCTCTGCAGGTCATCATCCCTCACTAGTAACTTACCGTTGAAAGGTAAAGGTCCTGTCAGATACAAGTAGCATGCCAACTCCACTACGCTTTCTACACTTTTTTTTTAACCTTTCCTCCATGATTTGTCCATAGGGCAGAGAAATTATATGATTTATGGTCCTCGACTAATCTATTACCACCAGTAGAGAAGTTGAGGACATTTGGTCAAACTAATTCCACAAGGCTAATTCACTCTTAATCTTTGAAACAACCAAATAAAAAATGTCTCATACATACCCAAGCCTAATCATAAAGGAAAAAGGATTTATTCTTTCGCTTAACTTGGAAGCCATGCAAAAATCTCATTGAAATGATCAATTTCTATTCAAATTGACTCTAATCTCTTGTTGAATCACTCGTTCAATTGGTATTCTCCACATTATGCCTTTAAGAAGATCTATATTACTTCAAAAGCAGATGTATGGATGCACCATTTCCACTCGCCCAGACAATCATGTTAAGTAAAATACAGAGATACACACACGCACGCACATGTGTGGGTGTGTGCACGCGTGCAGCTTAGACACTTCCAATGCCAATTTGCTGGCAAACAATTAGGGGACGCAAGGTTTGACATTAAACTGCCCAGACATCTTAACCAAATGCACATCATAGAAGTAACTGCCCCACATTAGCCACAAAATCAACTCCCATTGCTTCTATTGTTGATGAGAAATTGTTAGTCCCAATGATATGGATCGCGCACCTAAGCCAGAACTATCAAATGATCGACAGTTCCTCAGGCCATTTGTCGAAGCAAAGGCAGCACCTGTTCTCACTCAAGCTCTGACTCTCATCCGAGACAAGATCACCTAGTGCTTGCTTTCATCGGAAGATATTCAAAATCGATCCCATATTCTTTTCCAATGACCATAATCTTCATCATCCACCACAAGAGCAGGATAAATGAGGATAAGATTATCATCTCATTCTGCAGAATTGAGAAAGACACTTCCTTCGAAACCCACAAAATCTCAACTCTGACCACTATACCCCGTTCTATTCACAATTAGAAGCATTTTTAACCTCTACACGACGGCTCTCCTCATGAAAAAATCAGAATCAACTCAACAGCAAAATACTGCAGATAACAACTATTAAGCGAACACAATCGCCTTCTTGCTGCGTAAGCAATTCACACGATAATCGCAAACCAGAATTCACGACACAGACAAACGACGCAATTCACCTTAGTGCCACGTTGGCGCACGATAATAGCCCCGGGCTTCGCGGCTTGGTCGCCGTAGATCTTGACGCCCAGCCTCTGGCCTTTGGAGTCGCGGCCGTTCTTGGTGCTGCCGGCCCCTTTCTTGTGCGCGCACTCGATGGTGGCCGGCGGGAACTTCTCCGGGCGCGAGATGGAGAGCCTCGAGGCGCCGGCGGTCACGGGCGCGGCGTCGCCCCTGGCGAAGGAGGAGGAAGAGCTCGAGCACAGGGAGAGGCCCCTGAACGATCCTATCAGGCTCAGAGCACTCGCGGCGGCGGCCATTCCTCTTCTCCGTCTCCGTCCGTCCGTTATCTGCAAACGCGATATCGGGAGAACTTCAATGGCGACGACGCATGCCTTATCCTTCGGGTGTGCTGCCTGCTGCTTGCTTCTTCAATGGAGGGAGAGGAGAGAGAAAGAGAGGACTGGTGTTCTTCAGTCGAGATGGTGGCACTTGTTTGGATTGGACTGCAGGGGAGATGCGGCTCGGCCCAGGAACATATGGGCCGTCACCAATGACGGGCCGGGCCTTTGACCCGATAGGGGATTTCGGATATTTGACCCGTGAGGACGGGCCTTCGACTCGATGTATGGTTTCGCAGGATCTTCAACGTTGCCGAGCTGGAAATAGTAATCACGGTTCGGGCCCTCAAATGGAAGCTTTATTTGCTATGTTCCGCATCAAAGAGGATTAGAAAAGTTGCCTAGTATTATGTTGATGCATGCCCCAAATCGTTAATTTTTTTAGATAATGACACGGATGGTTCTTAAGTTTTTGTCTGGCGTATAATGTGATCCTTAAACTTTAACCCGATATATAATATAATCCCCGAAACTTTTAACTTTTTTCAATGTGATTCATAAATATTTTATATATATTTAATTTAATCCAGAGATTACATTGAACATGAACCAAAAATTTGGAGATCGTATTGAATAAATTAAAAGTTTATAGACCACATTACACATTTCATCGAAGTAGATGGACCATTTACGTTATCATCCCTCAATTTACGGATTCGTGTTGAATATTGAATACGTTTTTAGGTGACCTATGGAGCTCTCCATTAAGACGGTGTTGAATACATTTTTAAGAAGAGAGGCCCTCCTGGCCATTTAAAGGTGACCCATAGAGCTCTCCATTAAGACGAAGACGAAGTCGAAGTCGATTATATAATGACCAATGGAGATGACGAGTCAAATGATAGTTTATATGCTATTTACGTATATCGAAGTCAGATCTTGGTCTTGTTTATTTCACACGTGCGCTTTTTTTACAACTTTCTTATATAATATCGAGTTTGCACGTGACAAAATGGGTATTGACATGGTCTCAACCAACCGCGATTAAATTCGCAAACTGCCACACGTCACTAAATGTCGGCATTAAACGTCGATCAGCGTTGGGCACGATTAATCCCAATCTAGGAAAGGGGGGATGACATTCAATTTTTGAGTAAATCAGGAGGACCCCCAAAGTAAATGGCGTTCTTAAAGGTTGGGCCCTGAATCCTATCCTATTTTCCTCCATCCAAAGAAATAAATCAGTAAGCCTCATAACTATAGTTAGTACATACCGTATTTAGACGCATTCAAACGGATATACATACGTTGCTGGTGCATTGCAGATTGCAATCGCATCCTCTCAGTTTTTGGGGCATAAAGTTAAGCGCCCTGGTAAGGCCTTACGTACCGATCGTCGCATGCGACCCCTCGTTTCCTCCTCGAAAGCTACTGCTCGTCCTCCCCTGCCCTTGCCAGACCGACTCGCGACTCCCCTCCTTTCTTATAAAAGCGATCTCGATTTGATTGATTAATCCCCGCAACCTCGACAACCCCGAAGAGAACGAGCACGCCTACATAATAACCGCCGGTACTAGGAATCATGTTTGATGAGAATAAAGCCGACATGAAGAAACGCCATCTCGACTCCGATGGCAAGGGCCGTCGCCTCCCTCTCCACAAGGGCTGGCTCGTCACCATCTCCGCTGCCTTTCTCTTCACCGCCACCCTCCTCCTCCTCCTCCTCCTCACGGCCACGCCCCTCGTCCCCGGGAGGAGCGCCGCCACCGCCGTCTCGCTCCTCGGCAGGGGCGGCAGCGTCTCCTCGAGCCAGGTCACGACGCCGACGCAGCTCCAGGCCATCCTCCACTACGCCACGTCCAGGGTGGTCCCGCAGCAATCCCTCGCGGAGATCAGCCTCTGCTTCAACGTCCTCCGGGAGGCCGCCCCTTGCAACTTCCTCGTCTTCGGCCTCGGCCACGACTCCCTCATGTGGGCCGCCCTCAACCCGCGCGGCACCACCGTGTTCCTCGAGGAGGGCGAGTCGTGGATCCGGTCCGTAATCACGAAGGCCCCGTCCCTGCACGCGTTCCACGTGCATTACCCGACCCGGCTCGCCGAGGCCAACGAGCTCCTGGCCACGTACAGGGACGAGCGGGACTGCATGCCCGGGCATGCAGGGATGGGGGGAGAGAGCCGGTGCCGGCTGGCCCTCCCGGGGCTGCCGGAGGAGGTGCGGGAAAAGCAGTGGGACGTGATCATGATCGACGCGCCCAGGGGGTACTTCGCGGAGGCGCCGGGGAGGATGGGGGCGATATTCACGGCGGCGGTGATGGCGAGGGGGCGGACGGGGGAGGGGGTGACGCACGTGTTCCTGCACGACGTGAACCGGCGGGTGGAGCGGGCGTACGCGAAGGAGTTCCTGTGCATGAAGAACAAGGTGGAGGGTGTGGGGAGGCTCTGGCATTTCGAGATCCCCCCGTCCAGTAACGTGAACGCTACTCGATTCTGCTGAGGAACGACGTCTTTGATTATCCTCTTTTTTTTGTCCAGCTTATGTAACGTGAAAGTTACACCATATCCTTTTTTCTTTTTCTTTTTCTTTTTTTGGGTATGGCACCATTTCCCGTTGAGTTCGTGCAGAAAAAATTGGAAAAAAAAAATGTAAAAGAGAGAGAAGCGTGTGGAGAGTGGGATTTGAACCCACGCCCTTTCGGACCAGAACCTTAATCTGGCGCCTTAGACCAACTCGGCCATCTCCACGTCGCCGACAGCGACTTTTCATTTTCTATGAAATCGTTTGACATTTCGCTCCGGCTGGCGTGCACCGCGTATACACGAGAGACAGCGTGCCACACCTGGTCCTGAAGAACTGGACCCGGTCAGGTTGATACTGCTGCTGCTGCTGCTGCTGGACTAACCGAATCGATCGTGTTGGAATATCTAAACTAAAAATCCTGGCCTCGTTATAATGATGGGTGATCTGTAGATGCAAACTTCCAGTCTTAACCACAGAGTCTTGCAACTTACAAAACCCAATCATGGGGTGGATTGTGGTTATCTGACAGAAGACAAACCAACTTTCGGTGATGGCTACGTGCATCCCGTTATGCTTCTCTCCATGAATATATGTGCTCTGGATGTACTAGTAGTACTCAAGATTATCACTTCATAGAATCCGCCTACCGGCTTGAAACTTCCCGTAACACCAATTAATATTTGCTTAAAAAGGTCTTTGTCAAATGTACATGGCGGTGCCAGGGTTAACATGCAAGTCTAAGAACCAACACATCGAAACATCAGTCGCCTGGTTGCTTCAGATGGTAATTGAACCGAAAGAACAGCAGTAGAACCAGGCAAAGCAAAATTAAGCAGAACTGGGGCAGATTAACAAGTCGTGTGGTTCACCTCAACTTGCTCCCCTGTTGATTCAATAGAAAAATCATCAAAAAGAGAGGGAAGGAAAAGAAAGAAACTTGCAAAACAGTGCACCATACACGCTGTATTAAATCAGGTCTGAAATAAGAGTAAAAGGATGACAACATAAACCCACCAGCAGAAAACAAAATCATGTTGAGATATTGAAAGATCAAAAAAGATTCAGGCAACAACCGCTTGCATGAACACAATTGCAATGGGATCTATCCTTCCAGATGTCGATCCTTGATGAAGGATAAGTGAAAATGGATTGTACCTTGGCGTAAATAGAGGTGATACCCTTCTTCGGACAGTCTCTTGAATTTGCTCTGGCGACGATACTGATGCTTCACCGTCAAAATTGGCAATTTCTAATTGCTGCCGCAACTGTTACATCAAATTAGATAGTGAGCTTCAAGAGGAAGAGCATATCAGGGATCTGCACGGATTTATTGAAAGTGAAAAATAAATAGAATAAGAACCCTAAAGTATTTTCTGGTTTTGATGTGAGAACTCACAGAAAGCAATTATCACACTCGTCAAAAGGCATATATATGCTTACAGTAATAAGTCATGCATAAGACATTCGTTCTCGGAACTGATTTTGCTAGATCATGTAAACAACACGACAATGCAAAAGGAGAAAAACTATCAGCACTTTGCCCAACTTCTATCACTGATTGGCCTTGAGAATATCCCTCCCGGCTCTTTTCTTTTTGGTGATAGAATGAAGCAGGTTCTACATATGTCTAGAAAGTAATTTGATCTGGCTATGCATCGCATATATCAGGTTAATGTAGCTGATTCACATGGCAAAGCATAAATGAACAGAGAGTAATATACAATCATTTACCTTATCAAGGATGGCTGACTGATCATCGAGGTTAAATTGGCGCATGTACTTTAGCATCTCCAATTGCTGCAAGGTAAATTCATACTTTTTTCATCAATGAAAAACTACAATGAGATTGAAGCATGAGTTTTTGAATTACGACCTGTTCCTGCAGTTTCTGCTGATAAACCATTCTTTCTGAAAATTCATCCGGCCCAAATTCAGCCTCATCACAAGCCGCTTCTTCCCTGCTCCATAAACAGAGTCTTACCAACCACTTTTTCCCTATCAGAGATGCAGGACAAACACCTTTTCATCTATAGAATCTTCCTTCTCTCTATCATTAGCTTTATAATTGCTTTAGTTAGCAATCTTTTAGCAGTATAATGCACTAAAGAGAACTATAATTTCTTCACTTTTCACTTTGAATTTGTACCAAGTAATAATGGAACAGGAGTTAATGGTGGCAATTTCTTTCTAACTTCATGCCTAACATGTCCAGATTAAAACAAAACTGCATAACACTGCTCATAAACGCCAGGCACATGTAATTGGTGATTCAGCACCTTGGGAAATGCTGCAGCATCACAGGGTCCCAATGAGTGTGCATCAGTGTTACACACAAGGGGGGAGAGAGAGAGAGAGAGAGATTACTTTGCAACAAATTTATAGAAGCGAATCATCAAATCCCGGTCATTCTCATAAACCATATTTACTCTTCCCAGGCATGCTATGCCAAATCTTGGTTCTGCAAGAGAAAGGCAGCACATGATTTGCACATTGCGACAGTGAAGCACAACTTCCGCACTGTATCAAGCTGCTTATGTCAAATCCTTCACGTATCTAGTGCATAAGTGCAAGAGAAATAAATCCAGACAATATTGACCCTGAAAGATATCAAGTTCCTCACCAGCAGACTTCGGCTACAAACTTCAGGGAAAGGCAATCATATCCAGATATACTCCACGCAAACTTTGGCAGGATAAGAATCAGACTCACATGATAAATATAAATGAGCTTACTATAGCTGCTTATTTTGTGATATGTAAGATTACTTCCCAGAAAATTTGGAGGAGAACTGCAGTGAGTGACTTAAGGACTAAATTATGATCATGTTGAGAGTACATTCAAGAATAAACTTGAAGAGCGAAAACTATTCCATTTGATCTAAACACAGGAACATTCTCCCAGTTTAGACCATAGATGTACTTCCAGAGCTAGTTGTTCTTTAGTCCAATCAAAAGCATCTGAAACCTTTGTAAATAAAAGACTGAAAAATCATGTTTCCAGTCAGATAACTCACCAATACCCATCTCCTGAAATATTTCTTCTTGGATTTCTGTAGTTACAGCAACAGCTTCCTGCAGATAGCCACTTACGTTAGGTTATACACAAACTTAGTGCCATCACTTCTCAACAAATCACATCCAAAATAGCATCTGTAGACAATATGATTTTGGTAGTAAATCAAAGTTCAGAACATGGTGTAGATACCAACACAAAGCTTCTCAAGCAATTTGTCAAGCTCAACAATGGAGCCCACATGCAATGTCACATTAAGCTCATTAAAGCATCCACAATAACACCACAACTTCCTAGACAGAAATTCATGACGATCTTTCCACATTCATTTCGTAGAAGTACATCACGATGACACATTTGTGAGAGCAAAATCCCACTTGTGTATTAGATGAAGAAAACGAGAACAGTTATATTTAGCAAGAAGAGCCAAAATATTTAGCAGTTGAATCTTCGGATGCTTTGGATGTGTTCATTTTACCAAAGAAACACATCAGCTGTCAGACTGAAGCTTTCATGGTTAGCAACAGCAACAGGGCAGGTCAACATTGAGGAGATGTCCTTAAGACAACAAGATATCAGGCAACGACAGGTAATTGCATTTCGGTTTGAACAGAAGCTAGAATATCCTCCCGAGATTAAGCATAACACCAGTCTACCAAATGTCCAACAAGAAGATAATTTCTCCATTCAACGGACAAAAATTAAAGCTTAAATCACCAGCTGAAACGGAGAGAATCCGTAACTCGGCACAAGGTCCACACAATTAGTGCACATCTCATGCCGAAGACCAAACGAATCGGCCACATCAAGCACAAACGCGGACATCGGCCTATAATACCGACGCCCGAGCGTTCAATTCGGATTAGCTCGAACACGTCGCACGAGAACCAAGCCGTGAAACGCCGAGAGCACGCCATTCCTCTCGAGTCCAGCCAAGGAACTCAGACAATGCGGATCCAGAAATCACACTCACGACTAACAGCGACAAGCCATTCGGACAAGCAGTCCATCCAGCTAGACCTAGGCAAATGCGAGGACAGAAGACGGAAATACGCAAATCGCCAGAGAGACCTGCCTGTCTATCCTGCACAGCATCCGAAATCCGTTTCTTAACATCTGCAAGCATGCGAGACAGCGAGTGAAAACGGGGAAAACCGAACTCCCAGGAAACGTCGAAGAAAAGCCGGGAGAGAGAGAGGAAGAGAGGAAGAGAGGAGAGTAAAGCTCGAGGGAGTTACCGGGCAGAGAAGTGAGGACGGAGAAGCGGTCGAAGAGATGGAGAAGCTGGTCCTCGGAGAGCATCCCTTGACTGCCGGAGGACGCCATTGCCGTTTCCCCTGGGCGACCTCCTCTCCCTCGAGAACGTTTCAAATCTTGTGGCGTAAAAGCACGCGGCTCCCACTGGCTGGTGCTTGCTGGTGAATGGCGGTGATGATGATGACCGCGAAAACCTCTAAAATTCACTTCGAAAAAAAGGAAACGCGAAGTCAAGCGGCTTTTGCACTTTTGCTTTCTCTTTTCGAATCGGTTTTTTTTATTGCCGAACGTGCTCCCAAGCAATTGAAAAGGGGGCAGATTTATTATTTTAATTGCGTTACTTATCCAATTATCGTGTGGCCATTTTATAATCGGGACATCTTTTCCTTTACACCTGATTATGTTCTTTTCTCAAAATATTTTGTTAGTTTCAGTAACATTTCTTTTCCATCTTCTAACAATTTTAATTTTCGTAATCATTGTCAACATTTATGTTTTAGCCAATTTATTTTCTTCATTTTCTTTATTATTTTGGTTTTTTTAACGAAAAGAAAGAGAGGAGACAAATTTGTATAAAAAATGAATTTGAGAATGCAAATTTGCTCATTGAGATGTGATTTCTAATGATAATTTAACGATCATATTAAAATGAGAGCACATGCATTGATTTAACATTTCAAAGCTTATATGTATGCTATCCCAAAATTCAAGAGTTCTTCTAATTTTGATTATGATTTTTTTAAGGGAACTCTATACTCGCAAAGGACAATTAATATAAAAACTTCATTAAAAAAAATGCCCGCAGAGAACTTGACTAGGAAACTATTAAATTCTGCTTTGAAATTCGTATTTGTATTCAGGAAATGTTTAATAAATAATATATATTCACTATTCAGCATTCCTTAATATGCATTAGAAATTACTCTTGTTTAAGATTTTTATGGAGCCCCCCATCCTTAAAGAATATTTATCTCATTGGTCCACTAAATCACTGGGCCAAGGAGCGGACAGCGTTTCTTTTCTAAAAACGTCATTTTCGCATTAGTCTCCGTCCTTTTACCAGATTTTCAACCCACAGAGAAAAGTTTGTCAGAAAAGTTCCCATTTTCAAAATTAAAATCAACTTTCACCCTGAAATATCTGATACTTATAAATATTATATAAACTCACAGGCCCTAAATCATTTTAAGCCGGCTTATCAAAAAATAAAATAATGTTCAATTATAAAGACCTCTGCGTGATAAATGAGCTCAACAAAATTATTTTCAGACGAATTATTTGGTCGGATATGTTTTACCTCCATTTTGTTTCCTCCCATTTCTCATTCATTCCCACAATTTCCCTCGAAATAAAAATAAAAATAAATAAACTAAACAGGGGACCATTCATTCACAAAGAACAGCTTTATCACATTATCACTTCACAAACCAAAATATAACTCCGAAAAAAAAAATAAAGAAAATAAATTGTGAGACAATTATCCGGTACACCGCGCCGCAGCGTGAGGGAGCATCTAAAAGTCCTCGTCCATCTTGAACACGTGGGTGCCGCCGTTGCCGTTGATGCTGGACATGACCGAGGCCTTCTGGTACTCCCCGACCCGCTTCTCAAAGAAGTTGGTCTTCCCCTGCAGCGAGATGAGCTCCATCCAGTCGAACGGGTTCGTCACGTCGTACACCTTGCCGCAGCCGAGCGCGCCGAGAAGCCGGTCGGCGACGAACTCGATGTACTGGCCCATCAGGTCGCTGTTCATCCCAACCAGGGCGCACGGCAGCGCGTCGCAGACGAACTCCCGCTCGATGTCGACGGCCTCCCGCACGATCCCCTTCACCCGCTCCTCGCTCGGCTTGTTCCGCAGCAGCGAGTAGAGGAGGCAGGCGAAGTCGCAGTGGAGGCCCTCGTCGCGAGAGATGAGCTCGTTCGAGAAGGTGAGCCCCGGCATGAGGCCCCGCTTCTTGAGCCAGAAGATGGCGCAGAAGCTTCCGGAGAAGAAGATCCCCTCGACGCAGGCGAAGGCGAGGAGGCGCTCCGCGAAGGACTCCCCGCCGTCGATCCAGCGGAGGGCCCAGTCGGCCTTGCGGGCGACGGCCGGGACGGTGTCGACGGCGCGGAAGAGGCGGTCCTTCTCGGCGGAGTCCTTGACGTAGGTCTCCAGTAGGAGGCTGTACATCTCGGAGTGGATGTTCTCGATGGCGATCTGGAAGCCGTAGAAGGCGCGGGCCTCCGAGAGCTGGACCTCCTTCATGAAGCGGACGGCGAGGTTCTCGAGGACGATGCCGTCGGAGGCGGCGAAGAAGGCGAGCACGTGGGTGACGAAGTGGCGCTCGCCGTCGGTGAGGCCCTCCCAGTGGCGGAGGTCCTGGGAGAGGTCGACCTCCTCGGCGGTCCAGAAGGAGGCCTCCGCCTGCTTGTACATCTCCCAGATCTGCGGGTACTGGATAGGGAACATGCAGAAGCGGTCCGGGTTCGGGGCCAGCAGGGGCTCCTCCTCTTGCACGATCGACGGCATCGTTAAGCCTCCTCCTCTGCGGGCGGCCGGCCGGTTCTAGGGTTTCGTGCTGGTTCGGTCGATTGAGGGAGAGAGACGAACGGAGAGGATTTGGGGGATTTCTCGGGTGGGGTGCGGATGGAGGGATTTGGGGTGTGTGGGGGTGGGATTTTAAAGGGAGAGAGGAAGGGCGGGTGTTTTTGAAATTTGGGAAAAGCTTGCGCGAGAATTTTGTGATGTTGCGAGCGTTTTTTTGAATTGAATGAAAAGCTTGCGGGAGAAACTTCTCCGCGGGGAGGAGGGTGTTTTGGGGATTTTAGTGGGGTTGAATGTGGATGGCGCGGCGGTTCTCTTGGGCTCTTCTTGGGATGTGGGATTGTTGCGTCTAATCCTTTACATCATCCAATTGTTATTTATTTTTAGGTACGTGGACTCGGTTCCGCGCAAATAATTCTTGCCTTTTTTCAGAAATTTGAGAGAAATCATGGATATAATTTCCTATCAAAGCTTGAAATTAGTAACCGATATATCTTTCATCTCTTGACTTAAAATCATTTAGCGATGATGTTCCAATTAAATTCAATTTGGATCTTGTCGATTGAATTGTTAGATGTGATTAAGAAAATGCGCCTTCTAGCTTTTATAATATTCAATCGTAAATTGTGTATTTGAAATTATGAAATTTTATATTTAGGTATCAAACTGACCTTTCGGAATGGATCAAAAGCCTATAATTTAATTTATATGTGATGGGCCGAGCTGATATATAGACTCGTCAATAAGATTTGATAGGTTTTTATTTTATTTTTTTGTTATGGTTTCTCTTATTTTATTTTTCCCATCGAAATGAACAAATGATATTTTACGTGAATCCAGATAAAAATCTGTGTGCTGTTTGGCGGGGACCCTTGTCCTTTATTGGGAGGAGGGTGCGCAAGTGGAGGACTTGAAGTTGGGGATGGGCACGCTCTTTTCGGTGGAAAGTTATGACGGGTCGTTATCCATCGACGAGCGTCGCGTGGAGCGCGGTGGGCGACGGCTAGGGTTCGCGTGGCGTGCCCAAAGCTCGCGCGAGTTCAACGGGTTGGCCACGGGAAAAGTCACGGCGCCCACGGGCCAGTTGCTAGGCCGTCCGTCTCGCGAGGCCCTTTGAAGACGCGTATGGGCCGGGCCTTGGATCTAGTGGGCCTTTTATCTACTTGTTACTTATAAGAAATTCGATTTCTATCTTTTTAATCAATCTAAAAATCAAATTGAAAAAAAGAACCTCAGTTCATCGTTTATAGGCGTTCCGTCACAATCTAAACCGACGCCACAACCAAAGAGATTGTCTCCATGTGTATCCCATTTTCAACTCTCTCTCTCTCTTGCTGGCATAACTATCCAAGAATACTTTTAATTCAGTTTCAAATTTCCGTAACATCTCATGGCAAAAATTTATGGACTATAAGTTTGTAACTTCATAGTGGAACTCGACGCCTCCACGATCAAAAGCATTATAAACAATTCCCTCCCTTCACATAATCTTCGAATCATTTTAAAAGATCCCTCTATATGTTCACTCTCTTTATTTTGCAAAGAATAAAAAAATTTAAAAAATATTTTCCTAAGAAGAATAACTTATATTGCTGGCAGAAAAGAATGAACATATTTTCATGGATAATGAAAAAATTTCTAATAAAAAATTTCAATTGACTAATTATTTCAAACAATATAAATCATTATTTTAAAAATAAAAATTCCAATCATTTGGTTTTTGCAAATGTAATGGTAGATAATTATTTTCCTAAAAAATCCGGGTTCCTAAAGAATCCGGGTTGTTGCAGTCTATCCTACCTATAGACAGCGGATGCCTCAAATCAGTTAAACGTCATCCGAGAATAACAGAGACCTAACAAAAAGAAGAAATAGCCGAACAATTGATAAAAGGAACGAAAATATGATCAAATACCTATAAAACCATGCGGCCAAAACGAGTTCAAAAGACCAATCTCAATGGTACGCACAGACCTACTACCTGAATGTGCTCTCCCCTCTCGTTGACATTGAATCAACCCAAAAAGCCCAATAAAACCTCAAATACTAATTAAAGTCGCAGAGACAAGATTAATTCTTTGAAAAAAGGAAGCAAGGCGCTAGATGGGGAAGAACAATGGGAAGAACGCCGCGCCATTGCGCATACATCAGCACGAACTTCTGATGGATGCTTAATCTTCTCCACGGGCACAGATATACACTTCACTCATCGCGGGGGAGGAGGCGGTGGGGGCATGTGAGTTTTCGCGAACCCAACCCAGGCAACAATGCCGACAGCAAGGATGATCCAGCCAAATATGTCATACTTGAGATCACTGGTCTTCTTTTTCTTTGATCCCTGAAAGAAGACAGAAGCAAACCAGTCATGCATCCCCAACGAAGATGTATGTGCGACTCCATATAAACACGCAGTTTCCTGTGCGAGAGTGCGCACCATTTGGTGTATGTGCAACCATTTGGTTGGACATATCACGCGCCACCATTGCTATCACTGCGACACAAACACACCCCTCCCCACCCCCCACCCCACACACCCGAAAAGAAAATAAAAAATAAAATAAAATAAAGACTATATCTCTGATTGCACGATGGAGTATAACAAATATTAAAACGGCAAAAGGTCAAGCACAAACAAGCAAAGGACTAGAATACATAATATGAGAGATTGAGGAGAATGACCTTCATGCCACCAGAAGAAGACGAAGGCCCAGCAGCTGCAACCTCTTGTGCTATTCCCCCAGACTTGTGGATCTCCTTGTGTATCTCCGGGGCCTAAGCATAACAACAGACGAGAATTTCTAAAGCTAAAAATCTCCATCAGGGAAGAATTGACTGCACAGACACCCTACTTTCAAGTAAAATGAACAAATCCTTGACAACAAGAAACTAAAAGATTGTTTCTCCCCCAACCGGATTGAGGTCGCAGAAAAAGTAAGGAGATTTCATAAATCCCCAACAGGCTATAAGCCCCACTTGCATGTGAAAAGAAAATTGCACGCAGGCACACATGCTGGTAAATCCACAGCACCAGCACCATGGGTGCATATGTGCATGATTATAAAAGCTTCCCAAGAAGTAAAGTGACCGTACAAAAGATTCGTTCAAGGTACCTTAGCAGCCACTTCCAGAGACTTGGCATACAGCTCATTGCCAGGATCCTGAAAAGCGTGATAACAGCATAGTCAAATATCTACATCTGACTATCGAACCGAAGGCATGGAATTTGTCAAGGCTTCAATTCAAATCACCTCAGCGACAGCCTGCTCAAAATAGCCAGTTGCCTTATCAAAGGAAACCTTAGCCTCATCTTGGTCCGGAGTCAAAAATGCATGGGAAGTGTGAGCATTCCCAAGACACCAAAGAGTATCATGCTTGGCAGTGTTCACCTGGAGTGCCTCCTCAAGTTTCAAAATAGCCTCTGAATGATCAAACTATCAGCTAAGAGTGCAAAGCTCAACAATCAAATCCAATAAAACACATACTGCACAGTGTTAACTGAAAGAAAATAACCACAATAAACAGAATATGTTCATATTCTATGCAAATGCACTAGGGGATCGGTAATATGGTTGATGTGATCCGAACATTAAGGAAAGACCCAATTGTCGCAAATTTGTTCTTTCTCACCAAGGAAATAGCTTCGACTGATGCCTTGAAAATTGCTTGAACATAAGGCAAAACCAAAATTCTTCACCGGTCGAGGAAATAAAGATGTTCATGAAGGGTGCAAAGGAGACTTTGAGGTCTTCAAAATGAATAAGTGCACATTTCAAGCTCAAGCTATGAATTCACGTCGATTCATGTCATCTTAGAACTTCATTATTATTATTATTATTACTATTTAACCAATTGTGATGGCGAATCTGCACCACTCCATCTCTTCTTCTCATTTACTACCACAAACGCGCCGAAGGCACCGACAGTCCTAGTCAGGAGGAGCTTGCTTGAAAAGGAAAACAACAACTACAAGTACGAGATTTTCGATACAACTCACATTCGTGATCGACGAAATGGGACCATACTCATCAGGGGGCAACAAAAGGAAATAAATTCAGAAAGGCCAATTTCGCTTCAGCACTAACAACAGGCGATCGGGGGCAACGCGCAGAAAATGGAAAATATAATTTTTTTTTTTTAAAAAAGGAATAAAACCTTGGATCATTTTTTTGGAATCCGGCACGCTCTGGAACTGAGACAGCTCCAGCAAGGCTCCTCCCCACCTCGTCAGGTTCTGCACAGCGAGGGACAACATTTAAAAAAAAAAAAAAAAAAAAAGCACCATTCAAACACAGCGCGAAGAACAAATTCGGAATCTCAAATCCCACAGTTGAATCATCTTCCAGGAATTGAAATTAACAGACCCGCACGAAAGCATCGAGCCTACTAAGAGCCACGAGCAATCGAGCAATCGAACGAAGAACAACAACCAGATAGACTGCGGAGGGAAAGCGAATGATGAGAGAGTTCACTGACGTCGGCATCGAGGGGGTTCTTGGCGTAGGTGGCCTCGGCGGTCTTGCGGGCGTGCTCGAAGAAGAGGATGCGATCGAAGTCGTTCTGCATATCCATGGCCGGAGATCAGAAGCTCGCTTCCCCCTCTCGCTCTCGCTCGCTCGCTCGCTCGGGTTCAGGCGGAGGGGAGGAGGAGGAGGAGGAGGACGGAAAAATGGGGCGGAGAAAGAGACGGTGATTTTCCGCACGGTTTTGCTAATGAGCCCTAAGGAAGGAGAGAGAAGGGAAGACCTCTCGGTCTGCGGCGAAGCTGTTCTGTAGTTTAATGTGCATTTTCGTAATTACGAGTTCTTTTTCTTTATCTTTATTTTTCCCTTTTCTTTTGGGGAAAAAGACGGGTGTGGCCTGGGCCGTGCGTTGGGCCGAGGCCGGTCCGGGCTTCGCGGGGGACGATCGACCGCGACGCCACGAATCGGTTCGTGGGGGATCGTGGACGCGGAGCCGCCGGGCGGTTTTCGAGCGGTTCCGGTCGTGGCCACGTCTCCCGAATTGGGAATTTCAGAGAAAAATCGGAATTCATGATAAGCATGCTTGATGACGACCCAGTAGGATCAGACCCACCATTTTTTATTATCATGATTCGATTCTAGCAAATGTGTTAAGCCCACTGAATAAATTGCTCGCAAAAAAGCACCATATTGATTCAAATCGATGTTAGGAAAACTTCTCGAGATTTGATGACTAACAGAACTGAGTTTCTTGAAATATTAGGGTCGAACTCATCGTTAAAAACATTTGCTCCATTTGAGAATATAAGAAGCCACGGCAACTATAAGTTTCGAGCTCAAACGGCCATCACCACGAATTTCAAGCTTTGAACTCAAGCAACCACGGCGGCGGTCAAGAGCGTTGAGCTCGGGCTCAAGGGTCTATGGCAATTGCGAATTTTAAGAAAAAAAGCTCCAGTTGGCATGGCGTCAGTGATGAAAAGCACTTGTAACCGATCAGCTTCACTCCTATCGCAATAAATTTTTATGGTCATTGATCTTGCGGCTAAAGCGTTGCGTTGCGATACGTCTTCTTCATGGGCTCCCCTCTTTCTCAATGAATCATTTGTTTTCAATTTTCACGTTAACTTATGGCGCCGGCCGAATCATAACATCACACGCACGTATACGCCAAGACATACATATTAGAAATCTGACGGTTCATGTCAGCAAAAAATTGACCTTTGAAAAGGACAAAAAAAAGGAGGACTATTGTGGAAAATTTTAAAACGTAGGGGGCGATTTTGAATTTCCGACAAAAGTGAAAGGACCGCTAATGACATTAGCCCAAAAGTACGCTCAGAACCCAGCTAGCATACGGTGCAAGTACAAAGAGCAACTAAAGTTTAATGGAATTTGCAATCGAAGTCACCAATTTCCATCAACCGGAACAACTCCCTACTCCTTGAAGCACAGTCGAAACTGGCGGACTCACCAAGCTCGATTCGCTTCTTTACCTCTTTCATCCCAAGTCTTTTGTCGAAGGAGAATGACAGATAGAAGATAAGTTCAGACGCTGTGCGCAGACAAGTCGTCCCAGTAAATTACTGTCACTGGAAATCCCAACTCATTCACAAGGTCTAAATTTTTCCCTCTCTATATGGTCATACCCAGGACACATTGACATTATACAAAACACACATTGCTTTCTCTGTCCTTGAACCTACAATACCAGGATATTCGAGATAGCAAGTTGTTCTGTCCACCAAAAGAAATGTTCCCGTCCTCACTGCCCCATGCACTTCTGATCTGCAGTTACCGCCAATCCTGCCCTCAACAACTCGGTGCTTCAAATTGAGTTGGAGTTCCACACTCGGACAATGTGACATGCTGGCGCATCATATAACTGAATTGAGGAATGTACGAATTCTTTGCAGCAGATCAGCCTTCACAGGATCGGGTACAGAGGCTGCATTATACAGGCCAATGCCAAATATTGCTCAGATGGAACCCAAAAGGAGTTCAACAGAAGAGAGCATGGTCCTTGTATGAACTGGTGGATCACATACAAAATTTAGTAGACCAACATCTTTCAGCTGCTGCAACAAACCTCGTGAAAAGAACCTAATTCAATCATAAATTTCACCCAGTGGAAAGAAGCTACCATTTTCCTATCAGGTACCAACATCGAACAAGAGTGCAGGAATAAACTAAGCCTACCACATAGAAAATCACAGTGCCTCCACTGCCGCGGTACTAATCTAGTATGGAGTGCACACTCAAGACCAGTATACTAAAGCCAATGTCTGTCACTTTGCAAATTTCTGAACAGTAAAATTGTTTTTGCAGTCACGAGACAAATGATAAATATAACAGAACCCCAGAGTTCAGGGTAATGGAAATTCAGAGTCATGTCATCTTATCTCCGGGGCCACTCTAAGGAGAACTGATGAAGTAGAGAAAGAATGCTCACCTCTTCCCTTAGGTGTAATGACATGTACGAGATCATCCACAGTGACATTGTTTCTACCTTTCTTCTTTATAAAAGCCCTGTTAAATAAAATAAGCTTCTCATGGTATAATACCCCCATACTATTACGTATGACAAAAAATCTGAAAGATAAATATATACGGTGCACATGTATGTCCATGGGAGTACAAATAGATGCTTAACTTAACCAATTGAAGTTAGTAACAGAGAAAAAAAAGTTACTAGGAGAGAACATAAGACAACTGACAAGTGAAGCGGCAGTGCAACCGTTGTATTGCTAACTTCAATCCTTAGGGTTCCTATCAAGATCTATGTACTTGCTTGAACAACTTCTTTACAGCCAAGAAGTCATTAATCCACCGGCGTGTCTATCCTTCAGACATCTCATTCAATGAGAACTTTATAATGTATCATAATGCCATATTTTTGTCTACAAATATCAGTCAGTCCTCAATACTCAGTGCATCACAAAGGGACCCAGGAGACTAGTTTGCACGTAAGCATAATCAACGAGGGAGCAACATAAGTCATGAGAATCATTTAGGCACTCTCACTTCCAACCGCCAGGGATAACACAAACATTACATGTAGCCATCTCGGTTTTTGGAACTTGAGGTATGATTTTGCAAAGTTAAATTGATTACACAAGACGGGGCAACCATGAGAGAATATAATCGGTGTAACCATAGCAACCTGCAAAGCGCTTTCATTTCATCTTTCCAACCGCACTCAGTAAGCCTTTCCCTCAACAGCTCCATCAGACGTTCCTTCTCTCCGCTTTCTATCAGCTGTCACAAGGCGTACACATTTCTCAGTCAAAACAATGTAAAGAATCCGAAGCCACATCAGACGCCATTAACAAGAGCCAAAGACATACAAAAGAACTGCAGTTAAACTTAACGAACAAGTTCGGTGTAGATAGTCAAATTAAAGCAACACTATGCTGGAGACGTGCCAACTGACCCAACTCAAAATTCAGAATCCTGGGCCAGTCTAGCTACTTAAGAACCGCCAGAAAAGCAATCGACTTCACAAATTGAACTCAAAAAGCCAAGCAGCCCTACGTAGTCGCCATCAATTTCTGCATCGAGGACGCAAAGGTCGTTAATTGAGTCGAAGAACGGACCTTGATGTTGATAATCTCTTGGAGGGTCGGCTCCTTTTCCTCATCCTCAGCTGCATCTGGCGTCGGGGGGCGATTCACCGAATGCCTCCTATATTTTTCCAAACAGCACAGAGACCGAGAGAGAGAGAACGATTAATCGGAAGGAAAGGATCAGACACATTTCATGTCGAGAACGATTTAAGCTGAAACAAAGCAGAATCTGCTCAGAACTAACATCTTCGAAGTCGGCGCAGACGACGGAATTCGCCGGCACTGAATCTGAACAAAGCCGATAAAGTCTTCTTCGCTGGAGGAAGAGGAGGAGGAGGTGGAGAAAGACAGCGAAAGGAAAAAGAGAGGGGGTGGGGGTTGGAGCTCGGGTCCGGGCCGGGTCCGGGCCGGGCCTAAGAAGATAGGGCGGGCCTGGCCTGAGGTGGAGAAACGGCACGTGCTTGAAAAGTCAACCGTCGAAAACGAAGTGGCGCCAAACGGTCGCCATGAGTACGGCCTGTGGCCACAAGCGTGCGAACGCCTCCCAAACGAAACGAGAAGCGTAGCGAAATCCGAACTCGCGAACGAAGCCAAAAAAAATATCAGCGACAAAAGCCAGGGGAGCATCGATGAAGCCGTCGCAGAAGCGCGACGACCGTCTCCGCCACTAAGCTCCCGCGCTCTCCCATCCGCCTCGCCCGCCCTTCCTCCATGGCCTCGGCCACGGCCACTCTCTCCTTCCTCGCTCTGCCGCAGAGGCCCCGCCCCCGGAGCAGCTCCGGCGGATCCCGGAACCCGAGCGTCCTCGGGCTGAGCTCGATCTCGATCGGGTCGGGTCCCGCCGCCGGGGGAAGGCGACGCGGGCTCAGGCTCTCCGTTTGCAGGGCCGCCGCGGTCGTGTTCCGCGACCTCGATGCCGACGATTTCAGGCACCCTCTCGACAAGCAGGTAGCGTTCGGAGTTCTCCTTTTGCTAGGCTGCGGAGGCTGTTGCGATCGTCTCTTGTTTACAGAGTTGTTACGGAGTTCTGAGCTTTGGTTAGGCCGAGACGAAACGGAAGTTGAGTTGAGAAAGTGTGAGGATTCTCGCTTGTTATGACGGGAAACCGAAGATTCTCGTTTGCGCCAGTGACTGCTAGTTCTCCTTCATTTAGTAGTTTTTCTCCTTATGTTGTCGAACATAGAAACATCCTTAACCATCAAGGAAATGGCAACTGGACCGAATTGTGCTACCTGAGAGACCCATGCGGAGTTAGACTTGTCATAGAGTATTGGTATCGATAGTACTTTGTGGCACCGTCTGATTCCTTCTTCCGTAACGATTTTGATATGCAGAATACGCTGATATTGAGAGCAATTCCGGGACTAAACGATCTTGGGAGGGCTCTACTAGGTGAGTTGATACATTAGCCAGACCTAGTCTCGTCAAATCAGCTGGTTTTATATAGGCAGTTCATGTCACTTTCTTGGTAGATCCTGTTTTTCATTCGCACGCTGTACTTCTACTCCATGCTCCACACTGTTGGTCGATTTTGTGTTGAACATCCTTGTAATTTGTCTCATACAAAACTTTCCCTGACTCTGCGATTGCAGGAAATGTAACAGAGCAAGTTATGCTTCTTGAGAATATTGGGACATCAGTTCTTGTTTCCAAGAATCAGGTCATATTATAATCATCTGTTATTTTAACTGTTTGGCTTGGCTTAACTCCATATATATCTGCGTATGAAATGAACTTATGTTTGTCTACCCTTTGCAATTTTAGTCCACAATACATGACGGGTCCACTGAAAGGAAGAATTTTAATGATCCATGCCACCTAAATGATCTCGTAGCTTTTCTGTCTGGGCTACTGTTGACCTTTGCTTGTCTGATTTCAATAATCATCACATTTTTTTTAGACCAGTTTGTGTTGTTCACGCAGTTAAATCTCAATGAAGGATCTCAAGCTTTTCAATTAGGCACTTCAGTCACAGAAAAGTAGCGTGTATTTGGGATAATTACTGGTATTCCATAGTCATAGTCACTTCTATGTGACAAAATCACCCAACTGACAATAGCTTTCCCATGAATAAGAGTTTGCAATAGGTTGTAATGTCATGTACTCCCCCATTTTAGCCGTTCCTTTTGGATGCTCCTTAGTGCCCTCATGACTCAATTTGCAGGGAGTTAACTAATTGCAATATACATGTATTTCACAGAATTCTTTATCCTTCCTCAGGTAGTTAGTTTAATACTAATGAATGTTATATGTCTGAGGAATATAGGGGTAATTCAAAAGTTTCTATGTTACAGCTTTCTGATCTCCATGAATTGATGGTTGAGGCTGCGCGAATATTGAATATTGAAGCTCCAGATCTCTATATACGTCAAAGTCCAGTACCAAATGCATATACTTTGGCAATCGGTGGCAAAAAACCATTTGTAGTTGTTCATACCAGCCTTGTGGAGCTTCTAACACGAAAAGAGTTGCAGGTATCTGCTTGTCCAACCAGTATTTGTATTCTTGCTAAATGTTTTTTGAACTTAGGTTCAGTGCTTTCTGTTGGTAGACATGGATTATTCATTAACCTTTTAATTGTATGGTATCCTTTCTGCCAATACTTAATCATGCAGTTGAAAAGATGTGGATCATAAATTTCAACGAGTTCCACTCCAATTTTTTGTGGTTTAAGCATGATTGGATTCAGTTGCTGGCATTTTATTAACTAGCACTGTTTATTGTAAGAATAGGCCGTTTTGGCTCATGAGTTGGGTCATCTGAAATGCGACCATGGTGTGTGGCTCACATTTGCAAATATTCTCACCCTTGGAGCCTATTCTGTACCTGGTAGGTATTTGGTACTTCAGTACTTGAGCATTTCTATTACTTAATAGCCTTGATCCAAATAAACTTTAGATATGATATTGAAAGGATGTCAGGTTTTTCTTCAAATGCTGACCAGTTGTATGGAAGCTATCAAATGTTTGATGGCTAAGCAATGTATGGTTGGTAACTACAGGAACTGGCTAGAATTACTTAATAGCTTGCGGTGCGATCTTGAAATAGTCTTAGGCTTGCACAATATGTCATGGTGATTATTCTAACTACACGCAGAGAAGAAAAAAGGAAAAAAATAAACAGACTTCCCCTTATAATAAATCTAGTTTGCAGCAATTTTCCTTTACATAGCCATCTTCCTGAAAGTTAGAGTTCCAATAATTCTAAAGGCACTGCAATCTGTGGTCGCAATCTACTTTCTGCTGTTACTTGACATGATTCTCAGGTTGACCATTCAGGCATCCTCATAAATCATTTTTGGCAGGACTTGGCGGATTAATAGCTCAAAGACTAGAAGAACAGTTATTTAGATGGCTTCGAGCAGCAGAGCTAACTTGTGACCGTGCTGCACTTCTCGTTGCCCAAGACCCCAAGGTATAGGTCTCAATTCCTCAGAGCTTACATAGTATTAATCATCTCTAAAAGGATAAGATTTTAATGATGCTAATTGACGTTTGTACAAGAGGTTGTCATTTCTGTTCTGATGAAACTAGCCGGTGGAATCCCATCTTTGGCTGATCAATTAAACGTGGATGCCTTTTTAGAGCAAGCTCGTTCTTATGAAAAAGCAGCTTCAAGCCCTGTGGGGTGGTATATAAGGTGAGAAATGGTGTAAGCTAATTTTTCCCAACTGGACTATGAACTTGCTTACAATATATACTCTGGTCATTCCTGTCCAGAAATGCTCAAACAAGGCAACTTTCACATCCTCTGCCGGTTCTACGGGCCCGCGAGATTGATGAATGGTCCAAAGTCAGGATTACCAAGCCCTTCTGAGACGTGCTGCACAGATCAATTCACTGCAAAACGTATAGAAGTCTCCAGTGCTACGGAAAAGGTTTCTAAAGTAGCTTAAGCAGGTTAGCTCATGACTTGCCCCCTGTCTTTTGAAACCTTCTGCATGCACAAATCCTTTAATCACATAAAAAATCATCTCCGATCTCCAGTTTCACAGTTTTATGAGGCTTTTAGGTTGGCTACAGTTCCATTTACCGTTCCAAATGGAACAGCAAGATGGTTTCACTTGCTGCAGAAGCTCAAGTTGTGCTTTTATTAACTGTACATGGCAAATGCCAGCAATAGCATGCCGTGTTTTCTGCTTTTCCACTCCGGTAGGAATTAGAAAAAACCTGCTGGAGAATTTTGTAAAATGGCCTTACCAAATGAGAATTCACAAGAACATCTGTTTACCTGAAAATTGCCCCTACCATGTTAACTCTTTCTCTCTAATCAAAACTGTAAGGTACTTTCAGGATCTGTCTGTATTTATACATATCATCTGGAAAAGAAGTTTTATTAATTGAATGTGGCAGATAGAAGGTAACAGAGGAGGCATCTAAAGAAGCTCTCTGCTGCCTTGGAATTCAACATCTGCTATGGCTTCAGATCCTCTGGAAAATGTGGTGTAGAATTCTCAGAAGCCTGATTAAAATCTTGTACAAACTGCAGAGTATGTAATAGGATATAGAATACAGTCAAAAGAATGACCGTCTGATAAAGAAATCTTGTAATACATTTGGTTGGACACAGGTCAGCTTCAGTGATGCACTGTTTATACAGAATTCTACAATTGGAGTTGAGCCTGAGGTGTATGTTTTATTATGGATGCCGGCCATAATTTTTCCTTTATCTTTGTCAAACACAGATTGTCTCATCATAGTCAAATTTTTACTTATGGTCAATACTGAACGTTCCTCAGTTTATTTGCAGTGTATAGCTGAATGTCACCAAACAACTTTGATATCTTTCCAGTTTTGTATCTCTTTTAGCGTACAGGCGCTTAGTTTTTCTGGCCCAGCTGAGTAAATTTCATCCTATACAAGCAAATGGTGGTTAAACATACACGTCAGGTTGTAATATATCAATATCAAAACCATTGAAGAATGAGAAAATTTCTCGCAAAATGTCATCAGTCGAAAAACAAAAAATCCCCAGAAACATCTCAATGAAAAAAAATTCTAACGCCTGCCCAAGATAATGTCATTTACCGAAGAGCACGTTCAAGGTCAGATCCATCGCTCGTTGTTCATCACATAAGCGACAAGTAAAAGCAGAGATGGCAGACTCCACTGGATTGCCAATTTGAGGCCAAGCGAAGTTCGCACAACAACATCATCGACCACCGGTCCGCAAAACACATCATCTTTGGTCTGGCTACTCGTATAGCTTACGAAGCTGATCGGTGTCGTGCCAGTATCCGAATCGGCCTTGAACTTGAAAGAGAACTTCTGCGCCGAGCCTGTACCCTTGCTCTGAATCGTATAGTTTTGAAGGACCGATCCTGCTTGCGCCCTGACTTCGAAATCGGCAATGCAGGAGTCGTTCCCGTCCCCGAGCATGAACTCCAATGTGTATGAAGAATCCTTTGTTAGTTGAGCGGCCGTTTGTATGCCGGATGAATTTCCCGAGACGATTTCTACCGCAGCATTTCCTTGAGGAACAAAGAAGTGTTTGGCGTCGATGTACTTGACGGTTCCGAGGATAGACCATTGTCTCAACGGCGATTGAACAGGGCTCTGCGCCGCTTGTAGCAGAACTCCCTCGGCAGAGTCTGCCAAGAACTCCGGGCCGAACTCGAATCCACCGTTTACCAATTCATTATCTGCGGAAACACCAGCAAGTTAGAAAACAAAGAACTCAGCGAAACCTCCAAAAACGAAGATCAGTTCGGTATTACAGCAAGATCTCTTCTGTATGTACCATTTGCTTTGACGAGACTCGAAATGCTCTTCAGCAGGATCGAGTCAACGATCGGCCAGCACGTCGCATTGGCGTCGGACTCTGTCGTTTCGCTTGCGATCACCAGATCGATCGCCTCCCCGTCTCCCCAGCTCCCCAGGAACTGGCCGTACACGGCCCGCTGCCCCGCCGGAAACACCCCCTGACTGTCCGGCGCCGAGATCACGACACTGCCGTTGCTCAAGCAGTTCGCGCCGCCGGGCGAGGCGACCGCGAAGGTGAGCAAGTAGTCCGCGGAGTCGGTGGCGGAGGCCGCGAAAGTCTGGTTGATCCTGCCATCCTGGCCCAGCTGGACGGCGTGGCCGCCGCCGCTCTCCGTCAGGTAGTAGACCTGGCCACCGAACGACCAGCCGGGGAGCGTGTTGTTTTCCCCGAGGAGGAACGGCGCAGTGGAGTTCGCCGGCGAGCCGGGCGGCGGCGTTTCGAAGTCGGGGTTCTGGAGAACACCAGCTGGAGACAGCGTTGACCAGAGAAATGGAAAATCAGTCGAAGGGCACAAAGGATGGAACGTAAAAGTTTCTTCTTTTTGTCTTTTCGATGATGAGAAGATGAAACGTGTCTTACCCGCTGATGCAAATCCGAGCAGAAGAAACTGGAGAACGAGTGCTGATGCCATCTCCATTGCGATCGATCCTGCAGCAAGCAACACGAGCTGTGACAAACATCACCATCAAGCTGTCGACTTCATGTTGCCGGTTAAAAAAAAAAAACTTTTTTAAGAAAAAGAAAAAAAATAATGTCTGTAGATGAAATTATTTTATGCCATGCATTCTTTCTGGGTCAGGCTAGACTTACTGTATTTAATTAGAAAGCGTTGACTCTGTGCCCCGCCGTTCACGTGGATGACAAGCTTTGACTTGGGTGGCGACGGGGCCCTCGATTCGGATGGCGTCCACGCGCCACCGCCAGTAGAAGCGGAGGACGACGTGGTCCAGTTCACGCGCGCGGTGGTTTCGGCTCCTCGTCTGCCACCGCGATGGCGTCTTCCTTCCCATCCCACGAAGGTTCTTCCAGACTCCCTCTTACGTATGTAATGCCAAGCGAGCAAGACTTTTCAAATTATTGCTATAATAATAATAATAAGATAAATATTACGAAAAACTCCAAAAAATATATTTGTAATAAATTTATCTCAAATTAATTTTTAACCACAAAAAATGAAAACTAATATTCTAAACTAATTTTTTGATCCAAAAAAATCAAATACCGGTACATTTATAATAAATTTATCATAAACTAATTTTTAATCACCAAAAATATCAAACCAATACATTTGTAATAAATATATCATCCGCTAAATCAAATTAATACCACAAAATATCATAAAATTAGTACAAAGGTCACAAATGAAAGGTAAACTCAAAACGATATACCCGTTAACTGTCACATGTTATCTAATTCAACAATTTAATGATAAAATTTAATGAAAATTAATTAAAGGTAAATTTATTACGGGTGTACTAATTTGGGATTTAGTTTTGGATAAATTTTAAAGGTAAACATGGTTTTAAGGTGGAACCTGTAACCGAAGAACCGGCTCCAGTTCCAATCCAAAATTCCAATATATGTATAGTAAATTCCAAGTTCAAAAAATTGGAAAACTTGTTTCAATGAGTAAGTTCTGTTATGAAATACATGAATGAATATTCATTATATTCATCTTATCCAATGTACTTATTATGGTACATTTGTATCAAATGTTCTAAGTACATATCCCTATACAATGAACGTTCATCTCCCTTATCTTGTACATGTATCATTCGAGACATGGATATTAATGATAAGTACATTCTTGTTCTCCTATAAATAGGAGTTTAGTTTTGATGTACAACACACAATCAAACAAAAACACGACAGTGAGATACTAGAAATAAAGCTCTCTCATCTTGCTTTCTCTACTATTTCTGGTGTTCATTTGCTTTATCTTCTCAATCTCTTCTCTATTATATATTCGCAACGCAATATTTTACAACACGTTATCAGCACGAGGATCTACCGACTGAGTAAGTAAGTTTTGCAAGGTGGGTATTATTTTTATTAATCAACTTATACTTCATCTTCTTTTATCAATTCTTCATTTTTATTTTTCTTGGCCCGAAACCATATTTCAAATCTAAAAGTATCATTCTGCTCCTGAAGTAGCGGTGGATATTTGGAAATCCTTTTAATTAATTTAAGGATTTATTTTTGCAATGATTATGGCAAATATTGAAAAGCCCAAATTCCACATCCTAGAAGTGAGTGGAAAAAATTATCTATCCCGGTGCCTTGACATGGAAATGCACTCCAAGGGCAAGGTATCGCTAATACAATTACAGAGGATGGAACCTCAAATGAAAAGGATAAAGCAAATGCGTTGATTTTTATTCGCCGTCATTTGCATGAGAGTCTGCAGACCCAATATTTATCCGTTCGAGACCCTCATATCTTGTGGAGGAGGTTGAAGGATAGGTATGATCATACCAAAACTGTTATCCTCCCTCAAGCACAATATGATTGGCAAAATCTCGATTGCAAGATTTTAAATCAGTGTCTGACTATAATTCTGCTTTATTTGATATCGTTTCTCGGCTTGAGTTATGCAATATCAAACTCGCTGATGCAGAATTGCTTGAGAAAACTTTCTCCACCTTTCATGCTTCAAATATTGTATTGCAACAGCAATACCAGCAACGTCAGTTTGCCACATATTCTGAATTAATTTCTGTGCTTCTTACTACCGAGCAAACTAATGAATTGCTGCTCAAAAATCATGATCTTAGACTTGCTGGCTCAAAAGCATTGCCTGAAGCACATGCTTACTTTGAGAAAAATACTAGCCATTTTAAGGGTTATAGGCGCAGGCAAGAACATAATCCTAGAAGGGATGGCAATAAATTTAACCGCCCTAGGAAATCAAACTTTGGCTTGAATCATGGCAAAGAAAAGAAGCCAAAGAAGGTGATTAATGAAAGTATTTGTCATCGCTGTGGCATGACTGGACACTAGTCACGTACCTATCATACGCTAAAACATTTTGTTGACCTATACTAAGCATCTTTAAAGAATACGGGCAAGCATGGTGAATCTCATGCCACTGAAATCAATCCTACTGTCATAATCACTGTTAAGGCCAACAGTATCTTCGTTGGTAGGACTCCTCTTGCTCCTGAAGTAGCAAATGCATCATTGGATGTATCTGATTTCTTTGAGAACCTCTGATTACTTTGATAAATCAAATTGGTAGATGATAATTTGAACTTTGAATTTTATGTTGTTTCGCTTTAAATGTATTACTTTTTTATTGTTCTTTATGAAATGCTTATGAACCTTATATAATATTTATTTTTGAAATTTTATTCGACTATATAACTAATATGCAACTTTTATGATACTTGACACCTAAAGTTATCAATATAAATGCAAATGAAAAATACCAAGAAAAAGCAAGATGTTTGTTTGCTTGATAGTGCAACAACACATACTATATTTTGTAGTAGACACTTTTTCTCGAGTATGACATTGCGTAAGGCACAAATCCATACAATATCAGGTCTTGTTCCGATTATTGATGGTTTTGGGAATGCTACAATTATTTTACCAAATGGCACCATCCTGCATATTGAGAACGCGTTTCTAAGCATTCGATCAAAAAGGAATCTGCTCAGTTTCAAAGATATACGCCGTAATGGGTACCATATTGAGACTATTTATGAGCAAAATAAGGAATATATTGGCATTTCCTCTTATAAGATGGACCCGAAAACCATCCATGAAAAGCTAGAAGCTTCTTCTATGGGTTTGTATTGTGTCATGATTAAGACTGTTGAAACCTATGCTACCACATCTTGGAGATTGGTAAATCCTGATCAGTTTGGACTGTGGCATGATCGCCTTGGTCATCCTGGCACTTCAATGATGCGTAGGATAATTCAAAATACAAAAGGGCACCATTTAAATGATATAAATGTATTGTTGTCCAAAGATTATAATTGTGAGGCTTGCTCACAGGGAAAGCTCATTATCAAACATTCTATAACAAAGGTTAATCTTGAATCTCCTTTATTCTTATAAAGAATTCAGGGTGATATTTGTGGACCAATACAACCACCAAGTGGACCATTTCGATATTTTATGGTATTAGTGGACACATCCTGTAAATGGTCTCATGTTTGCCTATTATCTACGTGCAATGTCACATTTACATGTTTACTTGCGTACTTGAAGTGTGCTATATGATAGGATCAAAAGATATTATCCCTAAAAAACGAAGGGGAAAGAATCAGGAATCCGCTCCAGAAGAGCCTGTCGTTGTGCTTGCTCCCAAAGAGCTTATTGCCCTTGAAGAGGCGCAAACCCATGAAAGGAGCACTAGCCTTGGGAATACTGAGAATTCCATTATATATTGTAATGAAATTTGGGATCGAAATGAAATCATCATTAATGATACTTTTGCATTCTTAGTTGCTCATAAAATTATAGATGATGATTGTGAGCCGCAATCTATTATTGAATGTCGTCAAAGGCAAGATTGGCCTAAGTGGGAGGAAGTAATTAAAGATGAATTAGCTTCCCTAACTAAACGAGAGGTTTTTGGACCTATAACTCGTATCCCCGATAATGTAAAACCCGTTGGATATAAATGGGTATTTATCCGAAAACGAAATGAGAAAAACGAGATTGTCAAGTATAAAGCTCGACTCATTGCCCAAGGATTCTCCTAGAGACCTGGGATTGATTATAATGAGATATATTCACCTGCGATGGATATGATTACATTTCGTTTTCTCATTAGCCTAGCAATCTTTGAAATATTGGAAATGCGTCTTATGGACGTTGTGACGGCATATTTATATGGCTCATTAGACTCGATATTTATATGAAAATTCATGAGGATTCAAAATGCCGAAGCATGCACTCCCAATTTATTCTCAATAAAATTGCAAAGATCCTTGTATGGATTAAAGCAATCCGGTCGCATGTGGTATCAACGCCTAAGTGAGTACCTAATTAAGGAAAGGTACAAGAATGATCATATCTGCCCATGCGTGTTTATTAAGAAATTAGAAACCGGATTTGCTATTGTAGCAGTTTATGTCGACGATATAAATTTAATTGGAACTCCATAAGAGTTAGCTGAAACTGCTGAATATTTGAAAAGAGAGTTTGAAGTTAAAAATTTGGGTAAAACCAAACTTTGTCTTGGTCTAAAAAGCTTGAGCATAAAGCAAATGGAATAATCGTCCATCAATCAGCATATGTTGAAAGATTGCTTAAACGTTTCAACATGGACAAAGCTCACCCATTGAGCACCCCTATGGTTGTAAGGTCTCTAGATCCCCAAAAGGACCCATTTCATCCTAGAGAATCTAATGAAGAGATACTTGATCCTAAAGTGCCATATCTCAATGCAATTGGGGCTTTGATATACTTGGCATAGTGTACGAGACCAGATATCGCTTTTGCGGTAAATTTATTGGCACGTTTTAGTTCTGAGCCAACTCGGAGACATTGGAATGAAGTTAAACATATTTTTCGTTATCTCCGAGGAACCATAGATTTGGGATTATATTATTCAAATGATTCCACTAACTCTGGTTTAGTTGGATATGCTGATCTTTGGATATAGATCCGATCCACATAAGGCTCGCTCTCAAACCGGGTATTTATTTTGTTATAACGGCACCGCTATTTCTTGGCGTTCTACGAAGCAATCGCTAATAACTACATTTTCTAACCACTCGAGATTATTGCTTTATATGAAGCTGGAAGAGAGTGTGTTTGGTTAAGATCCGTTATAACACATATTCATAATTCTTGTTGCTTAATACCGGTTACAAATTCTCCCACTATAATTTCTGAAGATAATGTTGCTTGTGTTGCACAAGTCAAGGGAGGATATATCAAAAGTGATAGGACCAAGCATATCTCGCCGAAATTTTTCTATACTCATGAACTCCAAGAAAGTCGACAAATTGATGTTAAACAGATTCGATCCATAAATAATCTTGCATATCTTTTTACTAAATCATTGCCAACATCAACTTTTGAGAAATTAGTATATGGCATTGGTATGAGGCGAGTTCATAAGGTGTAAGATTGATTAGCCCAAGAAGTGGCTATATGGCTCTATTGAGGGGGAGATATTATGAACTATGCACTGCAGCTAGTTCACAAGATGTAATAATGATTAGCCCCAGGAGTGGCTATATATGCATTGTACTCTTTTTTTCTTTATGTCCGGTTTTTTCCCATAAGATTTTTCCGACTTAAAGTTTTTAACGAGGCAATTAATGCATCCATAAAAGGGAGAGATCATAACTTTTGTGCTTTGCACTCTTTTTCCCTTTTGTCTAGTTTTTATCCCACTTGGTTTTTCCGGCTTAAGGTTTTTAATGAAGCAGTATCATTCGATGCACATTCATAATGAATACAATTAATATTCAAGTGGGAGTGTTATGAAATACATGAATGAATATTCATTTTATTCATTTTATCCAATGTACTTATTATGGTACATTTGTATCAAATGTTCTAAGTACATATCCCTATACAATGAACGTTCGTCTCCCTTATCCTGTACATGTATCATTCGATACATTGATATTAATGATAAATACATTCTTGTTCTCCTATAAATAGGAGTTTAGTTTTGATGTACAACACACAGTCACACAAAAACATGACACTGAGATACTAGAAATAAAGCTCTCTCATCTTGCTTTCTCTACTATTTCTGGTGTTCATTTGCTTTCTCTTCTCAATCTCTTCTCTATTATATATTCGCAACGCAATATTTTACAAAAAATTCTATATTATAGATATATGGAACTTATAACCCGAAATAAATTTTCATTTTTTTTTTTTTGTCTATGTCTTTATACGATACATTCCATGATATCCAATTATGAATATATAATTTGAAACCATTAATCTAAACTTCAATTTTATAATTAAGACTTTTATTTTATTAATATTTCATATTATTCAACAACTCTCTCTAAGGAACTCGGCAAAATAGCCCCGTAACTTCGGGAGAAGGGGTTCCTCCTAGATATATGTTGTGATTAGTGAATTGAAGTAGTAAGTAGTGATAATTCATTACAATTGTCAATTAATAATACAAATAAAACCTAGAAATAACCTAAAACTTGTGACGGAATAAGTTCAAAGTTCCATGGTAAGATGGATAGGTTCCAAGTTCCACAAAATAAAGAACCCATTACTACGGATAAGTTTTAGATTTTATGTAGAATTTGTACGAAAATCCGGAACTGCTTACCTTTAGTAAATTTGTCATAAATATGCCAATTTTTTGTGATCAAAAAATTAATTTGAAATAATTTTATTATAAGTATACCGGTTTCAAGTTTTTCCTGATATTAACTAATAATAATATTTAAGCAAAAGGAGTCTTTTACCTTAGTACCCTTTTAGAATTTTCTTGCCATCCTTACATTCAAAATAACAAATCAAAAGGTGAGGGCGTAATTAGAGAAAAATTCAATTTGTTAATGCATTAGGAATATTTATTGAGCGGGAGGGGCATAGTGCGTCAGCTTGCAATCTAGCTTTGATTAATGGAAACGGATTATATCAAGTAAGATTTACAAACTTTTCCATAGGGCTTGATTATATTTACACGTGAGATTGAGGCAAACTAATCATGCTTAATTCAGGCACTCCTCCGGGATTACTTGATATCGATTCTTTTGATTTTGAATCGAGCTCAAGCTATTTTTGTGTCTTCTTGAGTCGAGCTTGAGTTCATCAATCCTCATCTAGATAGGCTCCATCGAGAGCCTACTCAAGGTTAATTCAAGTTTCTATTGTCATTTTAAAAAAACACTTAATATTTGTAGAAAAAACACGGGAATACCCAAAATTACACAATGTACCCACATTAGATGACTCGACGCGACATAAGATCGACATAAGGTGCTGATTTGGCATTGCATGACTACCACGTCAGCAACACAAGTCGGGAAAGAAGAAAACACAGAGCGATAGAGGAGAGAAACACAAGCAGACATCCCATTGTAGAGAGGGCCACAAGATCAATGGACCAGAACTGAGGTAGTCCAGTTCAATTTCTCAAGAACCAATCAGTTAGATGGGCCCTGATCAGATTTGATTAGCTTGGGCTGGATTTCATCCGAAAATCCTTACGTAGTTGCAGAAATATTGCGTACTGACATGTTCCAATTACACTATTGCCCGAACTAGAATATTCTAATGACATTAATTGATCATTCGTGGTTGATGTTCGAAGTGCTTGCGAACCACTCGCAAACTATAATTTTTAATTTTTTTTTCTTTGGATCGATCATGAAATAGAATTCGCAAAAATAAAAATAAAACATTCAAAAGGAAGGCGCTAGTCCCGGACAGATAAGCTTTCTCCGCACGTGAATGGGATTGTGATAAGTGTTCGTTTCCATGCTTCGATCAGTCCTACCAGAGCATGGACAAATCTATTTTCCCTAGGCATTCCTTGTTTCTTCTACACGTGGACTGTTGTTTGTGTACACGAGGAATACTATTTCTTAATTAGAAAATTTAGTTTTCCTTTTTTGTATCCGTGAGAAAAAATTTCAATAAATACGTGGGCGAGGAGAAGCCCCCGGCGCCGACGTCCCAACTAATCGTCGCTATAAGGTTCCAAACTCACTGTATTCATCCACCCCACCCCAGAAGATTTGAGATTGGCGAGCTGGTGAGCTCATGCTACAATCTCCGCTAAGATTAGGGTAGATAGGAACTCTCTCTCTCTCTCTCTATATATGATTGTTCAAAGATTCGCTTAAAACGGGAATAGTCGACTAATCATTAACGCCTCGTGTTAAATAATCTAGCTGAAAAAACTTAAATTAAAGAATAGAGTACCATTCAAAGTATAAATTATTAGATGAAAAGAGTTGACATGGGGGTAATCAAATCCAAGCAATCAAGAGATGTGAAATTATATTTCAACACTTTACATGAAGTTTCCAAAATATAATCAATTTATATGCATCAGATGCGTGACACGTCCTATCATACGGTTGGGGATAAAGTCGACAAGATCGTTTATGTCCAGCTCAATGGAAAATGACTCACTATAATTTGGCACAAGTCGAGGCAAACAAGTCCGCGAATTGAATGATCACGGTAAATTTTTCTAAATGAGTCACGATTCCATTTATTAACCCATATATGATTAGCTGAGTTTTATATAAATCAATTGTATGGAGTAAATAATAAATAAGTTTGTGACTTACTTAAATATGGCCCATCTTTACTACTTTCTCTTAATTTTCTCTCTCTTATTCGATTTCATGCTCACTCGGGCTTCGCATTCTCATTTTAATTTATATAGTATTTTTCTATATTGAATTAAATATGAAAATATATTAAAAATACGTATCAAACAGGATCAATTTAATGATCCGACCCAGATCCGACAAGATCCGACCTTGTCCGTTTGAGAGGAATGCTCTGATGCCATGTCAAACGGACCCCTCATTACTGGACTGACGAGCGGTACTTTTTGACGACCGTGGGGAAGCGGTTGAGCAGACCATCTGTCGTCATTTGGAATCGACCGTGCGAGGTGCTCCTTTTTCGCACGTTTTGGTCGATCGGCACTTTATACTTTTCAGCCACGCAAAATCCCAAGGCTGACGTCCGTCCGGCTTTGACAACCATGTGTAGGCCGTGTAAAAGTCCAAAAAAAAGGATGCGCTGGCAAAAGGAGCTCCCTTTCAGTAAAGTCCCCTCACCTGGCAACTCATCGATCCACGGAATTCGTATCTTCCTTGTTTATAAATTCTCAGCGGTGAAGGCGAAGGAGATATTATCAGGCCGTTCGCTCTCAGCAAGATTAATGAAACATTTGTTGTCCCTGCTTTGTTTGTCTAAAGTGGGCTTCAAAAGGACCCCCAAATTTTTTTTTGGAAGAAAAAGAGATGAGCAATGACATGTGTCGACAAAACGATTATGGCCTATGGTACTCTATTTATAATACCGCATATTTCTAGAGTGTAGATGTATTGATGGCCAATTGATATATCCGATCAACTACATCTCTGGAATGCATAAACTTCTCGTTCCTCTCCCCCCCCTTTTTCACAACCAACATTGCCAGGTCATCTGAACACGCCTAAAAATAACAAGGCGGCGTGGACAACCATCTTTCTTATTTGATTCGATCGGTGCTCATCTTTTTGTTGCCATCAATTCTCCTCAATGAAAGGTAGTTATAACTTTTTCTCTCAAGAACACATGGAGTAATAGGTTTGGCAAAGATGATTTCTCGCTAGCTTCCTTTATCGATCAAGAAATAAGACACAATGATTTTATTTTATTTTTTGGGCTAAGAGATAATGAAAAAAAAAAACCCCTTTTTTTTAGGAAAAAAGAAGAAGAAAACCTAGTACTGAAATCCCCAATCTGCATATTCCCGAAAACCATTGAGACATGGTTTATCCATTTTTTGGCAAAGGTTCTTACATACTCCCTCTTACGCATTTGATGCCAAGCGAGCAAGACTTTTCAAATTATTGCTATAATAATAATATTATGATAAATATCACGAAAAACTCCCAACAAATATATTTGAGATAAGTTTACTCCAAATTAATTTTTTAACATCAATTTTTTAACTATTAAAAAATTAAAATTGGTATCCCTATAACAAATTTATTCAAAATTAATTTTTGGTCGACGAAAATCCAACACTTGTACACTCATAACAAATTTATCATAAACTAATTTTTTAACCACCAATAATATCAAACTGGTATATTTGTAACAAATATGTCATCTACTAAATTGAATTAATATCACAAAATATCACAAAATTGGTAAAGGGTAAACCTGAAATTGGTACACCTGTCTATTGTCACGTGTTATTTAACTCAATAATTTAACGGTAAAATTTAATGGAAATTAATTGATGGTAAATTTGTTACAAGTGTATCAATTTGGGATTTAGTTTTAGATAAATTTTAGAGGAGCATAATTTTAGGATAAAACCTGAAACTGAAGAACTAGACCGATGGGAACCTTTCAGGTTCAAAAAGTCGAAAAACTTGTTTCAATGAGTAGGTTCCATGTTCTATATTGGTGGAACCTATAATTTAAAATAAGTTTTAATTTTAATTTTATTTTTTTTGTCTTTATACAATACATTCTATGACGTCCAATAATAAGTATATAATTTGGAGCTACTAATTTAAGCTTCCATTTTATAACTAAGACTTTACTTTGTTGATATTTCTTATTCTTCGTGTCTCTAAACATATGTTGTGATTAGTGGATTAAAGCAGTAAGTAGTGGCCATTAAATGTAATAATTCATTACAATCGTCACTTGATAATACAAATGAAACATGGGAAGAACCTAAAACACGTGACGGGATAAGTTCCAAGTTTCACGATATGATGGGCAAGTTCCAAATTCCACAAAATAAATAACCCGTTACAATGAGTAAATTTCATATTTTAGGTAGAATTTGCATTGAACCTAGAACCCTAGTAAATTTATAACAAACATACGAGTTTTTGATTTTTTGTGGTCAAAAAATTAGTTTGGAGTAAATTTATTACAAGTATACTAGTTTTGAGTTTTTTTTTTATATTAACCAATAATAATATTTAAGCAAAATGAGTCTTTTACCTTAGTGCCCTTTTTAGAATTTTCTTGTTATCCCTACATTCATGATCACGAATCAAAAGGTGAGGGCGTAATTAGAGAGAAAATTCAAATTGTTAATACATTAGGGATATTTAATTGAGCGGGCACAGTGCGCCAGCTTGCAATCTTGCTTTATTTAATGGAAACGGATGATATCAAGTAACATTACAAACTTTTCCGTAGGGCTTGATTATATTAACACGCGAGATTGAGTCATACTAATCATGCTTAGCTCAGGCACTCTTTCGGGATTACTCGATATCAATTCTTTTGATTTTGAATTGAGCTCAAGCTATTTCTGTATATTCTTGAGTCAAGCTTGAGCTCGTCAATCCTCATCTAGTCCATCGGGAACCTACTCAAGATTAATCCAAGTTTCTATTGCCATTTTAAAAAACACTTACTACTTGTAGAAAAAACAGGGGAATACCCAAAATCACACAACGTACCCACATTACCCGATCTAATCAAGATCAGCTTCAAGTGTCTTTACAAATTGATCGAAGTCATGTTGAGCTCGATTACCTTTTTTATTTGACTCGAGCTCAAACGTAACTTTTAAAACCCAATTGAACTTGAATCAATTTTTTAACACTTAGATTTCGAATTGAGTCAAAAACTCGAACTTGTCATTGTACCTACTCAACTCAGGCTGATCGTACCCAATATGACATCAAGGTAGATGCAACTTAATTCGAGCCAATATACTTATAGGTCAAGCGTCCTTTAACTTACAAAATCTCAATAATCTTGTCCTCTAACTTCAATTAATATCTTTTCACCTTCGCCTTTATCAACGCCATTAGATGATTCGACGCGACATAAGATCGACACGAGGTGCTGATTTGGCATTGCATGACTGCCACGTCAGCAACACAAGTCGGGAAAGAAGAAAACAAGCATAGAGCGATAGAGGGGAGAAGCACAAGTAGACTTCCCATTATAGAGAGGGCCACACGGTCAATGGACCAGAACTGAGGTAGGCTAGTTTAATTTCTCAAGAACCAATCAATCAGATGGGCCTGATTTGATTAGCTTGGGCTGGATTTCCTCAGAAAATTCTTACGTGGTTGCAGTAAATTTGCGTACTGACATGTGCCAATTACAACACTATTGCCCGGACTAGAATATTCTAATTACATTAATTGACCATTCGTGGTTGACGTTCGATGTGCTTGTGAAAAGCTCGCGAACTACAATTTTTTTTTTTTTTTTTGGATCAATCATGAAATAGAATTCGCAAAAACAAAAATAAAAACATTCAAAAGGAAGGCACTAGTCCCGGACAGATAATCTTTCTCCGCAAGCGAATGGGATTGTGACAAGTGTTCGTTTCCATGCCTCGGTCGCTCGTACCAGAGCATGGGCAATCTATTTTCCCTAGGCGTTCCTTGTTTCTTCTACACGTGGACTGTTGTTTGTGGTACACGAGGAATACTATTTCTTAATTAGAAAATTTAGTTTTCGTTTTTTGTATCTGTGAGAAAAAATTTCAATAAATACGTGGGCGAGGAGAAGCCCCCGCCGCTGACTTCCCATCTAATCGTCGCCGTAAGGTTCCAAAACACTGTATTCCTCCGCTCCTCCCATAGCCAGAAGATCCGAGATTGGCGAGCCAGTGAGCTCATGCTACAGCCTCCGCTAAGATCAGGATAGATAGGGACTCTCTATACATGACCATTCAAAGATTCGTTAAAATCGGGAATAGTAGACTAAGCATACACGCCTCTTGTCAAATAGTCTAGTCGAAAAACTTAAATTAAAAAATAGAGTACGACAATAGGGCATAAATGATGCGGAAGAATCGATTCCGTGTTAAAAAGTGAAACTCAAAGATATGGTTAGGGATGAAGTCTTACGTCCAGCTCAGTGGAAAAGGACTCACGGTAATTGGCAAAAGTTGAGGCGAACAAGGCCACGAATCAAATGATCGCGATAAACAAATGACTGTCAAGTTTACACAGACTTTACGTTAGATTTTTCAAAATGGATCACAATTTCATTTATTAATCCATATATGATGAGCAAGTTTTATATGAGTCAGTCATATGGAGTAAATAAGTTATAAATGGATTTAAAAATGATATGAGTGTTGAGTAGATTATAAATGAGTTTGCGACTTACTTAAATATAACCCTTCTTTACTAATTTCTCTTAATTTTCTCTCGCTTTCATTTGATTTCACGCCCACTCCCTCCGCACTCTCATTTCAATTTATGTAACATTTTCCTATATTAAATTAAATATAAAAATATATTAATAATAGGTATCAAATAGGATCAAGTAAATGATCCGGTCCAGACGTGTTCCGACCTAGTCCGTTTGATAGGTACGCTCCAATGCCATGTCAAACGGACCCCTCATTACTTGACTGACGAGTGGTACTTTTTTATGACCGTGGTGGGGAAGCGGTTGAGCAGACCATCCGTCGTCATTTGGAATCGACCGAGCGAGGTGCTTCTTTTTCGCACGTTTTGGTCGATCGGCACTTTATACTTTTCAGCAACGCAAAATTCCAAGACTGACGTCCGTCCGGCTTTGACAACTATGCGTGTAGGCCGTGTAAAAGTCCAAAAAAAAGGATGCACTGGCAAAAAGAGCCCCCTTTCAGCAAAGTCCCCTCACCTGGCAAATCCTCGATCCACGGAATTCGTATCTTCTTTGTTTATAAATTCTCAGCGGTGAAGGTGAAGGAGACATTATCAGCCCATTTGCGTTCCGCAGGATTAATGAAACACTTTCTGCCAGTGCTTTGTTTGTCTAAAGTGGGCTTCTTATTATAAAAAGGACCTCCAGTTTTTTTTTGGAAGAAAAAGAGATGAGCAATGACATGTGTCGACAAAACGATTATGGGCTATGGTACTCTATTTATAACACCGCATTTTTCTAGAGTGTAGATGTATCGACGGCCAATCAATACGCCCGATCAACTACACATCTGGAATGCATAAACTTCCCATCCCTCCCCCCCCATTTTTCACAACACTGCCAGGTCATTTGAACAAGCCTAAAAATAAAAATAATAAGGCGGCGTGAAAGACCATCTTTCTTATATGATTCAATCGGTGCTCATCTTTATGTTGCCATCGATTCTCCTCAATCAAAGGTAGTTATAACTTTTTTCTCTTAAGAACGCATGGAGTAATAGGTTTGGCAAAGATGATTTCTTGCAGGCTTCCTTTACCGGTCAAGAAATAAGACAATGATTTTTTTTTTTTTGGGCTAAGAGATAATGAAAAAAAACCCTTTTAATGCGAAAATTCAGTAGTTGAAATATTTTATGGCGAATTGATTGGTGCATTAATGCTTCTTCCTAAGTCAGGCTAGATGTAATGAATCTACTTCTTATTCTTTTTTGTCAATCTTACTTTATTCCTACTCTAACTCTTACCTTTAGATTTTTTCCCCACTTCCGCAGTTCACGTGGATGAACCAGCTTTGACTTGGGTGGCGACTTGGCTCTCAATTCCGGTGGTGTCCACGCTTCGCCGGCCGTAGACAAGGAGGATGGCATGGTGGTTTCGGTTCCTCATCCACCGCCGCGGTAACATCTTCCTTCCCATCCATCCCATGAAAGTCTTCTATACGTACATATTAGATCCCAAGCAAGGCTTTTCTAATTGTCGCTACACTAATATTTAAGTAAAAACAAAAGGCATTTTGCCTTGGTGCCCTTTCAGAAATTTCTTATTATCCCTACATTAATGATAACAAAATCAAAAGGCGACGGCATAATTAGAAAGAAAATTCAATTTGTTAATACATTAAGAACATTTGATTGAGCCCTCACGTTACGCCAGCTTGAAATCTAGCTTTGTTTAGACAAAATATAAAATTTTCTAGTAGGATTTATGAATTGCTTCGTTGGGCTTGATAACACGCAGAAGTAAAATTCGAGTCAAACTAATCGTGTTTAGCCCGGGCACTCCTCAAGATCACTCGAGATCGATTCTTATGATTTCGAGTCAAGCTCAAGCTATTCTCTATATCTTCTTGAGTTGAGCTTGAGCTCATCCATCCTCATCTCGACAGGTTCGGTTGAGAGACTAATTGAGATAAATTCAAGTTTCTATTGCCATTTAAAAAAATATTTAATGCTTATAGAACAAACACAAGAATACCCAAAATTACACAATATAACCATATTACATGATCCATCCAATATCAAGTTTGAATCTCTCTACAATTGATTAAAGTTGAATCAAGCTTGACTACCTTGATTTTTCCATTCGACTCGTGCTCAAACATGAACTTTAAAGCCTGATCAAACTTGAATCAAGTTTCGAGTACTGAGAATGTGGATCGAGTCAAACTTGAACTCATCATGATGCCTACTCAACTCACCTCAATGGTGCCCAATACAGCATTTAGGTAGGTGCAACTTAATACAAGTCAACATACTTATAGGCTAGGAGTTCTTCTAGCTTACAAAATCTATATAATCATGTCCTCTAACTTAAATCAAAATCTTTTCAACTTCGCCTTTGTCAACACCGTCAGATGACTCGGTGCAACATAAGATCGAAATTTGACCCAAAAAAAAAAAAAAATCAAAACGAGGCACTGACGTGGCACTGAATGATTGCCATGTCAGCGTCACTGGGTGGGAAAGAAAAAAGAAAACAGGGAGCGACAAAAGGAGAGAAGCAAAGGAAGATTTCCCACGATAAAGAGGGCCACACGATCAGTGGACCAAACTGAGGTCGGCTAGTTCGATTTGTCAAGCATCAGCCAATGGGACGGACCTTGGGTCAATTTGATTAGCTCGGGCTGGATTTCATCCGAGAATTCTTACGCGGTTGCAGTAAAATTGCACGAACTAGAATCGCCTGATTACATTATTTGACCCTTCGCGATTGACGTTCGAAGTGCTTGTCCGTTCACGACATTCGTGAAAAATAATTTTCTTTTTCGTTTTTTTCTTCGTAATAGGCTTCGCAAAATTAAAAATACAAATGTTCAAGAGGCTGGGACTAGTGCTGGACAGATATTTTTCTCCGCACGCGAATGGGATTATGACAAGTGTTCGTTTCCATACTTCGGTCAGTCCCCACCAGAACACGGACAATCTTTTCTCCCTAGGCGTTCCTTGTTTCCTGTTATACGCGCACTGTTTCTGGTTACACGAGGAATACTATTTCTTAATTAGAAAATTCAGTTTTCCTTTTGAATTTGTGATAAGAAATTTGAATAAATAAGTGGGCGAGGAGAAGCCACTGGCACTGGATCCGATCATCGCCGCAAAGGTTCCAAACTCACCGCACTACTCCACCCTAGCCGTAGCCCAGAAAATCCGAATGGCGAGCTAGCGAGCTCGTGCTACAGCCCCCGCTAGAATCATACCAGACAGGACCTCTCTATACATGACTGTTCAAAGATTCACTGAAAATATGAATAGTAGACTGATCATATACGCTCTGTGCTAAACAGTTTGACCGAAAAAACTTAAATTGAAAAATAGGATACCGCAATAGGACATAAAATGATGTGGAAGTATTGATACCATGTTATAAAATCAAACTAAAAAATATAAATTGTTAGATGAAGAAAGACAATATGTCCATGATGCTTAATTAAATCCTAGCAATCAAGTGTTGCGGGATTGTATTTCAACACTTCACAATAAGTTCCTAAGATACACTCAATTTATATGCACCCGATGAGTATATAACTAGTGTATCATATGGCTGGAAATGAAGTTAATGGGGACACACTGTAATTAGTACAAATTGGGACGAACAGGGCTACGAACTGAATGATTTGAATAAGTGAATGACAATTGAGTTTGTATGAACATCATGGTAAATCTGTCAAAATAAGTCATAAATCTATTTAATGACTCATATATAATGAGCTAAGTTATTGTGTAGTTTAGTTGTATTGAATAAATGAATTATAAATATATTTAAAGATGATATAAATCTTAAGTAGATCATATGTGATTTGTAAATGGACCAATGGAGTTACAAGTTTTTTTAGACACAACCCACCTTTACCACTTTTTGTTAATTTTCTTTCGTTTTCATTCGATCTCATGCTCACTTGTCCCACGCTCACTTTCGCTTCAGTTTAGATGTGGATGATTAAATATGAAGTGCATTAATGATAGATGTCAGATTGATTATGGGTCATGTATGAGTGTTTTTATGACCTGTTCTTAACTCAGGCCAACCTATTCCCGTCCGTTTGATAGGTCTAGTCTATGGCCACTGTATGAGGTCTAATGCCTACTCAAACGGATCCTGCATTACTTGACTGACGACTAGTACTTTTTTACGGCCGTGGGGAAGCAGCTGAGCAGACCACCTGTCGTCATTATCAAGCGAGGTGATTCTTTTTCGCGCGTTTTGGTCGATCGGCACTTTCTTGTTTGCGCTTACTTTTCAGCCTCGCGGATTTCCAAGACTGACGTCCGTCCGGGTTCGACAGCTACGCGTAGGCCGTGTGAAAATCCAAAAAAGCATGCACTAGTCCCCTCACCTGGCAAATCATCGATCCACGGAATTCGTATCTACTTTTCATAAATTTTCAGTGGTGAAGGCGAAGGAGACCTTATCAATCCATTCGGGTTCCGTAGGAATAATGAAACAATTTTTGTCCGCGCTTTATTTGTCTAAAGTGGGCTTCTTATTACAAAAAGGACCCCAATTTTTTTTGGAAAAAAGAAGAACAACAAGATGGGCAATGGCATGTGTTGACAAAACGATGATGGGAATATGGTACTCTATTTATAATACCGCATTTTTCTAAAGTGCACATATACCAACGACTAATTGATTCACTTGATTGAATATGACTCGAGAATACATAAACTTCTTGTCCCTTTTTTTTTCATGGCGTGTGCCGACAAGGAAGGACCATTTGAACATGCATAACGACAAAGAGGCGGCGTGGACAGCCATCTTTCTTTTCTGATTTGGTAATTGCTTATCTTTCGGTTGTTATCAATTCTCCTCGATCAAATGTAATTATAACTTTTTTCTATTAAGAAAGCATGGAGTAATAGATTCGGCAAAGATGATTTATTGCAGGCGTCCTTTATCGGTCAAGAATTAAGAGAGAAATATTTTATTTTTTGGGGGTAAGAGACAATGAAATTTATACTAGACATATATGTATATATATGTATATATATACACACGAATTATATTATCGATGCGGTGAATAATTTTGTAGACGGTCCATTGTCTTGGTGAGAGTGAAGAATGGTTGGTTGGCGGGAGGGAGCGGTGGATGGGGCTAGCCTGTCGCATTTAATGGCTGGATCTGCGGACTGTACTTGGCGACTCTCTCGGGACAGTAAGTGCTTCCGATTGTGACCTTTTCTCTCACGTGCTTCTTTTTCGCGTACCACGCAATCAACTTTATTATATATTTTTGGTAAGAAGGTGTGAACCTTAATTTACTTAAACTTTTATAATCACACCTAACTCTTGCAACCACGTCACTCCGATTCATCATAATTCAGAATTTTGACGCAAAATTATCTTCTTCTTTTCTTCACGCATGTTTTCAGTTAATGACCTGATTAAAAACATTCTCAGGAAAAAAAATCCGAACACAGAACTGCAAACTCGAGGTTTCTGCTCAGGCTCTTTTCATCTGGTGGTTGAACGGACTGGATGGGAAAAGCTCGTGATCGAAAGGGTTCAAGAGAAAGAAAAAAAGAAAAGGAAAGGTATGCAGATTTGAGGATTTTGATTGGACATATGAAAAAGTGTTTTTGGGTCAAGGACGGATCAAAAGTTGAGAAGGAAGAATTGAGAAAATAGTACATAAATAATTAAAATATCTTGACCGGAAGAGGGGGGTCGTCCTCGAATTACAAAAGCCAGCAGCCACCAACAAATTTCCACAGACGAGAAGGACAAACGGAGAAAATGGAAGGGGAAGGGGCCCGACCAATCAGGAGGGAGCGACCGATCAAGTGGATGTCTTTATGTCTTCGCCTCTTTTGGGACCGTGTGATATGATCGGAGGGCATAGAACATGGTCGGGTCGATAGTGCCGCACGTACGATTTGTCGCCGGAGATTAGAATAGAATAAACATAATTTCCCCGGGAATCCATCACGTGGGGGATAAAATGACGGGGGTAATGATGCATGCCACTTTTACCTAAGTCAAATTCCAGTCCCTTCCGGATAACTTTTATTTTTCTCTCTTTTTCTATTAATATCATGTATGAAGTTTAATTTAGGTTAACATCACCAAAAATACTAAATTAGCCAAACTAGTATACTTGTCATAAATATACTATATATTAATTTTCATTAAATTTTGCTGTTAAATTACTAAGTTTGATAATATATAATAATTGATGGATGCACTAATTTGGGACTTTACTTTTCGTTTATTATATGTGTACCGATTTGTAATTTTTCGTGATATAAATCTAATTTAACGAAATTACTAAGAATAAATTCGTTATAAATATATTAGTTTGAGAATTTTTTAGATCAAAAAATTAATTTTAGATAAATTTATTATAATTGTATCAATTTAAGATTCTTCATAATATTAATAAACTTTTTAATTTTTCATAACAATCAATGTTCATCTGAATAACTACAATTATTACGTCTATCCGAAATCCACTTTATTTCTTGTCTCTTTTTTTCCTCTCGAAGTCAAACAAAAAAAAAAGGGAAAAAGATTTAAAAAATAAAAGAAAAATAATCTCACAATGGGAGCCCACTTCCCTGTTAAATCATCGCAAGCAGCACGTCCCACAGTTATTCGTTTCATATTCAAGCACATGCTTTGAAACATGGAACCAGAAACACTTCAGCCATTCCCCCACTTCCTCTTCCTTGCCCTCTTCTTCCTCCTCCTCCTCTTCCAATGGCTCGCTGGCGATCTCCGGCGAGCCGCCAAGGTTCCCGGCGGCCCCCCGAGCTACCCCGTCATCGGGTGCTTGGTCTCCTTCTACCGGAACCGCCGCCGCCTCCTGGAATGGTACACGGAGCTCCTCGCCCGGTCGCCGACGCACACCATCGTCGTGCGGCGGCTCGGCGCCCGCCGCACCATCGTGACGGCGAGCCCCGCGAACGTCGAGCACATCCTCCGGACGAACTTCCACAACTTCCCCAAGGGCAGGCCGTTCACGGAGATCCTCGGCGACTTCCTCGGCTGCGGCATCTTCAACGTCGACGGCGAGCTGTGGCGGAGCCAGCGGAAGCTCGCGAGTCACGAGTTCAGCGTCAGGTCGCTGAGGGAGTATACGGCGACGACTCTGAAGGATGTGGTTGATGGCCGGCTAATGCCGGTCCTCGAGTCGCTGTCGGCGGAGAGGAGGACGGTCGACCTGCAGGAGCTGCTGAAGCGGCTCGCGTTCGACATGATTTGCAGAGTCTCGCTCGGGACCGAGGTTTGCTCTCTTGAACCTTCCCTGCCCGACTCTCCGCTCGCTAGAGCGTACGACGTTTCGTGTGCGATCTGCGCGCGCCGCGGAGCCGCGCCTGTATCAGCGATTTGGAGGATCAAGAGGTGGCTCGGAGTCGGATCGGAGCGCGAGCTGAAGCAGGCAGTCGACGAGGTTCACTCGAGCATTGCTCGGTTGATTCGAGATCGAGCGGAACGAATCGTCGAAACGGGGGATCGCAGCGCGGGCAGTCAATCGGATCTCTTGTCGCGCCTAGCGTCAGCGGGCTACGGCGAGGAGTTGATCCGAGACATGGTGATCAGCTTCATAATGGCCGGGCGAGACACGACCTCGGCGGCGATGACGTGGCTCTTCTGGATGCTCTCGCGGAGCCAGGAGGTGGAGCGGGAGCTGATCGGAGAAGTCGACGGCGCCGCGGGGGAGCTGGACTACGACTCCCTGAAGGAGCTCAAGTTCCTGAGCGGGTGCCTGTGCGAGGTGATGAGGCTGTACCCGCCGGTCGCGTGGGACTCGAAGCACGCCGTCGGCGACGACGTCTTGCCGGACGGGACTCCGGTCCGAGCCGGGGACAGGGTGACGTACTTCCCCTACGGGATGGGGAGGATGGAGTCGATCTGGGGGAGGGATCGGCTGGAGTTCAAGCCGGGCCGGTGGTTCGAGGGACCGGAAGGGAAGCCCCGAGGGGAGCTGAAGAAGGTGTGTCCGTACAAGTTCCCGGTCTTCCAGGCCGGCCCGAGGGACTGCATCGGGAAGGAGATGGCGTTTTTGCAGATGAAGTACGTGGTGGCCTCGGTGCTGCGCCGGTTCGAGATCAGGCCGGTCGAGAGGGACGACGACGGGGTCTTCGTGCCCCTCTTGACGGCCCACATGGCCGGCGGGTTACCGGTTCAGATCCGCAAGCGAGAGCGCCCGCCTGCGAGCCAATGAGCCCGAGAACGTGTGATCTTCCGGGGGGGGCGACTCGAGAATGGCGTCAATTTTTTCTGTTGTAAATATCAGGGAAGAAAGAAAGGGACCGATTGCGGTGATCAAGATCGCTTTTTTTGGGCACTTTTTCCTGATGTTTTGGCCAAAAGTTAGGTTTTGCCCATCACGGCTCAAAACGATGATGATTAATAATAAAGAAGGGGCGCTGAACAATGGCGAATGTGATCCAGATGACACGAAACGAATGCGGGAGACATTCGGAATCCTATGCGATCTTTCAAACTTTTGTCCGAATTTGTTCGAATCGCTATGCAGCACGTGAAAGATTTTTGCAGTTCAAGGCCCGAGTTTGTTCGTTTGAAGCAACGTCTTTCGTGGATGGCCCGAAAGAGAAGCAACGTTTCAATTGGCTCGTTCCTTGCATCATTTCTATCGTCCACGTTTTGATCTTTTAACCGACCAAGCAAAAGCCTGTGTAAACAGATTTGAGAGCACGCATCCACCTAAGATGTCGGGGAAACCATGTCCGACTATTGTTTGTTTCGTACTTCTTGTTGTGTATTTCAATAAGATTAGTAAGTCTTGAAATATTGAAAGCCATCATTTTTGTCGCGGTTTTGTAGTGATTTTGCATCGTTTTGTAACAGTCCTGGCTGCGACAATTTGCAACGGATTTGTAAGGTTTTTCAAGTAAATGCAAGAAATGATTATGCAAAACAGCAATCTTACATATCTTTCCTTTTTTGGTTGGGTTTACATCATGTTCATTCTCTGATTCTATACTAATAAAGAAAAAAGTCTATTGTATCTTAGGAGAATAGCCGCTAGAATTTATTGGACCGAGTTTCATACTTCGAGTGGTGGAATGATACTCAAGGACACCTTAGATGTTTTAATCTTATTTTTTCATCTTTTTCCAATAGATTTCCATCAATTTCTTAATTTTCATATTATCTAATATTTTTCAAACAATCTTAAGAATAAGCGCCTCATGGATTCCCAAACTAGAATTTGCCACTGCTACCATCGTTGTTGGAATTGAACAAGGACTCAAAGATAATGAAAAACAAGTATCACAAATTTGTGGGTGGTTTCTCGTGGTACATTACCGGCCATAAGCACAAAAGAATTTTTGGTCGTTCGGGTAAGGTTAATGAGTGTCGGGTAAATTGCTCTTTGGGGCTTCGATGCCTATGTTTGCTTTTCAAGAGGAACTTGGATGTTTGTAGGTGTTTTCTCTCTGAAGTTCATGATTACTCTTTTGTAAACATGCGTCTAGGACTGAAAATTGAGGCACTCAATGACTTTCCATTTTTTATTCATGAATTCACTGGTCTCTGTTTGATTTTCGACGAGGATAGGAAATCGTGACCAGGTAAAATAGGAAAATTGTTGCCAACAATGAAGAAGTTTTATCCAGAACCAACTTAAGGAATATCGTTGTCAAATGTTCAATTACTTGAGCTAGAGGTGAAATAAGTTGAAATATGTTGTTTTTTGTTAAATTGAGAAAATTAGCAAATAAACAGTGAAAACTGTGATGATGCAATGACAAACGCTAAATGTCGTTAGTAAGCAGATAAACCCTACAATCTTACGTTAGGATATGCATCCAGTAAAGTCTTTTTCCCTAAATCTTCTGTCGGTTGGTGTTGTTTATATGATGATTTTATTCTTATCTTTTATTTCCGGTTCACATTAGCAAATTTTTTCAATGTGCCAAAAGTTGACTTGTAGCTAAATTGTTTCGTGCTGTTTTATTTATGTGTGCAAATATGAGATTGAATGAGAAAAATATGTGGACCAAAAAGAAAGATACGAAGGTTATATATGGTCTCTTTTTTTTGTCAGTGGTTATAAACTTAGAGTTTTGACAATAAAAGGCTAGTAAGAACATTACTGGATCTAATATTAAGATAGTTAAGAAACTTTTTGGCAATGCATATATTACAATTTGAATGAAACCAATGCCTTTGGATGTAGATTTGACAATAAGGCTGAGTAGTTAAGAAACTTTTTAGTAGATGATTGTTACGCGCGTTATGATTGCTAAGCAACAATAACCATTGTAGTATAAAAACTTTCGATAATAAATATAGACACATCTGATTGAGGTGTGTGTGGTAAAACAACTAAAAAATGGAAAATGGCTCTCTTTTTTAACCTACTTATTGTTAATTTGAACATAATTAAAAAGTGACATAGATAAATATAAACAAGAATATTATGGTTTTCTACACATATCTTTTCTTTCTTTGTTGGATTTACACTTAACGTTATTCTTCTTCATTCTATTATTCTATGCGAAATTAAAAAAAAAAGAAATTGTATATTATATCTCGAGAGGATAGTCATTAGAGGGTACCACATTGTGTTTCATACTCTAAGCGATAGAATTATTCTTAAGGAAAATACCTATATGCCTAAGATATTTTGATCTTATTTTTTTCAATTTTTTAATAGATTTCTATCATTTTTTTTTCATTTTTTTCTAATATTTTTTCAACACTTACGTCTTACGTAATAGTTATATGGCGTGAAATACTACAAACGACATGTTCGATTTTTTTAGGGAACAACTTCACTTTGATCGAAGAACTTTTTTAGACATTATAAAATTTATTGTGAGCTATTAAATAAAAACATGACTTAATATTTAATTATTTCATCGCTTACCAAGCTCGTGAGCAAAATGAGACCCAAGCTGCGGTTCGGATAAGCAGCTCAAATTATTTATCTATCCACGACGCAAGAACCGAACATGTACATCCTCTTAATGAATTCAAGATCTTTTTTAACTAATAAGTCAACTCTATGGAGTCTATATTTCGTATTCTCATGTTCAATCCATTCTGTTCCGTTTACTTTTGGGGATCGATTTCTGTGAGCAGTTTTTGCGCCGGTGGAAACTGAGGATAATGCTTCGATGCTGAAAAACTAACAACTATACAATGTAACCTAACGCAAGCTCTTCCAAAGCAGCACATCAAAGTCAACGATATCAACGTGCGTGCTCGTGCATGCGTGGAAGCATCATTTTACGTCTGCTCCTCCCGTCAAAAAAGTTCGGACTTTGATGGGACGATTCGAATGATGCACAGGGCCGATCGCACGCGTGATTAGTGAATGCGTAATTGCCGACAGGATGTCGAGCAAGGCGCGTGTAAGTGAGTCGACTGTTGACATTTGAATTTTGGTAGTGATTATGAAAATTTGTCAACCTTATTAATGTGAAATCGACATAAATCACAATTTATCGTACTTTATCGATTTGCATTTATATTTTGTCGGCGACTCTCAAAGCTCATTGGGAAATTTCAACGCAAAGTTACTGTGACGTTTGACAAAATTGCTAACTTAATATAGCACCTTTGATGTGAATAAAGGGAACCGGTTCATGAGATATATATAGTTCCCTCGACAATGAGACAAGAAAATTTCCACGGACACTTTGATGGCACGGCATGCATAGGTCTCAATGTGTTATGTCATAGACTGCCATGGCTAGGGATGTGCAAAATACCTAGGAACCGCACGGAACCGGCGGTTCTTGAGGGAATCGGTCCGGTTTCGGTTCAATTTATGGGAACGGTGGGTACCGGTCCGATTCCCGGTTCCATGAGCGGATCCGCCCGCCCACCCACCCGGATCGGACCGGAACCTTTTTAATATTAAAAAAAAAATTTACTAAAAAAATCCTAAATCTCATCTCACTCTCTTCTAGGGGTGTGCAAAATACCCGGAACCGCCAAGACCGTATTTGTAAATTCGTTGCGTTTATTTCTCTTCCGTTCGCATCTTCACGTTTTAAATTTGGTTTTTCTTTATTTTGTTTATTTTGATGTCACGTAATTGTTCTATGTTGAAAACCAAAATTGTTTCGCGTCAAGATCGGTTTCATGGATCCACCCGGGAACCGGATCGGTCCGGGTGGATCCATGCAACAAACGGTGGATCCCGATTCTAATTTTCGGAATTGGTCTTTAGCGGGCAGTTCCGGTTCTAGGTCGAAACCGCCCGCCCGGACCATGCACACCCCTAGCCATGGCATTTTTAAAATAAAAAAAATTCAATCACAAAAACATATATTTTTTTTTGGTAACTCAAGGAAGCCTTGTGCGCCACTTCGCGGCAGAGTAAACCCTGGAGGAGCAATAGAATCACCACCACTCTTGCTGCCCTGGGTAAGTCGCTTGACAACGCCGTGAATCGAACGCTAGACCTCTCGTAAAAGGAACCGGCGCCTAACCAGCGATGCCACCACCACGGGTGGTATAAAAACAAACAACACAAAAGCGCACACACAAAAACAATTTATTGTGAATCATAAATTCTTGAAAAAATTGAATATCATAACAATTTATAATTATTTACGATTTGATTTTTTGTGATTTAGAATAAACTGTTATTCTCACGGTATATTAAAAACTGTCACCCAAGGATTTGTGGCTCAATAATATATTGTTATTCTAACTAGTTTGCTAGTAAAGCCCAAAGAAAAATAAAACTCTCACTTTCTTTTTCTCTCTCTCTTCTCCCTCCTCCGTTCACACAGCCAGCTCCCCTCCCTTGTCTGTGGCGGTTCGCACTCGTTGCCTGTCCATGGTCGAGCCAGCCGGCCACCCACTTTGTTGTTGCTCGTGGCCGCCCTTCGTGTATGAACGAAGCAGCTCGTCCAGACGATCAATGGCGGAGTGAAGGTCCACTGCGTTAAAAAAAAACAAAAAAAAAAAAACAAAAACAAAGTTGAGATCTTTCTAAGGCCATCGATACGTCTCTATACAGATCCGAATTTGGGCGCTGCTCCAGATCTGCCGACAACTCCTCTTTCAACAAGAAAAAAAATGCATGATAGCATAATAGACAAGGGTGTCAGAAGATCTCAAAGAAGTCATCTGTTCAAATCAAACGTTATGTATGAACTGCTCATAGTCATGATCATCTATACATGGGGAAAATTACTAAAAAAGTCCTAAACTTATTATAATTGTGCCAATTCAGTCCTAAACTTATTTTTTTGACCAATTAAGTCCTAAACCTTTATAATCATTCATGATCAGTCTATCCGGCCAAAAATGGCCGGCCGGGCGCTGATGTGGCGGCCGGTCGGCATCGGCGACATTTTTAATAATATTTTATTTTAAAAAAAATATTTTATTAATTTTTTTAATCTTTTTTCCTTTTTTTTTTTTTTCCCTCTCCCTCCTTCCTCCTCCTCTCCTCCTTCTTCCCTTGGCTTCGGCGACCGGCCAGAGGGGAGGGCTGGCCGGTTCGGACCGAGATGGCCGGCGGGGTGAGCCCCGGCCATCGCCGGGTCCGGCTCGGCGAGCCCCGATCGGCGAGGGCTCGCCTCGCTCGGCGACCGAGAGGCGAGCCCTCGCCGAGATTCGGCAAGGAGGGCCTTGTCAAACGCGATCCGCGACTACCGTGCCAAGATCGAGGCCGAACTCTCCAAGATCTGCGACGGCATCGTCGACTCCCCGCCTCATCCCCCGCCTCCGTCGGTGACTCCAAGGTCTTCTTCCTCTAGATCGGTTCCTAGACCGTTGGCGAGCCCCCTCACGGGATCGGCGAGGGCTCGCCTCGCCGGCGACCGCGAGGCGAGCCCTCGCCGGATCGGGGCGGGGCTCGCCTCGCCAAACCCGGCGACGGCGAGGCCCCCTCGCCTAGGATCTAGCGAGGGCTCGCCCGCTGGGTCGCCGGAGCCCGGGGAAGAAGGAGGGAGAGGGAAAAAAAGAAGAAGGAAAAAAGATAAAAATAATTAAAAAATATTATTAAAAAATTCCACGGCCAACCGCCACGTCGGCCGGCCGCCATTTTTGGCCGGATGAATTGATCGGGAATAATAATAAAAAGGTTTAGAACTCAATTGGTCAAAAAAATAAGTTTAGGACTGAATTGGCACAATTACAATAGGTTTAGGACTTTTTGGTAATTCTCCCTCTATACATGCTGTCAAACTTTTTATGGAAGGAGAAGTTAACATGAATTTCATGGACAAAATATCATTTAACGAATGGAAAATAACATAAATAATTTCTGTCATATGGTATTTAAATTTTTAATTTGTTCTATATAACTCTTAAACTTTTAATTTATTCAATATAATCTCTAAATTTTTATTATATGTTTAATTTAATTTATAGGTTACATGAAAATATTTAATACTATCACTAATGTTGAATTAATTGACTTTGAATATTTTTATATAAATCAAAGACTACATTGAACACATATCAAAATAAGTTAAATTTTAAAAATTATATTGACTAAATTAAAAATTTAGAAATCACGTTAGATATTAAATCAAAGTATAATATTATATCTAAACATAACATCCAAATCCGTGGGCCACGTAACCTCAATCCGCTGGACCGGGCCCACCTGCCACGGAAAAACCACGGTCGCGTCCGCACTGCCCACCTCATCCTATCCACGAAACGCATCACTCCTTCGCCGTCACTCCATGGCTTCCTCTCTCCCCGGCTTCCTCTCCTTCCTCTTGCCCTCCAAACCGCCTCCGCCGCCGCCTCCGCCTCCGCCGGTCCTCTCCCTCTCCACTTCGCCGTCGCCGGCTCCTTCGCAGGCCATCCGAAAATCGCGCCGCGAATCCGCCCTTCCCGCGCCCCCAGGCCAGGAGCCCCCGACCTCCGAGCTGTCCTCCGTCATGTGCCCCTCCCTGGCGTACGCCAACACGCTCTTCTTCCGGTCGGCGTACAACGTGCAGTTGATCGTGGCCGACAACGAGCCCGAGGAGCGGCTCCTCAACCGGTTCCGCCGGGAGGTCATGAAGGCCGGCGTCATCCAGGAGTGCAAGCGGCGCAGGTTCTTCGAGAACGCCCAGGACGAGAAGAAGCGCAAGTCTCGCGAGGCCGCGAAGCGCAATCGCAAGAGGTTTTCCCGATCCGATCGCCCCCCTTTTCTGTCAGATCAGATGATTCGTTGATCTATTCGTAATCGTCTGAGCTAATTTAGTTCGTTGAGATGGCACTGTAGCCTGTAGGTTGAGGTCTGAGCTGTGGGAGGCTATAGATTGTGGCGTTACCTGCTGCATTTTTGGGCTCTCAGTGTATAAGCGTGGATGAGGAGAACGCAATTTCTTAATTCTTCCATGTCTCCTTTATTCTTGCACGAGGGATCTTCACTACACGAAAATCCTAGTTTGCTTGGTACAGTGTCTGGCTTCGGCGCAGTTTGTCGTATGAAATTAGGATGGTTTACTGTTTTTAGCCTGATGATGACGCTTTCTCACCTCCCGAAGGAGCTCAACTTCCATAGCTGTCTTTTGAGTTCCTCTGAACTTGAGGGGTTGAAGACGATTCATCACGAAGAGTTTTGCTCCGGATGACAGTATAGTCACTTTGGCATACAAGTCTTTTCAAATTGCCGCCGAATACTTCTTGTATTGATCTGCTTGCAAATGCTGTCGGTTGTCACCGTGACTGAGTGGAAAGTTCTATATGATAAATGGGAGTATGCCGTCCTGTCACAAGAAAGTAGATAGTGTTAAGCTGATTTTTTTCTGCCTAGTGGTTTTCTTCTCAACCTCTTCCGCATTCACTTAGCATTCTTGTATTGATCTATTAATATGTCTTGCGTCTCGCTCAATGAAAATATCTGGCGTGTCTGTTTTGCTCGTGATTCTGGTTATCTTTACTATCTCTAACCTATGTCTTCCATGTTGATGCATGTGCAGGCGCCCCTTCTCAAGAGCTGCTTCACAGAACAAGGATGAGACTGCTACAAGTAAGAAGAGCAATGATGAAGGAGATAACTGGGATCTTCCAGAAGAGGATATTCCCTACTGATTTACCTCCCACGCTTTCTTTTTTGAGGACTTCTTCTTGCCTTTGGTTTCAGGAGCTTTTCTGCTTTTTCTATGTTGCAGTGACACTGGTTCCGGAAGTGTTGAGTATATTATACCTTTCTGCAGTACATATGGTAAATGCATCCAGTGTTGTCACAAAGCCTCTTCACTTAAATCATTTCCATTCTGCTTGTACATAGGCTAAGGAATCTTTGCTTACCAGGAGAACTAATGAAATTTATTTGAAGGTACTCTTGAAAATTCGATAGAAGTTGTGCGAAATCGATCTTGATGGGTGATCATTAGACTCCACCATTCTCATTGACAAGATTCTTTTCACTCTTAAATTGCACTTAATGAAGCTATTATTGAACAATATTTACATTATTTTATCAAAGTTATAGCACACATGTTGAGCTGCTGCTGGCATTGGCCATATGGACTACATGATGTTGGGCTGGTTTCTTCCATGCACACCTCTGTATGACATATCCTGTCCTCCCTCATCAGTTTCCTTTGCATTTATGATCATGATACAGCTGGACGAAGCTATTGGATTCATATTCATATCATTCAACTCCGTCATGGGTGGCATGATGATTTTGTTAGTGGAATAACAAGATTTGCCTACAGATAGATTTTACCTTCATATGTTCTATAGCTTGAACTATGTTGTCGAGCTTGTCAAAGTGTTTTATGGAGTTTCTCCCGGCAATACCATAATTGCAGAAAAGATGGGAAGTCATTCCACAAGTTTCTTTTGTCTCGCTTTGACTGATGTCCAGTAAGATGGTCCCCATTTTACAAAGCAGGATAGGCTGGCTTAATGATTCCTGGATGCTTCCTCAGAAAACGTGTCTATCCCTTATTTTGGCTTAGAAATGACGGTAGAGTTGGACCCCTAAAAGATACGCTGCAGCAATGTTGGTGTGCATTCATTGTTTCCTCGATGCTTCCTCAGAAAATATATTGTTCCACCTCATATTATGCTATTTATCTTAATTTTATAAAGTCTATGTTTGAAGTGCCGAACTGGATTGCTTGGTATATATTTCGCTCATTTGGTTGCTTAACGAGCAGAATCAATCCAAAAAGGCTGTGTCCAAGAATTGGATATGCAAACTTCCTGCATGGTAACCTCCAAGAGAGATGAATACAAAAACCGGGATGTGATTGTCTTGCCATGTTCCAGTACTTGAAGAACTAAAATGGAGGTGGCATTTTTGTGAATTGGTACTGAAGGAATTTGTCATTCCAGTGAGCACATCAAAACTCGGGATGGATTCCGGAACCACACAGCTTTGTCCTCCTGCATAAGAGAAGGTAAGCTTACATCCACGAGATCGAATCGCTTCAAGAGTCAACAAAATTGGTGACTGGTTGTGCTGGAGTCATCATCGACAATGTATAAACCAGGTGGTCGGGTTGGGGCTGCAGATGGGTTAGTGAGATCTTTCCACTGCGATGGATACTTAGCAGAGAGAACAAAAGATGGCATTAACATATTGGGACTGGGTTAGTTGCTCCGGAAAGGAGTGTCGATTAACAAAACCAACCTGGTTCGACTTTCTGGACGACCTCGGCCTCTGACCAGATGGGCAAAGTATCAGTCTTCAGCCTGCTGTTATTCGTGCTGGCCACGCCGTTCAGACCATTATTAGGACCAAGGTACTTGCAGTGCAGAAAACATTGTAATCAGGCCCAAGCACTTAATTCGATTTGACTTCGGCTCGAACAGGGATTGCTGCTTAATTCATATGGAAGATAACCAAGGTGAAATGTCATTTTAAGGACAGCCGGTCGGATCCGGATATACCAAATAAAATCAAAAGCAAATCGAGGCTAGGGCAACTTGTCGCGATCAGCCGCCCCAATCACACTTGTGACACTCGAACTCTGGCAGATGAAACAAATATTCAGAGATTCACTTTCAAGCACGTGTATGGAGTCCAAATCAAGCGATCTGATTCAATCTCGAAATAGTTTGTTTTCACACACCCGATTAAGTTCATCATCTTTGTCGCAAGGCGGTGTTTCCTCGATCATTCTCGATCATAATTGGAAAGGTCAAGAGTCGAAGAGCGAGGGAGGAGCCCGCACAAAATCCGCTACATGAGGATTGGATGAGGACCCAGGATCTACCAGTCACTCTCATGCTCCGCTGGACTCAAAGAAGATTGTAACACCAAATCACCCGATCCAAATCCCGAAAATGGCCGTCTCTCTCCGCGTCGTCTCGTTGCATCACGCAATCAAGGTTCATCATGTACAAAATGCCAAGCCTCTTCTAATTGTATTCTCCCCCATTTGTTTGATGTCCGCCCCCCTAGCCTCCGAACCCAAACGCAGGTTTCCCTTACAAACTCATAGGAAAAGGTTAAATGCTACTTGCGAATAACAGCTCCAGCTACCCATCAATACGAATCACTCCAGCAAATTCTGTAGGAGAACAGGCACTCCAATTGTAATGCGTTGGTTTCACGAGGGCGGGGAGTGATAGTCGTGTTGAGATGATTCGGGCAAGGTACGGCTCCTCATAAGCTTCTATGATGGCAAATGAGACCGGAATAAATTGACTTGCATATTGAGCAGGAGGAAGCGTTTCTTGAATCATATATGTAAAAACTGTATCTATTTCATATGACATATCTTCTGGCATTAAAACTCCAACGCTAAGCATGCTTAGATAAGAATATTGCCATGATAAGTAATCTAATAGTAAACGAATAGACAAAAACGTGAGGCTCAACACGAAATGGACCAAAGCAAATAAGACATCAAGTGATTTTTTAATCCAAGGGCATCACACTAATACTCCATCTTCCACACAAATCAATGTTCCAACCAAATTCATTTGATGGAATTGTCATGTCTTGGTTTGTGACATCTCAAGTTTAATATTGAACAGGGGAACCCCTGTTTAATTATTTATTAGCCAACACCAATCTCCAAATAATCACTACTTTGTGCGCTTACTCAAAGTACTTTTTTTTATGATTTGGTCTATGTGAAATAGTTAAGTCATTACAGATGGTATCAGAGTAAGATTCTCTCTAATAGATGTATGATTTGTGGATAGACAAAATCCATACTTGATCGAACAAGGGTGAAGGGTGAGAAGGCAAATTATATAGCCCTTGTATTTCATTATTCCTCGCATATAGCAGGTTTATTATGTAACAAAACCCTAGAATATTGATATTTTGCCTTTTCTTTCTAAGTACACCTGTCATTTCGATTCGCTCACGAGAGATTACGGATCTGAAAACTTTCCCTTGTTTTTGGGATCATGTGGGACCGTGGTCCTTCCGACTCTCGTGCTGCCCGAACTTGTAATAAATTAGTCCGCAGTGATCGGCGCTCCCAATTCAATGAAACCCAATTCAAGTATTTGCTACACACATTTTCAAATCGATGGATTTTTGTGTTTCAAGGTCGAAAAAGCTAAGTGCCCGCATCAAGTTCTGCAGCAAACCGTGTACTTCTTGTCCGGGCGTCGAATCTTCTTTTGAGTGCAGAGCAGACCAGAGCAATCACCGCAGTTCATCTGTGGAGTCACATGCACCCGGATTTCGCCAGCTTCTGTTTATTACCATTGCCAACGTTTTTTTTTAGGGTTATTGTCCCGTCTTGTCTTGAGCTGTGCCACCTGGTTTGATGGAACGCGAGACCTTGTGGGGGTCCGACCCCCATGTTGATGCCTCTGAATCGGGAATAATTCCTTAAAAAAGGAAATCGTTGCCGGTATGTTTATTTTATGCGAAGACGTGCAGATAAGGTGGCGTTTCGATGGCATGAAGGGTCGTTTTAGTGCGAGCCGTTCATCTAGTCTTGGAGTGGTCTCCACTTGTCCTCTGGGTAGGCACCAGCAGTGGCCCAAGAGCGACAGAAAATGAATAATATTAACTGAGAACAGAGAAGATCTTAAAATCACGTTGGTTGATATAAGAAAATGAGAAGAAAATTCCCACCAATGAATGTGTATCTTTGGCAGAAGCAAGGCGATCGCGATTAAGATGTCGTGGAAAACAAACGTTATGGACTCAATATTTCTCTTGGAGCTGAAATTTACGCATGAGAGTGTCCACCACGAAAATCCATTTTCGGAAAGTTATGTACAGTGAATGATCAACTTGCTATTCTGATCATGACTCTAAACGCTAGTTATGATATTAATTATCATGTTAATGATTCGTGATTAGAAAGTTTCTTTGCGTGTGCTGTCTTTCATGACCAGAAAATAGGGAAGGCTCAAACTTGAGACCCCAGCATATTTCTTTCATGTCCCTGGCAAAAATCACGTGGATTGCATATCTATCTCCAAGTGCCAGCATTTGCACTTGGTCATTGGTCGTAGTTATTTCTTTATTCATGTCAAGTCAAATTACTTCTTTTAAACGAGTTCTTAGTGAAAAGCATCAGCCCTTAAACATGTCATGTGAAGTTCTGTAGATGATGCGAAAGTCCTCATTTGAATGAGAAAGCTTTCCCTTGACCCACACAGGGTAAGATAAAAGTAAAAAGAAAAAGGAGAAAGCTGCATATCACTGGCTAGATCACTAGTTACTGGACCCTCTAATAATTCGCGAGTATGATTAGAGAAAATGTGATGATGAAATTTAATGGCTAGCAAACAAGGCGTGATATTTATTGCCAGACTTGCAAGTAATGTAAGGAAGAAGCTATTTTTATCAGATTACTTAGAAAAACCAAAGACCCAAAAACTTCATGTGGATGCAATCTTGTTTCTACTCTTTACCTGCCCGCATGAAACTTTTTTTCCGGTGCATTCGCATGAAACGATTGTTACCATGCGTTGAAACCCAGCGAAGCAGACGGTATATATACTTGGGGGAGACAAAATGAGCACGGACGGAGCGCATTGTAACGACAGCTGAAGAGCATTTTTCTTCAGTCCAGAGTTTTCATTATTTCGTTCTTCATGATGGAGGAAGACCCAAATCGAGTGGCAGAAGAATCATCACCGAACGGCATGGCCGGAGAAGAAGATGAAGAAGAGAGAGACCCTGAAAGCAATTCACTGAACCAGCCACTGCTCAGGAGACACAGGACGCTCTCTTCAAATCCTCTGGCCATGGTTGGAGCTAAAGTTGCACATATAGAGAGCTTGGACTATGAGTAATTTTTTAAAATAGATCCTTCCGTTTTGTTGATGACTCTATCTTTTCTTGCAAGATAGATTTTCATCTGCGTATTGGTGCTTTGTCGGTTCTGTTTTGCAGGATCAATGAGAATGATCTGTTCAAGCATGATTGGAGAAGCAGATCCAAAGTGCAAGTGTTGCAGTACGTCTTCTTGAAGTGGACACTTGCTTTTCTAGTTGGACTCCTCACGGGAATCATTGCTACGCTCATCAATCTTGCTGTGGAGAACATTGCCGGATACAAACTTCTCGCGGTGGTTCATTTCATAGATGAGGAAAGGTTTGATCAGTGATGACAACCTCCACTTTGTAATATCGTCCTTCATGAGAGTAATTTGCTTGCTTTAGCAAGAAGACTCATGGAAATTTTCGTACTTTTCGGGAATGGTTTTGATGCAGATACTTTACCGGGTTCCTTCTGTTCACCGGGAGCAATTTCGTATTGACTCTGTTCGCTGCTGTTCTGTGCGTGTGTTTTGCACCGACCGCAGCAGGGCCAGGTATACCTGAAATTAAAGCTTATCTCAATGGCGTCGACACTCCCAACATGTTTGGTGCCTCGACACTCATTGTCAAGGTGGGTCACACTTCACAGATTTCCGTCGTCAATGGAAAATGGCATCTATGTTGTAACTTGCAGGCAATTTAAATTCTAAGTATCGAAAAGGAATTTTCTCAGCTTTAGGGGATACAGTAGAGGTCCTAGCTCGATAGTATATTCAGAGACTCGAGGAGGGGTCTAGTTACTTGCAGGTCAGTTGAAAGGTAGCGTCAAAACGTAAGCAGCTTTTAAGGGCGAAAGTATCTGGTCACGGAAATTCACTTCTACTCACGAAATTCAGGGTACACTAACTGCTGAACTGATCCTCTTTCATTTATGACGTCAACTAAGATGAGACTTGCAAGTTGCAGTGATCTTAGATTAAAATCTTTCCAAAAAAGAAGCAGGACTGCGTCATGATAGACTATGAATATTCTAATCTATACAAGCTTGAAGCATTTGTCATGAGAATTAACGAAAAATAATGCCGCTGTCTTAGATTGTTGGAAGCATCGGAGCAGTATCTGCAGGCCTTGATCTCGGCAAAGAAGGACCTCTGGTGCACACCGGTTGCTGCATCGCATCCTTGCTCGGACAAGGAGGCCCTGATAATTATCGTCTGAGGTGGCGCTGGCTTCGCTACTTCAACAACGACCGGGACAGGAGGGATCTTATCACCTGCGGTGCGTCCTCAGGTGTTTGTGCAGCGTTCAGGGCTCCAGTGGGCGGGGTGCTCTTCTCTCTTGAAGAGGTGGCCACGTGGTGGAGGAGTGCCCTTCTGTGGAGGACATTCTTCAGCACCGCCACGACGGCGGTGGTTCTTAGGGCTTTCATTGAGTACTGCAGCTCCGGTAATTGTGGTCTGTTCGGACAGGGAGGACTCATCATGTTTGACGTGAGCAATGTTACGGTGAGATACCATGCGATGGACATCATCCCCGTGACATTGATCGGCATCATCGGGGGAGTTCTAGGAAGCCTCTACAACTATGTCCTCCACAAAGTTCTCAGGCTCTACAGTATGATCAATCAGTGAGAACCTCTTAACCTATTCCACATTGAGTCGAAAAGAATAACTAGATAAGGACCAAAAATAGATTCTAAGACTCCAGTGGTATTACACAATTTTATGAATGGAAGAGTTTAAAAGTGATATTGGGTTATGAACATACTTGCAAACGTTTGTCTTTCCAGATTTATTGAACCTGAAAAGGCATCAAGCAATAACCATTTGATGTGCTGAGTATTGCATCCTGAACATAGTCGTCTGTGAGTCATGGGGGTAACTGAGGCTTTCTTTCTTGCAGGAAGGGCAAAATACACAAACTTCTGCTGAGCCTGACTGTCTCTTTGTTCACCTCGAGCTGTCTGTATGGGCTGCCCTTCCTAGCCAAATGCACAAAGTGCAACCCTGCCCTCACAGATTCCGTCTGTCCCAACACGGGACGGTCGGGCAACTTCAAGCAATTCAACTGCCCCAATGGGTACTACAATGACCTAGCCACTCTGCTCCTCACAACCAATGATGATGCCGTTCGGAACATCTTTTCCACAAATACGCCAGGCGAATACCAAACTACCTCTCTCCTCATCTTCTTTGCGCTTTATTGCATTTTAGGCCTCTTTACCTTTGGAATTGCCGTCCCATCAGGTCTCTTCCTCCCCATCATTCTTATGGGCTCTGCCTACGGCCGTTTGCTTGGCATGGCCATGGGCTCCTATACAAACATCGATGAGGGTCTTTATGCTGTCCTTGGCGCAGCCTCTCTCATGTCTGGCTCAATGAGGATGACCGTCTCGCTTTGCGTGATATTCCTCGAGCTGACCAACAATCTTGTCTTATTACCACTAACTATGATCGTCCTTCTCATATCCAAAACAGTTGGAGACAGTTTCAACCCGAGCATCTACGAGATCATCCTAGAATTAAAAGGCTTACCTTTTCTGGACGCCAATCCTGAGCCGTGGATGAGGGATCTCACTGTTGGTGAGCTTGCTGATGTGAAGCCGCCAGTAGTCACCCTCTGTGGGGTAGAGAAGGTGTCACGCGTAGTGGAAGTTCTGAAAAACACGACGCACAATGGCTTTCCTGTCGTCGAGGGAGTGGTGCCTCCAGCAGGACTCATCACCAGCACGACAGAACTTCATGGATTAATCCTTAGAGCACATTTGGTCCAAGTGATCAAGAAGAAGTGGTTCCTGCAAGAGAGGAGGAGAACCGAGGATTGGGAAGTGAGGGAGAGATTTTCCTGGATCGATTTGGCAGAGAGGGAAGGGAAGATCGAAGAGGTAGCTGTGACGAGGGACGAGATGGAGATGTACGTAGATTTGCATCCCTTCACGAACACGACTCCTTACACGGTGGTGGAGAGCATGTCGGTCGCGAAAGCCATGGTGCTCTTCAGACAAGTCGGGCTGCGACACATGTTGATCCTACCCAAGTATCAAGCAGCTGGGGTGAGTCATCCATGCTTATCAATCCCATTCTTTCCATGTGCTGATAATTTTAATTAAAATTAGAAGCCAGCCAAGACAGGCTTCTTTCCCCTGCCTTCTGCTGTTTTCTCTCAACGCATTAGGCATAATTATGACGAAGTCTCCATATCAGTTGCGAAAAATGAGATGCTAAAGTTGGTATAGTTTCACCAAGCAAAGCTGACCTGAAACCATGCGCACGATTTGCAGGTGTCTCCGGTGGTCGGCATCTTGACAAGGCAGGATTTGAGGGCCTACAACATTCTCGCGGCCTTCCCTCACCTGGCGAAATCCAAGGGCATGGAAGGCGGGCATTGAGTCCGTATCTAGCTCAACAAGCTGCATTCAATTCCCATTAGAAAGAGATTACGGGATCAATATTCTCCGAGCAACAGTTTTCATAATACCCATTTTTTCGATTTTGTATTCTTTTGTCAGGCTTTATAGAAGATGGAGAGAGACAGGGTCACGATGCGAATTTTCGATCGATGTATATTTATTCTTCCACCACTCTTTTTCCCCCGATATCATTCTCCTGATTGCTCTATCCTCCGATTCTGCTTCATGAATCTCGAATAAAGTGTCTTACTTTCCGATTGCAAGTAGAAAGGAGACCTCAAAATACCTCATGGCCGTCAGAGTTTATACAAGACCCTGCAACCGGTCCTTCTTCCCTAGTTACTTGTTCGCGCATGTTTCCCAGGCTGCAAGCGCTGAAGTCGTATTGTCTTCCTTTTCGATGCTTAATTTTCAAAGACACGAGCGAAGGAGAAAGCACCAAAAAGTTGCAGAACCCAACATGCCAACTCCAAAATCAGACACTGGTTAAGACTTATCAGTAGAAGCATATGCTTTTCCGTGTGCTTATGAAGGGTATTTCCACCTTCTCAACCTTCTTCAGTTATCGACTCGACACCATTGATGCGATAATCGAGAATTGAACTGCCTAATGCGGGATTTGAATATAAAGCTTAGTTAAAACAAACAGCAAATCATGATTTCTCTCCAGAAACATGTACAGAAAAGGCCCACAACGTCATACAATGTAAGTTGCCTATCAAGTATCAATGAATGACAAATTGAATTTTCTTCACTATTACAAGCAACTCTCGCTCCCAAATTTTAAAACAACGTATCCAATCAAAACAATTTACCCCATCTACCAAACTGTTCCTCTCCCAGTATACTCTGTATCATCACCACTATCATCGCCAAAGAACGCACTCAGAAGACTGAGAACGCACAGAGGATCACCAGGATCATCAGGGGCACGAAAGATGCTGGGCCTGGAAAATGGGGACTGGCAGCAGACGTCGAAGCTGGAGTGGATGAAGATGATGCCGGAGTGGATGGGGCATTGCCGGCGACTGTGGTGACCTTTAGCTTCATGCCCTGGCCACAGTGGCCGGTGGTCCCGCAGGCAAAGTAGCGGGTGCCAGGCTTGTCGAGCTTGACGACATCATTGCCGGTGCTGAGGGAGTTGACGCTCTTGCCAATGTCGCAGCTCTTGTAGGCGGCTTCACTGCTGAGCTCGACTACGCTGTGCAGGCCTTGCGAGTACTTGAACACTGTTCAATGATGGACTCAGTACTTGGGTGAAATTTCCATTTTTGGCAAATGGGTTGTTCTTACAAATCGAACCTAGACACCTAAAATCATATGCATGGACTCTGTAATTTTTCAAAACGGGAAGAAACTTCTGAACGGAACGTCCCAGATAAAAGCAACCAAGCTCTCTCCCTCCATTGGGAGGGATTCAGAGAGAGCTTCATGATCGCTCAAGAAGTCAATCGCTCGATGGTATTACGTCGTTGATGGCATACATTTTCACATAATTTCTATATAAAATATAGCAATCTACGAAAACCTATATGCATGCCAAATTATGTCAATCTCATGTCGTATCCGGTTGGACGGACCGATTCATTGCCACCATCTCGCAATGAGACGGCATCTCTGCCATCATCCAATTGCATTGCCACCATAAAAAGAAAAAACATCGGGCTTTACAGGCAACGAGAAGAACCATTGTTCAGATAAAATTTGAATGCTTCCAGGCCATGGCAACTTGACAATGCCAATTCCTTGGCCATGTATGGTTAGCCATGCCCTATTCAGCGAAGAATATAGCGTAAGCCAGCCTCGCCTAACACAATTTTGCGTCATCTCGTGATCCGTTGAAACAGGTTGATGCTTTTACGACAAACAGGTCATGCCTAAAAGAAGAGGAAAATGGGGATATTACCGAGTTGATCACCGACTTTGAATGTCTGAGCAGACGTCCAGGAATCGAAGTTGGTGGATTCATCCCAGCCTTGGCTTCCTCCAACCGCATGTTTTGCAGCCGAAGCTTGTTGTGTGATCGCCAATAATACACAACAAGCCACAAGCAGTACCAGCACAGCTCTCTGAACACCAACCATTTTCATTCGCCGCCTAATGTTATACTCTCTTCTTTCTTCCTACTCCCTGGGAATCTCTGTCTGCTTTTATATGTTCATCTTGCACAGCTTTTTCATTCGCAAGCTTCCCCTCTGGCTCGTCATCATTGTATCTGCTATGACTTTTCTTGGAAGCAGAGTTGGAATTCGATTTCTGACAGGGATGGATCATGACACTAGGCATGGTATGCCTTCCAAGAATACTTCACTATCTAGGATAGCCTCTTGTCACTCGATGTTAGGTGAAGAAATTGATGTTAAAAAACTTTAACCACATCCGTACATGGCAATCACTGAAAAGAAAAGAAGGGTTCTGTCACTAATTATGACGTATTAAGGCATGTTTAATTTACTCTGGTGGCACTTAAGGCTGTTCGGTGTTTGCATTTCCCGCAAAGCAAAGGATTTGTTGGCTTAAAAGGTCTAAAGCGTGTCTTTGAAACAAAGCTATCAACCGGGATTCATCCATCTGTAATTCTCACTCCTACACTTCTGCATGACGTGCAAGCTTGCCTTTTCTATTTCCATCTTTTTCTTTTTCCATTTTTCAGGCAACTCATGAAGAAGATTCCGCAATCTATAAGTAGGAGTACGGCTTTCCGCAACCATCCGAGCGAATCTTACTTCCAAGGAGGTTTTGGTCTTCATCAAGGGCAGAGACAAGTTACTTCATGATTCAATTTTCTCTGTTCCTGATGATTACCAAACAAGCATTTAAGCGAATCGAGGTGGACATGAATAAGCGAAAAGAAAATTTGCTATAGGATGCTACTTCACCTTAGTGCAGTAGTAAAATACTCGAGTCAGTTGCCCCAGTTCGCAATATACATGCTTTCGCATAAGATAACAGCATGTATACAAGATTCAAGACCTCTATTGACTATACAGTCTCACGGATGTGAAGTCAAAATTGCTCTCTCAGCACGAGAGATCCCGACTTCCTCCATGTAAAAAGCTCAAGCTGATAAATTTTTCTAATCATGCACAGCTATTGCAGAGCTCATCTTCTTACTCCTCTCACTAAAACCGCCACGTGAAGACAATCTAGGGAGGCAACAAGTCGTGGTTCTCACTGGTTTCTGCTTCTCCATCACATAGTCTCCGTTAGGAGTCCTTTCACCACTATACAAGGAAGTGGTCTTAGAGATGTAAGGCGTTCCTTGATCAGAGCTCGGAAGAACATCGAGTATTGTTGGCTTGGCTTCAGCCTTTGCTTCTTCCGTAGCTTTGTCAGCCAAAGCATCGTAATTGGCAACATCTTCTTGCCCCCCGAGGCTATCTCGGAAAAGGTCCGCAAGTTTCTTTTTCTTACTTGTTGGGGAATGCTCAGGAACAGGGACGGGTGCTTTGTCCTGAGGGGCATTCTTAACCAATTGTGATCCCTTGAATAAGGATGGGTGGATAGGAGTGTTTCCATGGGAAGGAGTACTCCCACGAGAAGGAGTGAAATCTGCAGCAGAAACAAGAATGACAAATAACAAAAAGAAGTATTGTGGAATGATATGAGCCTGAAAAGAGTATGATGATGCAATAAACAGCATATCTCGTGAGTAAAGCAAATTCTTACTCCTTCTCTTGTTATTTTTCTTCCTTAGGATTAAACAAATATAATAGTCAGGAAAATCTGCATGGCTAAAAGAAGTGCCACGACCTCAATGACAAAATTTGTCATGCAGTTGTTAACTTTAAGGCCTATGAATTATGATGATTAAAAGCAAACTCTTAAAGATGATGAGAGATTTCGGGTAAGCTCATGATTCATGATGCTAAATCACGCATGGAGTTGGACAACTGCACTTTGGCTGAAGAATTATCAATCGATTAAAAAATCAGAGCAAGTTGCAGCCCCTGCTCTCGGTGTCAAGATGGTGTCAGGTACATGTTTGAATCGACTTCAATTGATTTCCATCTCCTCACTCAATAGAAGACCGAATGCCCAATTCATCACCCCCTACCCATAGAGGAATAGAGAGGATTTTGTGAGTGGTGCATACTAAATAGGTGAGAGTGCTAAGGTAGTTGTCTAAAACCTGCCGTTTTTAACAGGGGAAATCAAGGAGTGGTGGTAGCTTATAAGCATCCCCCTTAACCAAGACCAACTTAAATTGATAAAGGAAGGAGGCAACTAGCAAAACATTACACGGACCACAAAGCACCCACATGTCTCTTACCACCATTGACACTGAAAAAATCATCTTCACAGTCAGACTCTAACCAGGGCTTCGAATCAAAGAACACATCCTCTTTACTGCCTGCATTTGACAAAGATATGTAGTTCAAGTTCAAGCATTGACGACATAAGAAAATTAAACCACACTTAGGAAAAACACAAACGACGCATTCAGATTTAAGCATCAAGAGAAGTAAAGCACATTGAGTCGCTCAGTTCAAAGATCAAATCCAGTAATTACATCATAGTTTATTCCCTTAGTCAACTAATTATACAGACAATAAAGCAGAAAAACTAGTGATGCAAACATCATCACTGCTCTCTAACAGAAGAGAGGATGGTTGAGTGCCACCTGGCCTGGGCACCAGAAATGCTACTTGCTGAACAGAAGTGAGGGTTAAAATATAACAATTAAAGAAAATAGTCTCCTTGATATGGAAAAAACTTCGAACAGTTATGACAATTAAAGAAGATAAGTTGATGTTGAAAATATGTGCTTAGTAGGAAAGGGCTAGGTTCAGCATATTCTGCCCAAGTCCAAATGATCTTTCAACAATCAACATGCTACTTCAATCCAATTTAAGGTCCATCATTGACCTCTCATCTGATGAAGCTGAAGGCAACATGAAACAAAGTGAAGAACAATTGCAACCCAAAATATTAGCAAAATTTACCCGCTAAACTTCCACTAGATTTCAACCGAGAAAAGAAAAACTTTCACTGGATACATAGTAAAATATTGATTGTCTTTATCAAGTTAATTACCCAACTTTCCTATTTAATAGTATAACTACATTCTACTTTGTCTCTTAGTCTCACAGGACAAAGAGCAGATTTGAGTGAAGCCCTGATCAAAACACCCCCTCTAAACGTCCCTCCACCACAACTAATCTTCGCCGGGAGCAACAGAATAACTCTTCAATCTGCAAACTTGCCCCTGAGTTCAGTATCATATAAGATTATTGCTCCACATGGGAACTCCCATCATCACTTGCCACTTATACGGCTTAAATATACACATCGTTTACAGTTAAGCTTCCTTAAGATAGAGACGAACCACGCAGCCAAAAGATGTAACAGAGGTCCTCTCTGCCGGGTGACTATTCCTTCAAACAAGATTGGTGGGTATGATGCCAAATCATTAAAGCCTCAGCCAGCAACAAATTTTGCAGATTCAGCAGAAAATACTCCAATCATCACGAAAATTAACTAGTCTAGATCATCATGGACGAGAATAAATAAAGAAAAAAATCATCAAAGCGCCGGAAAAACTCCTCGACGCGGGGAAGCTTGCGGAATAAGGACTCAAAACATTCCCATTAAAAAGAGGGTAAAAAGCCAACGCATCAACGAACTAAAAGCTTCACAGAGAAGATTGCTTAAGAAACTGAACTCCAAAATAAAATAAAGCCCAAAAGAACCATTCCGTCGTGACCATACGAAAAGCGGAGTTCATGGGTCGTCCTTATTCGTGCTTCAGCAGCAAGCAATCATTTCATAATCAAGCCATAAAGGGGCGAAAACACCGTTACTTCAAACGCACACACCGGAAGATCATACGAAAAAACGATTAAAAAAGGCAAGAAAAAAAGGGGCCTTTCTTTACACAGCGAAAGGAAAAGTCGGAAGCGAGAGCCCCACTTCATCTTTGCCTGTTTCCATTGATCCCATCGACCCAACTCCTCCCCCAAAAGGCATATCGAAAGGAAAAAAAGACGGACGTCGAGATCGCACCGTAGTCTCTGAAACTCGACGTTGACCGAGGACCCGGCGACCACTGAGACTTGAGGAAGCCGCCGCCGATCGGAACGTCGCCGCCGCCGACGGCCTTTGCCTTGATGGGCGAAGGCGGAATCGCCGCGGCGGAGCTGGTGCTCCGGTGAGCTGAAACGCACGAACCCATTCCCTCTCCACTTCCTAAACTGACAGCACAGAAACCATTGCAGGCTTGCAGCGTTTGCAGCGTACCCAAACAAAAAAAGAGAGAACTTTCCACGCGCTGAGAGAGAGAGAGAGAGAAAGAGAGAGCCAATGACGTGGCTCCTTTCTTTTTTCTTTTTTTTGGGTGCGTTATTCGTGGTGTGCTAAAGATAAGTTAGGTGAAAAAACATCTGAAAAATCAGAGATTTTGAGAGATTGGTGATTATGGTTTGTATATGGTAAGTCAATCTTAGGTGCAATTCAATATCAAATCAACCAATTAATCTCATGCGAAGTGTTCTGACCCAAAAGAATAATAATAGAAAATCCATTGTGTAGCGTGAAATACGGAAAAGATGGGATATAAGGAAAGTGGCCAAGTCACATTAATTCGAAATATTAATTCATGAAAATCTTTTTTTAGTGGTTCAAAAATTAGATACAATTATTTTTTTTGGAAAACCGCATTGCTTTGTCAAGTCAATTCAAGAAAGAACTCTCCGAGCGCTCAGTGAATTCACATCAACCTTCATCGTTCGAGCTTATATTAAGTGTTGAATTTGATAAATTCACCGAAATATTCAAGCTGGGTTTTGTTTCCATCAACTTCTCCGTGTGAAAGAAACGACTTTCCTTCACTAGAGAAAGGGAAAAGATATTAGTCTCCTGAGATGGTACAGAGAAATAAAGGCACGTCCACATTCGTTTGTTTTATACTTTTTTTTTTTTTTTATCTTGTGTTCTTTTCATCGCCACGTTTGTCCTTGCTCTTGATCGAGCACGGTTCCAAATCTAATAATTTTAACAGCTTTGACTCGTCAAAGAATACAAATATCTTTATGGGTACCTACAACTCAAGGCCTTGGAATTAGTTTTCAATTGAATCTCCTCCCTTTTGTTTTTTCCAATGCGACTCTTCATTTGTCCGTTTGGTCCTATAGAATGTGCTCAAGAATGTGACCCTGAGTCCTTCTTGGTGGCCTTGTTAGATGTTCCTAGGCATTCGATAACGCCTCCGCGCAAATGACACGGACCTTGGTTGTCTACCTACCCAATCACGCCTAGACTTTCAAACATTTTCTATGAATTTCAATGAAAATGGGGGTCTCAAAAGGTGGCTCTAATTGAGGAGGTTCATCCCCACGATTTGAGTTTCTTCTAATGACATAAGTGATGATGGAGTTAAAAGAAATTAGTGCCACTTGTTAGCACACGCGTTATGAATCAATTTGCTCTCGTCACGCGCGCGCATGCGCGTATAGGAGGGAGGGAGGGAGGGAGAGAGAGGGGCCTCCTACTATTAAGAGGTTGTGATTATGACGACGTTTTTTCTATCTAGAATATCCTTGCTTAATTATCTTATAGATAATCTCTATCTATTGATGAATGTTTGAATTTACAATTCTATTATATTTTTCACGTATTTTAATCTTGAAATTAGTTAGGAAGGTATCGGAAATATAACTGAATTTTCATCTAGATACCAAAAACATACCTCTTTTTTTTAAATTACAGAGTTTGCTACCTCGGCCCAATTAGAATGACCTAAATACCTATGTCGTCTAAGAAATCTCAAATATCCTTAGCCTTACACCCAGGCTCTCAACCAAGTTTGCCGCTACCTTTCCCGGAAACTGGCCACCTCCTTTTCCCCTTCGGAGCTCTCCGCCGTCCCCATCCATTAGCATTGCAACTCCATTACTCTCTCTTCCCATGACTTAGGTCAAATTTTGTTCCGATCTCTCTCCCTTTATATGCAACGCCTCTCTCTCTCTCTCTCTCTCTCTCTCTCTCTCTCTCTCCCAAGGGTTGCAACCTCGAATCAATGTCGCCATTTGCCGTCTCGACCTTGGGTCGAGGCCTCGAGGTGTGGCGGCACGATTTTAGCGAGAGAGAGGATCGCAGAGGATGAAGCTCCGCTACGATTTTTGGATCGGGCGGAGTCACCGTAGGAGGAGGCTAGGCGAGTGATCGGCTGCCTTGATGGTGGTGGGCTATGGCGGCTAAGCTAGATTGTAGATTTTGTGCTTTCTTGGCTATAGGTTTGAAGGTGGGTGGACGTGAGAAAAATTGTAGGGACATATTTGGAAAAAGAAATGTCAATCTTGTAAACAAGAGCACAATAATGTCAGGTATACTCAAGCATATTTTTTGATGTCATTACATTATATATCTAAATTATCTTACAAACAATGGAGAAAAGTTATAAATTTTGAAAGGTTTTTATCTTCACATGTGTACATTTATCGATACGCATAACTAATCTATTTTCATCGATAATTCAAACGTATAATAATAAATTGATATTGTAAAATCTTTTAAACCTCACTATCTGGAATATACGCATCGCGCGTGGGCCTATTACCTAATTTCAAGAATCTAAGTCGGCATCATTACACCGATAAGAATGCTTTAAAAGGAGAATTTCTACAATAGGATGGAGCAATTTGGAGGAGTCAAGACAAAGAAAGTGGGGTCGTTGCGCATGCAGTCGGGGCAAAAAAAAAAAATGAAGTCGGCCCTTCAATTTAGACCTCAAATTCTTTATTGGGAAAGACAAAATCACCCCAAAAAAGAAAAAAAAAACGCTTTAGCAAAAAAAAAAAAAAAAAGCTGAAAATGACAACGAGATAAGATCACCCAAGACATCAAATCTTGATTAGTTGGTGGAAATATGCGCCCGTGACTCGAGAAACACGAGGGTCAAAATTCACAGGTTAAAAAAAAAAAATTCATAAATTACAGAAAAAAAAACTAGGCAAAACTTAAAAAATTAATTAAAAAAAATATGTTTTGCGTGAGGCATTACAAACCAACCACTTTCGATCAATTAAACATTGTTTAGAGCAAATTTTATTTGTATTTTTTACTTTTTTAATCTTTTCTTTTTTTGTGTATTATGTGGCTTCAACATTTTGGCATTATCTAATTATCTAAATATTGATGTTCAAAATCATGCATATCTCTTCATATGTTTTAGAATTCAATTTTTTATTAGTAGAATTAATTTATGCTTCTCGAGAAGGTGGCAATTTCTTGCGGTAAATAGTTCAGTAAATAAATAAAGTATTATTATTATATGAATAGCTATTCACTCAATAACTGCATGTGTCTATAAATTAGGATAATTGTTGCCATGTTCTAATGAATACACGTCAAATGTGTAATTGTAACTATGGCTATTTATAGTAGGACTCCCCCACATGCCGCGTTCTCTCGAATTTAACGCAACATATCCAAGCGATCTGACATGCACTTCTTTCTAAGATAATTTAGTGTGCCCCCGGGGGGTGGGCCATTCTGATGGTCAGTTTTGGGTTGGTCTTTTTAGGACTAATCTTAAAAAAATGATTTGATAATCGGTTTGGATTAGCGTTGGATTAAGGAAGGCAATGGGGACCAAAGCGACCTCAGATGGAGACAAAACACGCATTGTCTAATTTGAGCAGTACTGACAGTTCCATTTACCTCCTCATCGGAGAAAATGGTTGCTTTTCTGTCCACTCGTCTATATTCATTTCATCAACACTCGTGGAGAAATAGCGTTTTAGGACGTTCGCGATCAGGCCGACCACCACGGCATTTAACAGCGTCGATCAGACGCCGTAATCCCATCTAATTTCCCGGGGGATAGATAGGAAATCTCGTGACTCATCTAACTCCTGAGTGGTACCACAAATTCGACGCCCCCCGAAGTGAAAAGTCACAATGGAAGTGAAATTAAAAAATATGTATTCATTCGGAGGAAATGGTTCTGTATAGATGGAGAGATTGAATAGATTTCACATAATAATATTAAAAAAACGAGACAAATGATCTTTAAACTTTAGTTTAATATGTAATGAGATTTTTAACTTTTTAATTTATTCAATATGATTTTTAAACTTTAACCCAATTTGTAATGTGGTTCATAAAATTTTAAATTGTTCAATATAATCAATGACTTTTGATATCTAGTTTATCAACTATACAAAAATGTTCAATATTATCATCAAATTTAAATTAACAAGAGAATAGTATTAAACATTTTTGTATTGTTTAATGGCTAAATTGAACATGTACTACGTTTAAGAATCATATTGTATATTGGATCAAAATTTGGGGACTATTGATCATTACTTCTATAATATCAATTTGGGACTTAGATCTTTTGAGCATTACAATACAGTGACGCATCATCTGCATTTGTAGTAGATTACTGTTTAAGATGCACTTGTAGACAATATGCGGCGGAACAAAAAATTATCATGTCCATCATTAGTTGGGCCAGAACAGGATGTCGACAGATAAATTTGGAATAACTAATGAGCGGAAGGAACTTGAACATAAACATGACAATGGCTATTGCAAGAACGTGGGAATATAATCTGGTCTAGGAAATACCCGACCTTATATTCTGTCAAGAATAATAAAGAGAAAGAGAAATCAGTTGGGACGGAACATGAATGGAAAAAATCTCGTGGCACTACCCAGAAAATACCACGGTCCACGTGGTGGGTGCCCCCGTTGGAAAAAGTTGTGTGCGGGCGGTGGGCGTGCCAAATTCGATTTCGATTCGGGTGGGGGGACGTGGGCCCGGTGCCAGTGAAATATCCAGACGAATCGAGGGGAGGACGTGGAATTATCGCGTGATGATGCAATCGCTGTCGAGAGAAATGGGCCTTTTTCTCTTATTTTCTCTTTTAGGGAAACTCCATTAATTGGATCTAGTTGGGCCGGCCACGTGGCATAACGGCCAGATCGCGAGTTTGTCTCCATCGGGGGTTTCAACCTTCGTTGCTGTTCTATGTTTATCGTCAACCAATCGAGCCACGATAATTTAGAGAGAGGGAGTCCGACGAGGCCCGCCGACCACGTTCGATGGGGCCCGCCGGCCACGTGGTTGCTTGTCGCCAGCGCTGGTATCTTCCCTAGACTGTGGGGCCCCCCACCCCACCAGAAGATTGCCGAGCCCATGTGTGGAAATACAATGCCATTTTATTTATTTATTTATTTTTTTTGCGATGGAAGGCATGAAGTAAACCAATGACCGTCGCGGGATCTGTCCATTGAATCTCCCCGTCCACGTTAGCCAAAGTAGTCTATTCTCACGTCTTTGGCCGTGTACATGCTCCTTCTGACGCATTTCCTATTTCTTTCTCCATCATTACTTCTTCTGCAGCTATAATTGTCGATGAACACTCTAGAAATGATGATAAGATTACCCTGAATTTTCAAATGAAATGATGAATTTGTAAACTCTCACTCGATGTGTTTCTGTCACGTTTCATGACATGACTAGCGAGCCGATTTGTCCCGAGCCAAGAGATGCCATAGACGAGTTAACAAAAGTCAACTATACTAGTTCTATAATCCATCGTCATTTCTGATTTATTTTAATTAGGACTACATACATGATTCATCGACTTTTAAGAGTTCACAACGATTACATACTCTATCAATCTGTTTTTCCAAAACATCCCCTTAGCCGTATCATGTGCCACGTCATATTGCTTCACTAAAAACTTTCTACTGTGGGTGTTTTTGTCTTTAGATATGGTCTCTGGGTTTTCTCAGCTCATTTGGAAAGTCCGCATATCTTTATCCTATATAGACGAGAGTTTAGGTGTGCTTTTATTTTTTCTATCGAGAGATAAGGCCCAATGGTAGCCTGATCAATTTTGTGCTTCCTGGTCGAGCAATCTCGATTACGTTGTGCATCTCCGGAATAAAACGCCACAGGCCCGTCAAGTCCAATGGGCCTCATTTTGGGCTAGGCCCAGTACGGCCCAGCCCATTGCGCCTCCCCTCCCTTTCTCTCCTCTCTGCATGGAGTCAAAAACAAGCTGCCGAGTCCTCTCTGCATCGCCGTCCGACCGTCCGTCCACCAAACTCGGGTCTCGTCTCGCTGTCCGCGTCTCCTTTTCAACGTCCGCCCTGTTTCGCGCAAAGCTTTTCAGCGACCTTCCTCTCCCAATCATCATCATCATCATCATCATCATCATCGAGAGAGAGAGAGAGAGAGGATGGGGGTGTCTGCGAAGATAGCGCCGTCGATGCTGTCCTCGGACTTCGCCAATCTGGCCTCGGAAGCCCGGCGCATGCTCGATTGCGGCGCCGATTGGCTTCACATGGACATCATGGTACGCTCGGAACGCGGTTCGCGATTTCGAATTTGAGTTTCGTTTACGGAGATCGTGTCGGATCTTGTGCGCTGTTCGATCTCTCTGCATCATCCGATGTGACCGGCTTTTTGCTCGAGCTTTGTATCCGGCACCGATGCCTACCTAAAGGAGCTTTTAGGTTTCGGATATTTGTACTTTAGCTGCTTTGCCGTTGCGAATGCTGGTTAGCTGAGGTGCGATCGGTTTGTGCTCTGCGGTTGTCACGAACGAGTGAGCGAAATTGGAAATGAACGGAGGAGATGTGAGCAAAATTAGGTCGTTTGATTAGCTTTTTAGCACGACGTGCGATACAAGGGCTTACCATGTCTTGATAGCATCCAAATCTAACTCTAATGGCCGGTTTCTTCGCGGTGAAAGGGAGGATCTGATATTGTACATTGGTCGTTTTATTTTGATGAATAAGCACTTCATTGGAATGGAACGATGTTGCAGCGCAATGAGTACGTGAGAGTATAACATAAGAATGTACGACAACGAGAAAGCAGAAAAGATAAAACGCAAGCGGGAATTTAGAGTGATAAAAAAAAAAAAAAAGTAAGTAAATCGCAGTCTAAAGAGAAACCTATCAAGAGAATGGCCTAGAACTCTAGCCATAAGTACCTCGCTGTGAAGTCGTACTCTTGAATGCTGACTCATTCTTCTCCAACTCTTCTTGATTCGAGCGTGCCGCATGTTTGTTTTGGATGCAGAAGCACAATTCAATTTTCAGTAATTTAAAGTCTTTACTTGTTATGAAGTTATCAGGTTAATAAACAGTCATATGCTAGCAGTGTAGCTTTGAATGAGCTTCAGTGGTTGAGATCGTCTTTCATGTATAACTCTAGTATTAGAATGTCTTTTCTTCTGATCCAGCTTCAATTCAACTTGACTCCCAGCCCCCAGCCCCCCCCTCTTTTCTTTTCCTTTTTTTTGCTATCATGTACTTTTCCAACTACGTCGAATTGGTATGAGTGCTCCTCGTTAGGGAATTCCCCACATCAGTTTCCTTTTTGTAGGAATGTTCTCTTTGATGCCATCAAAGATCAATTTCTTATACATGAACCTAAAAGATCGAGCTGATGCACGAGAAGATTGCAGCCTTCCCTTGTTTTTGATGCAAACAGCGAACTTAAAATGTCCCCAAAGTCTTCCTTTTTTCGAATTTTAAAGTTGATGACTTTGTTTGGTATTAACTGTGTCTTACGGTCACTGGTTGAGGACTATTTTGTCTATCCTTATTTTGGCATATGAATGCATTAGCATTATATCCTATGCTCTATACCTGTTACTCATCATAGCCATTTTTGTTTGAAGTTTTTACTCCGTTTGTAACCAAGTGACATAGTTCTCTAATTATTTGCAGGATGGGTAGGTTTCCACAGTCAGTTCAATCTCCTTGCTGTTTAATAGCCTTATGAAGAGATTTCATGTCTGGCGATGTGCTTCCATCATCATCATCATTATCTTTCTTCTTCTTCTTCTTCTTCCTCTTCTTTTCCATTTCTACTTTGATGAATTTTAGGTCAATATATGCACATAGTCAATTTCAAGGATTAGTTTTACTTACTGTGGCACTTATGCTTGGATATGCGTTTATTCTCATGTGTACTAGCATCATTTAGCCAAAGTTTGTTGATTGCAGGATTGACCAGATCATTTGCACTTTTATATGTCTAACAATCTCAAACCATTCTGAAAGTGGTTGAATGAGCTCAGGCTGCTCTCAGTGTGTTTAGATTCGGAAGTTTGGTATACATCATACTCGTGCATCTATTAGCAGAAGGCATGCAAACGGTGACTTGCGTGAATATGGTATCTAATTGGAGTAACCATGAAAAGGGAAAAGGACAGTTATACAAATCTGAAGTAATATGATGAAATCTGGAATAACCAGTAGCATTCGCTAAAAATCCTCAACTGAAAGGACTGGAGAAGAAAGATTTTGCGTGGCTGTGCTTTGCTGGTTTTAGATTGAACCTCTTTTGAGGAGTTGACAAGAGCAACAAATTAGCTTGTTCTCTTGAGAACATGAAGATGTGAGGTTGGAAAGATTACACCTGCGCTTTTGATAAGTGAAGTGCTGCGTAATGTTTAAAGTATGAGAGCGTGCACTTAAGAGGTTTGTGCCCTAAGCATAAAAATTTGGAAATTTCTGTACTGTGGTGCTGTTTAGTCAACTTGCCCTTACCGAGAGTCTGATAGCTTGACTGGTTGTATGTTGATGTGCATGACAGACAGGCTCTTCTTGTAGGCACTGGTGTACTGCACTGCCATTCTACTTCTCAGAAAAAATATGTTTGAATGACATCTCAGTTAAATACTTTTGATTACAGGCATTTTGTCCCTAATCTAACTATGGGAGCTCCAGTCATCAAGAGTTTGAGAAAGCACACCAAGTAATGTTCTATCATAATCTTTTACTACATCTAGTGTGCCTTTTTCTTCTTCTTTTCTTTTTTGGCACTATTAGCAATTTGCGTGGGTAAAGTGGATTATTTTGTGTTTTATAGTGCTTATTTGGATTGCCATCTTATGGTCACCAATCCTCTTGATTATGTTGAACCTTTGGGGGACGCCGGTGCTTCAGGCTTTACATTTCATGTTGAGGTGTCAAGAGGTGGGGCCCTCATGCTGTTTTTCATGCTGACCGCCTGGACCTTTTCTTTTAAATGTCCCTTTTTTGTTTGATAATATCTGCTGGTTGCAGAAAACTGGCCAGAACTTGTGAAGAAAATCAAGTCAAAAGGCATGAGGCCTGGTGTGTCTTTAAGACCTGGCACCCCTATCGAAGAGGTTTACCCCCTGGTGTGTATTCTCAATATTCAGACTTCCTTTGTGAACTTTCATTCTTTTAAGGATTTTGGTTGATTAGTGGACTTCGATGAAATCCTTTTAAAATCGTTTTGTCATGTTGTCACATATTCTGAAGAGTAGTAACAGCGTCCGTTATTATTAATATTATTATTATTTATTTATTTTGTCTTCATAGGTCGAAGGTGAAAATCCTGTGGAGATGGTCCTTGTCATGACTGTAGAACCTGGGTTTGGTGGGCAAAAGTTCATGCCAGAAATGATGGAAAAGGTACCCCAGTGACCCAGTCCTCTGCTATCTTTAAACTATTTTGAGTAATTGTTCTAAAGTCGCAAATGTTGGCATATTATTTGTTCAATTTTCTGCTGAGCGCTTTTTTTTAAAACTTGAACCTGGCTAAGTGGCCTTGTACCCATCTTTTTTTTATTTTCAGGTTCGCGTGCTGAGAGCTAAATACCCATCACTTGACATAGAGGTATGTGTTCATCCTAGTAGGTTGATCAATCCCTCTGACAACTACTGATGAACTAGTCAGTTTTTTTGGAAATAATTCTGTTCAGGTGACGTTTAGTTTGATTGACGGTACGCATGCTCTCTCTAAAGAAAATGACTCCATTTACAAATCATTTCAACCTTACATTTCTTACTTTGATTTTAAAGACATCGGTATCATGCCCTTGGCGGGAAATGTTGCTGAAGAATTGGAAAGGGAACTTCATTGATGCATCTTAGTGGGCTTCTGAAAGTACTTGTTCATAACACCTGATCTTCTCCATTTGATTTCGGATCTATCAGGTTGATGGCGGTTTGGGACCTTCTACCATTGATATGGCAGCTTCTGCGGGGGCAAACTGCATTGTTGCTGGAAGTTCGGTGTTTGGATCACCAGAGCCAGCACAGGTTATACTTCATATGAGGAAGAGTGTCGAGGATGTGCAGAATAGCAATTGATACTGGGTCAGGCAAGATAAATCACTTTTTTTTTTTTTTTAATTTCTAGATGTAACATGTACCACTAATAATATGGTTCAATTTAAGTGTAACAGTTGTGCACTTGCCATCTCTGTAATGACATAATAAATAAAGCCTAAAGATGATATTTTTATGACAAAACATGAGAGCTATTTGAGATTATGTATACACATTTCTGGATTGCAATGCTGAACCATCATTTGGTCTGATGTTTTTATTGCATTTTGGTTCATGTCGGCTTGAATGTTTTTAAGCTGGGTACTGTCTATACATGTACCTAAGCAATGAACGTCAAGCAAGAGTATCTGTTAGCGTCACACTAAGTATGGTGATGAAAGATTTGAGGTGACTTGCTCCAATCTTAGTTGCAAGGATGCACATTGCTCTCATGAGATTCTGTCAATTATGCAATTCAGTTGCTTCGAGTGAAATTTGGCCGAAGCCGAATGCATGAGCAAACTTGAGCTTATAGGTGCGGCTGTCCTGCACCCCATGAGCGCGATATTTTTGCCCTAATTAGCGTCAGAAGAAATATAGAATACATTGTTCTAAACACGCTAACTTCATGGGACTAATCAATCATCGCAAGAGCGAGTTTTTAGCATTTTATGCTGGTCCTAAGCTTGGGTCGAAAACGATGCAGGAGATCAGCCCTCTGCTTTGACCACCTAAAACATCGTCCAAGGTCACGTGGGCGTTGCTGATGGCGTTCGATCTGAACTTTGCGTGAAGCAATTTTTTAGTGTTTTCTTTCTGTACTGCTGCTTGCTCTTCTTTTAGGGCAGGGATGCATGAGTGCCCAGCATGTGTTGTCACGTGCATGTGACCCCTCCTTTATGTTTCCCCCCCTTGGGACTCGCAATTTTTCCGTTTTGTTACTCGCATATTTTTGGAAAATTGTGAAGGAGAAAAGCCCTTGGCAGTCCCTTCTGCATCGTTCCAGCGTTAAGAGTTCGAGTTAAGTCCAGACGACGGCGAAAGTTGATCGTATCGAGTTACTTTCGATTGTCCTATATACTTTCTAGGTGAGCTCGATCTAGCTCCACTCCTCTTGCTCATACTCGACCCGTCGCGATCTTCAATCGAACACGAGTTGGGCTCGTCAAATGTCGAACCCGGCTATGCTTTGGCCACGAGTCAATGGAGGCTGAGAAGATTTCCAGTAGCCCAAGAATCTTAGGGAGCTAGAGCACATAATGATTGTCGTGATCTCATTTGTCCTCTGTATTTCTAACCTTATTCTAAGAGAAGGCAAACATATCCCACGCATTCCAAGCTCCTAGGAGAATGCTTCGCGAGCAAGAGAGCATGAATCTCCCATCTGGGAACGCTTTCAACTCCCATGAAAAGGAGGAGAAATCGTACTTCGCTGGCAACGAAAAAAGATGTGAGTCGGACATGGCGTCGTGGTCCGCAGGGGACGACGCTTCCGAACATGCCGGCGCCTCGTCGCGGCGCGCGCGCTGTGGCTGTCCCATAGTAATTCTCAAGATAACAAAAGCATTACTAAAATCCACCGTCCATGGGGCACTGTCCATCCACGGCGGAACAGCGGAATTCTTCCATCGAATCTAGGACGACTCTCCCCCTATCCTTCATTCTTTGAACTTGTCATCATCATTATCATTATCTTTTTCAGTGGGACTGGCTTCGAGTCGCTCCGAAGATTGAAAAAACATATGTCCACCGGCCCCCCCGTCCTGCTCCATGATGGCGACGACACGTGTAGCCAGCGCGCACCGCTGAGGACCATTAGAGTGTAAGACGATGAAGTGCTTCCTTACATGGAATATATGTCCCCTGTCGATGTGGGAAATCTCATGGCCAAATTGACCCATCAATCTCGATTCCTTCCGTCCTTTCGGTCTTTGCTCCTGCTTTGCCCCGCATGGCGTCTCTTCCATCTATCTCCGTATGCTTTTTCGAGTTCTGTCTCTGTCTGTCCGTCCCTTCTAATTCTTGCGTGCATGGCCTTGGTAAAAAGGTGTTCTAGTCCGTGGAATTTGCGATAATCAGAGAAAATGACCACGTCCCTCTCTTGTGTAAATCGTTCGGTTTCGCGACCTACAAATGTAAAATATTACGGACCCAAAACCAGGCCATGAGAGCCGCATTTTTTCTCACAGCATACCCTTTTCTAGTCTAATTTTTGAATTTCTTAATAAAATGATCTTTTTTTCCTTCCATTTTTCAAGAAAAATGAGTTTTGATTTTGTCTCTTTTCCCTCCTTACCACAATAAAAAAAGCACTATGGCAATGATGCTATACTTGCACTCTTGACAATAAGTTCTTTAAAAATTAACTATTTGTCCAGAAGTGTTCTAGAAATGTTTGTGATCGAGTAAATAGCTCTACAAATTAATGGATCGGATCGAATTGCAAAATGGAGATGGCACTAACAAAATCTCTTTAGTGTGTGAATTGATATAGCAAAATTCGTACTCCCTGGTCCGCACCATATACCAATGTCTTGAGAAGAAGCAAAAGAGACAAGGGCATAGTTATACTCACACTTTGAATCTTGGGATAGATGGATCTTGCCTCTGCCACTGGAAATTATGCCCCAGGGTAAGAATTTTATCTTAACAAGGAGCTGGGTCACAGCAAGGTGGAATTTTCCACTTTCTTTATCATCCCCAAGAATCTTGTCAGCCCCCTAAAAAACAACTTTTCTTCAACACCACTTTGTGTAGAGATCCAAAAATATTCAACCTCTGTAACTGAGCAAGCTCTTTATTTAATTCGGTGCCATCTCGTTTCCTAATTATAAGTACTTTGGTCATGGACAAGGAAGCTCTGCTGATCACTGAACACCAGTTGAGACTTCTGGTCTTGTCTATCTGCTTTCTGCCCTCCTTTCTTCTTGGGGAGGACTTGCTTAGCTGCGAAACTTCACTTCCAGAGGCCTCTTGGTCCCTCTGCATCGAAAATGAGTCTCCGAAACGGTGTCATACGTTCGCCGTACTTCGCGCGAATCCTACTACTCCTCCCTCTCCAATCTGAGCTTATACTTGGGTATCGGCAAATCCATAGTTGCAGAGGCTAATGGCTTTTCTGCAGACACAGAGTTCCTTCCCCTGGATCAGCCTTTAGCAATCCCAGTGGAATGCAAATGCAGCGGCAGGTCGTTCCGGGCAGAGCTGATAAAGAATACGATACGCGGAGAGAGCTTTCGGGGCATTGCTGAATCTCTCGAAGGCTTAACAACCTGCCGAGCTATCCAAGAGGCGAACCCGGGTATTCCTCAATTCAACCTTAATGGAAATGTCCAGTTACATGTGCCACTGAAATGTGCTTGCCCTTCTTCTGAAACTAGTCCTGGTGTCTTGCTCACTTATCCTGTAAGCAAAGGAGACACTTTATCAGGCTTGGCCTCGAAGTTCAATACCACTCCTCAAGCTATCATATCTGTCAATAATAAATCGCTAGGAAAGTTCGATCCCCGAAGGCTGATTCCATCGACATCCATTTTAATTCCCATTCATGGTCGGCCTATGCTCGGTTCTGCCGCTAGACCCCACGAGCCAATCTTGGATTTTGAGGACGCTAGCAAGCCGATAGTCCATCGACACAAGAAGAAATCAAGAATGTGGGAGCCTTGGATTTACGTTACTGCAAGTAGTGTGGCGGTTGGGATTAGCGGGGTGATTGTGGCGGTCATAATGGTAATGCATCACAAGAGGAGGAACCGGAATTTATGCAAGCCAGGGAGTCTAGCGGATGATGTGGAGCTGCAGCAACTCAGCTTGAGCGTCCGAACCACGAGCGACAAGAAAGTTTCCTTCGACGGTTCGCAGGGTCCCCTGGACGGTCAAGTTATCGACGCCACACCGCGCAAGATGCAGGTTGAGATGTACACGATCGAAGAACTTAAGAGGGCCACCGAGGACTTCAATGTGAGTAACCAGATCGAGGGGTCCGTCTACCACGGCCGGCTCGGTGGGAAGAACTTGGCAGTGAAGATGGTAAAGACGGAAACTTTCGCAAAGATCGAGTTCGGGCTATTCCATGACGCCACCCACAAGCACCCCAACATAATCAGACTTCTGGGGACGTGTCCGACCGAAGGCCCAGATTCTTATCTTGTCTTCGAGTACGCGAAGAATGGATCGTTGAAAGACTGGCTTCATGGAGGCTTGGCGATCAAGAGCCAGTTCATAGCTTCGTGCTATTGCTTCTTGACATGGAGCCAAAGGCTGAGGATTTGCCTTGATGTGGCGATGGCCTTGCAGTACATGCACCACATAATGAACCCGAGCTATGTGCATACGAACGTGAAGAGCCGGAACATCTTCTTGGACGAAGAATTCACCGCGAAGATCGGGAATTTCGGCATGGCTTGCTGTATCCAGGATGGCAGTGGAAATGCACCAGCCGACGAGCCAGACTCTTGGAGCAAGGCATATTTAGCACCTGAATACATAAGTCAAGGCACCATATCACCTGGCCTCGACATTTTTGCATACGGCGTTGTCTTGTTGGAGGCACTATGTGGTAAAATGCCGATGACCAGGTCTGAGAACGAGGGAGAGGAAGCAGTTTGGCTGTCGGACCAAATTCGGTCGATTCTCCGATCAGACAATGCGGATGAGCTCAGGGAATGGATGGATGACGCTCTGGGAGAAGATTACTCATTCGACGGAGCAGTCACGTTGGCCAATCTTGCGAGAGCCTGCACGGAGGAAGATCCATCTACACGGCCAAGTGCCGGAGAAATTGTTGAGAGGCTGCTGAGGTTAGTGGAAGAACTGCCGGGAGAACAGAGCGTGGTGAATGAGAGCTCCTGTAAGCCTCTGGTGCAGGCTGCTGCTACCAACCCGCCGTAAATAACTGTTTGGAAACTGAAACGTTTCGGTTTTGAGTTATGATCAGGTCATTACAAGTTTATTTTCTGGCCAATGTCCTAGTTCTTGTCATGTACATTCGCTGTCGAACCTAAATTCAAATTAGAAGCATGCCCACACTCTGTATCCCTCCTTTTTCATGCATCAATAAAAGTGTCTTTAAGTCAGAACTAACATTGAGGTGATTGCATTTTCTTTAGCTTGTGTTCCGTATATTCGCGTTGGCACAAACGAGAAATGTAGTTGTTTGAAAGCATGTGGCGTGTAAGCTTTCGTAGCTCCAGATATGGATGCAGATGCAGAGTCCTCTGTAATCAAAGGATGAATCTGCCCACTGCAGCTTAGGATTTACGAGAAGGATAGGAAGGCCACTTCGGCTTGAAATCATCAGCAATAACAAAATATGTAGTGGGTGTACACACTGAAAGTTCTCTATGTACTCCATGTTCACATTGTCAGAAACATCGACTATGTTGTGAAATTTGCAGCTTGCCCATCCATCTTTAAATGAGTTTATCAATTTTTAAATATATGTTGCTGCTGTTTCCGTTGTTCCTGTTCTGCTGATTTAAGGAATTAAAAAAATAGGTTCTTATTGACTCTTCATCTTCAATCGAAACTAGAAAGGTCATTTGACTTAGGAAGACCATGAAATACCCTACTAAATTGGTAAAATGCAAGCTGAATATTCGGGTGGAGAACTGAGATTGGATTCTGCGCAAACAGACTCCTGGTGAAAAGATTATTAAGAATGACGAGTTCCACTTTATTGAACACACGCTGTTTATTCTTTAAGAAGTTCCATGCACCACCCATAATCGACCTTTTTGCAAGTTCTCCAGATGATCAGGGAGCCGCCTGGTCGATCTTTTCACGTATTTCACAACGTGTGACCAAAATTGTAAAAGATATATACAGCATGAACAAAAGCAGAGACTGCAGTGGTTTGTTCATGCGTCAATCACGCATGTACAAAGCTCTGGTGATGCCGCACTTATTCACAGTTCGTCCACACCTCCCGAAGAAGATCGTATCTGACAGTATTTTGATTGGCATTTTGCTTCAATGTCCAACTAGGCTTAATCGAAACAGGTGAAGACCGAGGACCATCCATGGAGATTGAAGCTAGGGGAGAATTCAGTTCATCGAGTTCATCGTCGCTAGCGTATGATTTTCTCATCACAGAGGACCCACATCGTACAAGCTGAGCATCTGTAACAACCTCCCCGATAATTCCACCAACAGTAGATGCCAAAGGTGGTGTGTATATCGCAGGTGCTGCAAGGTATGGATAGTCTGCAATGGATTCTTCAGCATCCAAACTGTGAACCTGCATTGGAAGCAATAAGCTGGTTATGGATATGGGATTATGGATATGGACACTATGAGACTCACAAAGTCTGCTGTCTGTTCCAGAATATTTATTGGATAACAGCATTTGGGAGTAACTTATCCCAAACACTCTCTCCTCCTTGTTGCAATTTGGATATGTAACGTTAAATATATGTATATGTATAAAAGAATGCATTTTGAATCTCCTAGTACTCCACTAACACGTGAAAATAAGCTGCTGCTTCAATAAGAGAAATTTTGCATACCTAAACACAGAAATGCAGTTTAGTGTGTTGGTTGACAAAGAACTAACCTCAGATTCCAAGGCTTCAAGCACAACGTCTGGAATGGGCTCAGGGAAAAACTCATCTGGCACAAAATTGTCGAGAACCCTCTTGATCAGTGAAGCAGTGAACATAGGACATACCTGAAGAAAGGTGTTGAAAGTAAGTAATCTACAATATCACGTGCCAGGAAAGCATATCATAGGGTAATGTCTTCAGAAGGAAACCTCTTTCCTGATAGATCTACTCAAAAGCATGTCCTTCGGCAGCATCATGAGATCACTCAACGCACTCAAGTGATGGAAGGACTCAAAGGAATTGTCTTTTCTCCCCTCATCAACATATTCACCCTCATCTTCTGGTAAATCAGTACCATCTCTACCAAATAAATCAGTAAGACATCTTGACCAGTTCCCAATCTGTAAATCACACCAAGAAAGAACTTCAGGAAAAAAATGGATTGTTATTGCATCAGGCAACAGCTGTCACACACCACCAAAAGATAGAAAGATTGCTTCAGGAAATATGCTACATAAACCGTGAAGTTCACAATGGTCCTTAACAGCATGGTTACCCATTGCTCATATGCACTGCTATTTCTTGGGAAGGAAAGAGAATCTGCATTGAGTTAGCGTGGCTGAGTCAACATCTGCTGTAGTCTGGTTGGTATGGGATTCTCAGCTCTCAGCCAGGAGACCCAGGTTAAAGTCCAAGGACAGGAATAAGTTGTCAATAAGTCTGAGTGGTTAAGGAAATAGACTCGAAATCTAGTAAGGTATCGAATGAGTCGAGGCATATCTGCCTGAAGTGGGCTTCTTCATTATAGAAAAAAATTGACATTTCGAGGTGTCTTGACTTCTGAAGGTTATTTCTTACGTCTATACTTATAGTTCATGCATTACAAGAACACAAATTTTTTATGACATAGGAACTGCCTGATGATAAGAACCACCCCAAAAAAAAAAAAAAAAAAAAAAAAGAGGGAATAAGTAGGACAACTTTGAAAATTCTACCGTTTTCTTTAGTTGGGCACCAATGCCAAAGCTTGATATCCCTGCTGGTATAGGTAGAACCTTGGGATCACCGATGGGGTCAGATATTGGATCACTTGGGATCTCATTTGCAGAATCACGAAGAATAGCATTGAACATGGCCACATCTAATCTTCCCACACATTGCTCCATAATCTGCAGAAATTGGGAACAAAACCACAATTTTAATGCCGTAATTCTAAGGACAAGGAAATAAAGCACTGGTTGGATAAAGACAATCATGAATGGAGAGAGATGAACTAGTTAGAGTAACATTACAATTGTTTTTTACAACAGATACAGGCTTTCAGTTTACAAATCACATGATGCTCAAGTTCTCAGACTAGTGCATCCTCATTGTTTTCCTGTCATGCTAACATAAATTATGAAAAAGCATTTCATTTAAAAGCGATTTTGAATCATGGCCGAAGCTAGGTCACTCTTATGTAACCAAGGCCAAAGAAAAGTATTTGTCATTTATCAGTTGCATATAGAATATAAAGTGCAGCACAAGTTCAAGGACCATTTACTGCTCGGTTGCGATATTGTTTAAAGCATCATCATCTGAAAGAATGGAAAAAAATTGGAATGAGCATTTTGCTGCTTTAATCTGTTGTGTATCACCCCATCTTCTTGTGGAAGTTAATGGTCGACCTGAATTGATACTATGTGCAGAACAAGTTCACAGCCATATTACAAGTATTGCATCAGATAAGAATATTATGCCACTGTAGATGGTGTTGTTAACGGTAGAAAAGAGCACATGCATGGCTCGTGCCATGCAGCAACTTCATACCAGCCTCGCAAGCATAGGCAAGCAGCCACATTCATGTCCCACAGCTCGAACAGGACAAAGTCTTTCACAAGCATCCCTAAATGCCTTCTTCCAGTGGTCCAGTGAAATGTTCCCTTGAACATCTTCGTGAATTACTTTTTCACCACTTTCATTCAAGCTAGAATCCATGATAACGGTAGCCTTTATAGTAGTAGACTGCATATATGGAGTCAAGGTCTGGAAAGAATATAAGGAACTATGAATCAACCACAACAGAAAAGAGAAACATACAGGACAGAAAAGAAAGCTGCTTCTTGTGAAGATCATAAAGCCCGCAATACAGTTCAGAAAAAGAATAGATATGAGTATAAAGGGAGGGGGAGAAGTTAGAACAAATTAAATGTAAGACCTGCCACCATATGGACTCTATTGCACGGGAGAAGATCCAAGCTTCAACCCTTTCCAGTGCAGATACAAATGTATGGTGGTCCTCCCAGTCACACGCTGTTCCACCATTCGCATTTCCATTCCTACGAGAAGAGGACTTCCATTTTAACGATGATGGAATCTCAACACTTTGCTTCCCAGCAAAATCTTTGCTGCTCTGGGTCGATGAGGAAAGTGATACGTCCATCTTTTGCATCATCTCACTGATTATTGTTCTTAATACAACAGAATTGGACAACCAGTACATTAACCTGCACTCAGCACATAGGAAGCAAAATCAACCAATATGGACCATCTGTCATTTTTAATGCTCGGAAGTAATTGTCTAAGTGGGTGATATGGATAGGTTGTTATGGACTTAGTCAATGATCCACTAGCATAGTCATGGTAGAACAATTTCTGCAAGGACTCTTTATTCTTCTATAGCTTCCAAATATATCTTACAATTTAAACCTACAATCTGCTATTGCAGGTAATTCAATATCCTAAAACATCATGTCAGTAAACTCATATTATCCCCCAGACTGATGAAAAATAAAATAAAACTCTTATGATCCCCACTCAGAGAAGCGAAAATATGCATCGTTGTTGAAAATCTGAATAAGCTATAATAGTTATTCTAGATGTTGAATATAAGATTTTCAGACTTCTGGACACATAATGGTCACCATCAGAAATGTCTAATGAAAACAAAATTTCCAGAAAAGTCTCACTCTATATAGTGTGTACCTTGGAACATCATTGCCACAAGCTTTTGCAACCAACACTAAACCTGAGACAGCACTTCTAGCTGCACTAGCTCTTCTTGAATGTGAAAGCTCTCTACAAGCATGAATATATAATCGAGAAAGTCGCCGAGCCGGAGCATGGACTTTAGCCATAGAAGAACCATGCTCTGCAACTACTGAAAACAGAGCAACCTCAACTGCAGCCGCTTCAATTAACTCTCCCTCTAGCATTTTGATTCGATTCTCCAATTGCTGAACTTTAGCTTCCAAAAGTGCACTTCTCGTGTCCGTAGTATAAACCTTAGCATCCCTTCTTTCAATACTTCTGAAGCTTCTTATTCCAATCGGTGTAACAGCACCTTCCTTATTATGACTGGCTAACAGGTTAGCACTTGCTGTTCCGATGCTCTTGGCAATATCTGGAGGTGAACGGACAGATTTTGCACATCTTAATCTGTCAATTACATGTCCTTTCATTCCATGGCTTTCTCCCCCAGAAGAAAATTCATCATTTGTGAGAAAGCTCTGCTCACTAGCAGCATCGACTGAATCATGTCCAACAGTACCTTTTTCTTCTTCTAAGTAACATTCCGAGTGCCCATTTGCCCCAATTCCATCTGTTGCTGAATATTTACAAACATCACCTTGACCCACTTTTGAACATTTCTCATCATCATTGTCAATGACCTGAGCATCAGTATCATCCACGATGTCCAGATTTTCACCAGGAGGAGTTAATTTAGCAGAAGTAATTAGAATGTCATTAGCATTTAGAAGAGTTTCAACACCTGATTCAGATTCTCCATGAGCATCATGGGTCAAATTTTCGCTGCCGTAAGTTAGAGCGATAATGGACTCTTCCTCTGCTTGGTCAATGGCAAAGGATGAGATCGAAGAATGAGCACTATGACCACCTGCTTTTGAGAAGGCCATTGAACTAGATCTTCCCAAGCTAGTAGAAGATGCATTGCCATTGTCCAAACTCCCTGGATCGGAAGAAAGGTCAACTGATGATGAGCGGGAAGAAGTTGGAAGCAAGTTCTCTGCTGGCTGCGAGTTCTCTGCGAGCGCAATCTCTGATGTAACATCAGATCTTCTGAGCTCCAACACTGGATCTGAAGCTAAAAGGTGCTTCTCCTCAATCCTTATGGCGGTCTTGTCAATGGCAACAGATCCATTCTGCCATTCAAAGCCAATAGTCCTTTCAGTAAAGTTGAAGCAATTAAGTTAGATGTCCAAACCCATCAGCCCAGTGCCACACAGGTCTTATACCTCCATGCAAGAGCACATAACCCAAAGATGAATCTAATTGGCACTTTAAGCCCAAGCCCACCAAGTTTCACATCATCTGAAGAATCAGATGGTGTTTCAAAAACATTTAGGTGCATCCCATATCCTTCCAACATATACCTGGATTCTTTGAGGAAAATGGTCCAGACTCAAAACCACAAAACAGTGCTTTTTCACTATCTTGTTGTATGTTCCTAAATACATGCTACAGGAGGCTGGTACAGTTTCTAGGAAAAATATCTAATGTTATAATTAGGATTTCTTCAAGCATGAATGGACTATCATCACTAAAATTATTCAAGGTATCCAAGGAAAAACACTGGTAGTTACTACCAGAGGGACTAGAACAAGTACCTGTTCATTTTGAGGAGGTAGAACGCCATTACTTCTTAATGGAGAAGACGGAACCGTCACTGATGCGTGGGATGAAACATCATCATCAGTGGAAGATGCCATTTCCGCTTCCGCTGCATATTCTTCTCTCATCAAGGCGGCAACAGACTCGCTGCCATTCTTGTCCATTGATGATTGCGAGGAACTTTTATCAAGAGGCTGAATCTTAACGTACAGAACAGGTTGAGCAGTATTCCTAAAGTTCCTCTGGCAATTCATTTGAGCAGTAATGCTTATGGCATCCTTGATGACACCATAGTCTGCCAAATCGACTGAGGCAGTACCGAGCAGCTGGCCTTTCAAACTCCTATCTCTACGAGGTTCGTACAAGTGAAACTCTAAGCAATTCTTCTGGAACGCATCGCCGTCTCCCGATTTGACAGCGGCATCCCTCAGTAGAGTCACCGGCAGCCTGAAGGACTCGCTGAACTCAATCTTGCCATCATTGGCGCCAGAGCCCAGGTATGGAACGACGGAACTCGTCGACCCGCTATGCTTTTCTCCATTCTCCCACTGGATCAGGACAGAGCGGACCGACTTGAGGGACTGCGACGGAGGCCAGGGCCTGATCTCCTGAATGTGGATCAGATAATGGCGCTTAACGGAGGCGCTTCTCCTGGCCTTTGCCCTCAGACCAAGAACCATCGTTGCCAAAACTCCACCTTTCCCACGACCCGGAAAAATCTATGCATTCACCGCAAAGGGTCTCTGCTCAAATTTCACTGCCACAAAGCAAGAAAAACCAGAGTCCTGTCACGAACGATCGACCAAATAACCGTCTCTTATTTCCGCAGTTCAAGCTCTAGCACATTTCTTAAGCCCGTCTTTCCAGCTCACGGAGCGCAAACGTGACCTGAGAAGCTCGAAATCAGCAAAATTTCTCATTCGACACGTACAAACTCCACAGCATTCTGAACACCGGCATAAACCGCTCAAAGCTCAAAGCATAACAGCGACTAAGAGAAAAAAAAAAAAAACATCCAAAATGCAGCAACCAGAACTAACTCAAAAATCACAACACAAACACACACATGAAGAAACCTCCATATTCAACTACCAAGATCAGGCAAAAAGCGAGCACTCCGCGGAATCATCGGCTCCAGCAACTCACGCTTCCTCAACAGTCAAAATGTCGGCAGCCGCTGAACTCGTCGAAGAAGCCGGTCAGAAGCTGAGCACGAACCCGTCGCTCCGTCAAACTCGCGCGACGCCCGGCCTACTGCGACGCCCGACGTTTTCGGGGGAGCTTTCCGCAGGGAATGAAAGCGAAGGAGGAGGAGGAAGAAGATGCAGCTCAGAGAGAATCTCAGTGAACTGCGCAAAAATACGAGCCAGAAATCTGCAGAGCAGAGCAGAAGAATTGCCATGACTGAGTAAAAAAAGATTTATTTATTTTTCCCTTTTTTCTTTAATAATTAACTAGCGAGCTCGGTTTGGCCAGGTGGGCGCTGATTTCGACGGCAAAAGGGCGATGTCGTTCCACGTGGTCCGTGGATTGGAAATCGCGTCGTTTTGAGTTCGTTCGATAGCGACGCCTGGGCGGAAATGACTTGTTCCCTGAATGCAGCGAACAAAGCGAGGATCTCCACGCGCGTCGGACGAGGCCAATCGGAGGAGCCCTTCCCGTTCCGGCCGCAACGTGAAAATAACGCAAATGAGACTTAACTATATTACAACGGATATTCATTGCGGGGCCGAATTATGCCTGTTTTTGTACCCAACATGTGATGGTCACACAAAACGACGGGGAATTGGGTAGATATAATGTCATAAGTTAATAAAAAAATGATTGATTTCGAATTGTAATGACAAGCAAAACGACTAGTATATTCACATCAATCATTTGATGAGCATAGGAACCCATAAAAAATACATTTTCCATGACCTAACGCTCGACGGAGTTTGATCGGCAGCAAAGCAGCGCGTGAGTCCAAACGCGCGTGGGGTACTGACTACTGAGAGGACTGGCGTATAGTGGGACATTGGCGCGTCGCTGTCAAAGCTTGGCTGGCGTCATACGCCGACACAATTCTGAAAAGACGTGGGTCCCATTCACCCGTTCATCCAGCACTACACGCGGACGGCCGCGATCCTCGTCCGTGCTGATGGGTCGGACCAAGCCCATTACCCGCAACAAAGCCCACGAGAGCGACCCCACGTCTTGCTATGGAGATATATGATTTGATATTCCTACGATGATTCCCGGAAGTAGACATAAAGTTGACCTACCAAAAATGTTATAGATCCGTTTTTTCATTCATATATGATGCATCAAATTATTATATAAGTTATTTATTCAATAAATAGATCATAAATGAATTTATAATTTACTTAAGCTTAATCCATATCTATAATTATCTCTTCATTTTTTGTTATTCTCATTCGATTTATTGGCTTACTTTACAATCTTATCTCGGTTTGGATATGATTTTTCTAAATTTATTTAAATATGAAAAGGTTTTAAGAATATAAATCGGATTGGATGTGTCCTGGACAAAATAGTTAAAATAAGTTAAATTTGTCTATTTAGATCGAATCATTTTTTATTCAATTCATTGGTAATATGCCTAATATAAAGTAATTTTTTCAAAATAAGGTGATGAAGACTAATTCTATTTTGGTAGGTCTTGAATAATTAGGGGAATAATTAATATATAGGTTGTGGTTGAAGAGTCCACGTCCAGAGCAATCCCAGCCCCAGAATCAAAGAAAAAAAAAAAGAGTTGACTAGTGTCAACTTGGTGGAGGTGAGCAGGAACGGGAAGCTGCCGGCGCGAAATATATATATTATGTGATATACTATTTGATCGTCTCCCCCAAAAGTAGCAACTCGTGGGCAAATTGTCAACGTGCCGACAATTCTCGACCCGATTTGATACATTTATAAAAACAAATGCCACCGTAGCCTCTTGGAAAAGAATAACATCGTTTCCGGTCGCATTATCTCAAATTCCATTATTGACCCATTCTTCACCAATTGATTTAGCAATGATGGAAATTTCTGTTTTGTTTATTGAATCACAGAATTTTTTACTTATTTTATCAGAATAGAGGAATAAAAACAATTTTTATATACAAATTGGAACATGTAACGAATACAAAATTGAAAGGAATTAATAAATGCAACTTTGACTTATGGAGTTTCAGATAAAATATCGAAAAAAAAAAGAAAGTAAATCAATTTCTACCATCTCGTAATTTGAATATAGCATGTGAATACGAATTGCAACAGCAGAGCCAGAAACTTTGGAAGCCGGCACGACAAGACAAGTTCTCGCGAGAGCGAAAGGAGATGGGAGTGATGAGCAAGACGAATTGGTTCGTGGGTGACGTTGACTTCAGCTCGTACAGCACAGCTCACGGCCAACCATGGACGGTGGAGAATCCATCAAATGCTTTGGAATCGTCTTATTTTTCAGTGGGGAGTGGCAATGACTGGACCACCTAAGGCCGAGTAAAAAGCCCAAAATTAAAGAAATGTGGACACCGTGTGAGAGAGAGTCGATAGATGCTCCTGGACAAGACAGCCATTTCCAGGACAAAGCATCACCGAACGATGTACCATCCAGATGAGAATAATCCGATTGAGCATCACGGGCTGATGCTGATGCTTGCTGTTGAGACCGTATGGCGGACGGATTCGAGATTCAAATGGGCAAACATGTCAAAGCCTGCTTCACGCTCTCGCCTGTATTGAGAAATCGAAAGAAGAATCGGTTTACGCCTGCGTAGCCCCCCCGACTATTTACAGGAGAGCTCGGTCCCTGAAAATGCAGGCCCTTCCTCAGGACTGAGAGGCAGTGTCGGATTTTTGGTCGGTATCGTAGGCCGCCTGGACTTGGGCCGCATACTGTAAGTTCCAGAGGACGTCCTCAAAAGAGGGCCGAGCGGACGGGTTGGGAGATATGCATTTGTTCGTGATGGATACCGCGATGGACAACGACTCTTGTGAGCAAGTCGTTAAGACAATTGGGTCCACAATCCGTCTCCGTCCGTCCTGGCTACCGAAAGATGCCTGCACGATGAACGGGGTATTAAATTTCTGCAGCAGCAGGACCGCTAGGAAGATGGATGAAAAGATCTTTCGGCATGTAGCTGTTGTTATCATCTAAAACGTTTTTACGCACTCTTAGGAAGAAAACATTAACGCCAGACAAAGGAATATCTGTATCTAGGATGAAGACAACCTTAAAACTGCCAGTTTTAAGCCCTGTCAAAAGCTTCCAGGCAGATACATTCCCTTTGCCTAAGTTTAACCTTATAAATTTTAAAAAAGATAACACGATGGTGTAGATCCGAGCCACTTATCCGAACAGACAAGTTGTAAGAACAAAAAGCTGAAGCTCGAAAAAAGAATTGTGTGAGTCTCATTTGCATTGAGAAACTGACTAGACATTTGATTTGTTTCGGCTTACCATTTCATTCAGCAGAAATGCCTCTTCTTTCCCGGTAACTATGGTCCCGACAAGGGACTCGAGTAATATGAATCCGAAATTGTACACATCATCCTCCATGTTCATCTTCCGACTGCAAGAAGGAAGTGTCAAGATTGAGCATTACTACTAGTCTACTACATCCATGGAATTCAAAGTAAATAGAATTAAACAAATGACGAGAAATTTGAAAATAACAGGTGATGATTGGGTATTTCAGTGCCATCAGTCATCTGCAATGATTCAATCAATATACACTTCCAGATGTCGCTAGCTCTGGTTAAATCTCCAAATGACTTAAGGTCAGTGCATGAAATCCATAATAGTATATCAAGGAACGGGTGATTCAAACAGCACAATATTGTCCGCGGACCAAATACACATTTGAACGTGCATGTACTATGTATGTTCGTGTAATGATGCAAATACACGATATAACGAGAATTTCAGAAATGAAGTTCCATACCCTGTTTTATGTCCTTCTCCCTTTGCCTATAAATAAGCAAAAAATAATGTATCAGGAACAAATTCGTACAAAAAAATACCTGCAGATTATTTATGAGTATCAAGAAGTAATACCAAAGAAAGTTACCTCCAACTTTTCGAAATCATCAGTGAGAATGGACATCCCATAGTCACTTAGCTTGGCAATCTGATGCTCGTCAAGCAATATATTATTTGTTTTCAACCTATTGTTGAAGCAACCGGGAATGACTCCGGTATGAAGAAAATGCACAGCCTTGGCAACACCAATGAGTATGGCCAATCTATCTGACCAATTCAGAACCTTCTCCAGAGAATTCTCTGCATACAACGTGAATATGAAGATGTTGAACACATAGAACATGGGATTTGAACCATTTGTGGATTCCTATAAACTATCCTTACGAAGAAGGCAGCATTCTCAAACACACTGATAGTTTCATACTTGTGAAATTTCTCCTATATGGCGACGGTAGGATTCTGACCTGTTAAGTGGGTACGGTAATTTCCATTGACCACATACTCGTATATGAGGAAGACCTTAGTACTGGATTCATCTTGTGCTTGACCACCAACACAATGGCCCAAAAGTCCGACCAAATGTGGATGATGGAGCTTCGAAAACAAGTCGAGCCGAACCCTGAGATTCTGCACTGAATGTTTCTTCAGCGAGGCTATGGATCGAATGGCAACATAGGCTCCACTCTCAAGCCTTCCTTTGTAAAGCTGAAAGGAATAAAAAGTCACAATGGCTCTGGGAGATTTCAAGTACTTTCATCCGGTCTTATGGTCTCTCTGTATGATTTCTTTACTTGATAATTTTAAACATTGGAGGCCGGAAGTGAGCATGTCAATAGAGAGAAGCAAATTCAAAGAACATTACAAGCTTCGATAAAGTGATTGCGGCTCGTGAAGGATGAATCCTATTCAAAGTAAAGCAAAGTATGTATTTGCGGATATCTTCAATTACATCCTTCAAGAAGACCTTACTTTGAAAGAGAGTAAGGGAAAGCAGCGGTTAGGAGATCACAATCTCGAGCTTTGCTTTGCTTCAGAGATTGCTATCTCAAGTGAATTACTTCTGAGTCTCCGATGACAAGCAGCCATCACAGAATAGTTAAAGCAAACAATATCTATCAAGCTAGGTTATGAGATCTCCAAGAAAATCTTATTTGTGAGTTACCTTCCCGATAGAGCCTTCACCAATAAAATTTGATGCAGCAAAGTTATTCGTCGCTTCCCTCAACTCTTCCAATGCGAACAGTCGATATGAAGGTGCGTTTTGTGACCCTATCTTCGCTGCCTCGGATATCAACCCTCCAAGGAACAGAAGAGATGCATAGGTTAGTTTTGATTCAGAATCAATGCCTTAGCAACATCTCATTGAACAAGAATAAACCCGAAATGCTCAAATGTAACAAACATTAGGTGGGTGATGAAACCATAAGACCGTAATCCAGCAATCACTTACTGGCGTTGGCCAGGAATTCGGCAGACAGCCCAGTAGGAGCATTCTCTTGTACAACCTTTGGAAAATCATGCTGCTCAAATGGTCCTCTAGAACGAACTTTCCTACGGAAGATAAGAAGTCCAATCGCCAAAAGCACAATGACGAGAGCAGCACCAAGGAGGACGGCTATCAAAACTACTAATTCTCCTCTAAGGAAATGCTTCCTCCCCCCAGCAGGTGTCTTACAGTAAGACTCGCTGTGCTGATGTTTAACATCAACGGACAAACAGTTCCCGCTAAACTTAACCACGGGCTTGGCCGAAGTAGTGCCCAGGCATGAAGGAAGCTGGCCGATGAACTTATTGTTAGATATGTCTACCAAGCCTAACTTACTTCCGCAATGTAGACTCCCCGGGAGCGAACCGCTGAACATGTTCGAGGACAAATCCAAATAACTGATGTTCGGCAGAGAGAACAGGGCTTGCGGAGGCATTCCGGTCAAAAGATTGAAGGACAGATCAAGGTGTTGGAGCTGACCCAATTCACCATATTGCTCAGGAATATCACCAGAGAAAGAATTCCTACTCAGAAGCACAGTGACCAACCCTTTTGGCAAATTAGGCGGGTCGGAATCGAAATGATTGTCTATCAAGTCCAGCAGGTGAAGGCTGCTCAAGGCACCCAAATCAGGCAATTTACCAGTCATCTCGTTCTTAGATAGAGCCACAGTAGTGAGTGTCTTTATCGTCGAAATGGATGACGGAAACGGACCGCCGAGCCGGTTGTTCTTGAGACTCAAGACGGTCAAATTGAACATGGAGTCCAAGCCATCAGGAACGCTGCCATTGAAGTAATTCCCATCTAGAGTCAGTATTTGGAGGCTCCCCAGCCTCGATATCTGACTCGGGATCGGGCCGAACAAGTAATTCGAGCTCAAATCCAAGAGCTCGAGCGAAGATAGCCGGTGGATTTTATCAGGGAGCGGTCCCCAGATGCCGAGGGAGACCAGGCTGAGCACTCTCAAGCTGGTCAGCCTCGTCAGAGTGGTCACGAAGGAATCGACAGAGAAGGTCTCCGACAGAGTCTGGTTGGGAATTGCGTGGCCATCGAAGTCCCAGCCCCTGACGCGCTTGTCTCCCATGATCCTGAGCTCGGTGATGAAGGTGTCTTGGCAGGAGATGCTCAACTGGGGAGAGTGAGGGACGCTGCAGACATCTCCAGTGTAATTTACCCAAACGTCCAAAAATGGTGGGTACTCCAGGTGCTTCCGTACTTGAAGCAGGACCTGCGATTGATACGTCTGCAGTTGGTGTGTGGTCGGAATTAGCATGATGATTCCCGAAAGAAAAAGCAACAGAAAGCAGGAAACATGGCCCATTTCGGAGAGAAATTTGGAGCTCTAGTATCTCGAGAGTTCTCACTTTCACCGCCAAGAAGAAGAAGAAGAAGAAGAAGAAGAAGAAGTTGCTGGAGATGAAGCAGGTCAGGTCCTAAAACCGAAGAATAGCCTGATCAAATCGAACGTGAAGGTTAAACACGCCGAAGAGAGGACAAGTAGAGATTGAAACCCCCCTCGCATCCATCAATTCAGGGAACAATCTGGACAACGTGCGGGAGAGAAAGATAGACAGGATTCCGAGAACACGCCGCGAAATGCCGGGAAGGGAACACACGGCGGCCGTTTTCCCGGGAAAGCAAACGAAACACGCGAAATCGAGGGAATGAGAATATATAGTCGGAGAGAAATGGCGGAAATGCTGCTTGCTAGCTGGTTAATAATTGCTCGGAAGGAATGTCTCAGGACGGACTCCGAGTCGAAACTCGGAAACACGAAGACGAAACGGAAACGGAAACGGGGAAAACGGAGAGACGGGGCTGGTTAACGGAAGGGGAGAAAGAAATGGCTAGTAACTGCCGCGACGGAGGAGTGACGGAGCCTCGGGAGGAGGGGTGAGATCGCTGTCAGAGCTCGCAATGAAGAAACCGAATGCTGTACGACCGATCTTCATTGAATGCGAGGCGAAACATGATGAGAGAGAGAGAGAGAGTAATGGAGGTAGTTGGAGTGTGTCAGGGAGTGGTGGCAGAGAGAGAGAGAGAGAGAGGGGGCACGCAGGTAATGCGACTTTTGCAGGTTCGGTCTGAGGAGGAGGGAGAGGAAATTAATGGCGGTCGAGGTCGGTCCTCAAAAGAGACAAGGAAAGCCGAGGTGGAGATGAGGACGACGAGCGAGACAGACAGACAGACAGACAGCGAGCGGAATAGAAGACGAAGAAGAAGAGGAAGAAGAAAGAGTCCGACTCGGTCACTCGCTATCTCCGCGACTCGGTGAGTGGAGGTGCGAGTCGGGACTTTGCACTTTTTTTTTTTTTTTTTTTTTGGTCATACGGGAGTCTGCACTTGGACTGGAGATTTTGCAGGCGTTTCTGGTCTTATTTCTTTGGATTTAATTTTTTTGGCCCTTTTTTTTATATTATATTTGGGCTTTAGCTGTTGGTGGGCTGATGAAATACCCACGGATCCCGCTGCTATTTGCGGGACTGCCATCACGTGGTCTCCCTTCCCCATTTTCGAATTGATGCGGAGAGTTGAGACTCGCTTTGGACGGATGCCGCGTGTCTGGTAACTCGGTTGATGCTTGATCCTTAACTTCTTGGAAAATTCAATTTTGGAGCTTTATAATAGAGCTTTGATTATTAGGAGTTTTGTAAAGAGAGTGACTTTAAAATTATTTGCTAACATATCTATCTAAAATGTGCTCATTTCGTAATAGGTTAGTCATGCCAAGATCGAGAAAAGTTAATGTGTACAATTCTTATCTTGGAAGTTATTTGCCCCACAAGGATTCGAGAAAGCTAAAGTTCGGCATCCTCCTTGCATTCTAACCATCGAATGCCAAAAATCTTTTGAGAAAGCTAAAGTTTAGTATTCCTGCGGACCCAAGAATAATATTTCATATTTTTTGAAATTCAAACAATCTCTCCTACATTTGTTGGGAAAGCTTAAAAGAAAACCCTTTTTTTTATTTTTTAATCCAAAATAAACATATTCTAAAAAAACTCATTTGAGTTTAAGATTGATTCGGGTTGATCTCAATCTTCTTTTATCAACTTATTTTTCTTTTTTGTATTGATTCTTTCGTCGGCTCAAGATACAACTTTTTTTTACCATTTTTCTCATTTAAAGTGATGGTAAAATAGCCATGATCGAATAAATAGGGACTTTGAATCCATTTTATTCACTCGAATTCCCACAAGTCTATCGGGATAAAATTAAATGTAGACAAAAATGTGCATTATCTAAGGATATCCCATGTGTAAGAGCTTTTAACTTGGGGGAGATTGTCATGTCCATCATTTGCATCAAGATCTAATCAAAAGCTACCAATTATAACGAATCAAGGTGAAATGATAGTGCCATATTGGATTTTTTTTATTGGGGACCGCTGGCTCTGCTTTTGCCGCCCTTGGATTTTTTGGAACTGTTGTTCCGGGGGTGGGTGGGGTCCGCTAGCCCATGCAGGCCAGCCTGTTTCGAATGGCGAGACCACGTGGCGTTATCTACCGGATGATGGGGGGCTCGGGAATCCCATGAAGCGGCGGGGACGTCACGACCACGCGCCAACTCCCCTGGGGCCTCTCGGGGCTTTGCGGTACACGCGCCAGCGAGGGCGGGTGGGACTGTTTAGTCATGTGCCGGGTTCCGAGGACGGTGACGTGGACGGAGACCGTGTTGACTGCCCAGACAAAGAGGCATGTTGGTTGGCCATGGATCCAGAAAGCGCCAATTATCTATTAACGCAGCTTGTATTTGTCGATTCTCATCATTAATCAATCTTAACGTGTATTAATAATACAATTCATATATATCTGTAAAATCGATATGCTAAATGGGTTTATCAAATAATTTGCTAAATGGTTAGTGATGAATAAATTAGCGGACCTATTTAAGTCCCAAATCTATCATCTTATTTAGTAAACTCATTCAACGCATGAGTCTTGGTATCTCTAACATTAATAAGCTATAAAAAGTAGCTGGATTTTGAATTTTAAATTATTCGAATGAATATTATCTATTTCATAAGTAATATATAAATAAATCGTCTAAGCAGTGGAAAGAGGGTAATCGTAAATTTATTTGAGGAAATACAACCAAAAGGCCAAATGTAGCCGCCCAAGACATTCAATAAGAATTCAACCTCATCGATCCATGAAAATGGACTGAGCAAAAAATAACTAGAAAATTGATTTATAATGCACTTTAGTTATCTTATTTTTTCTCACATGGGATTTCTTTTCTCCTTGCCATTTTTTTTTTTTAAGATATAGTTAAAGATAAAAAAGAAGAAACAAGTGAGAGATCCGCCTTTGGGTAGGAGATCTCACAATGTCACTTTCCGTATTCCCACTCACTGAGAATAAAAGCTCGAGTGAGAATCAAAGGGTCAGCTGATAGTGAAAGTAGACACCTTGTCGATGCTTGCATTAGCTACCGTCCGGTAGGGGAATATAATAGCTCTCTATGCCTCGGGTGAGGTAAAGATGGCTTCAAAACCACTATGGGGTGAGCAGATTGCTCAAGCAGGAAATACAATCAACAAGCCAAAATATAGACACCCAAGACATTCTATAGGAATTTGACCTCATCAACTCGGAAAACCGATTTATATTTTCTCCTCACATGGGATTCTTTCTCCTCCCCTTTTCTTTTTTGTGTTCAAGGTATAGTTAAAGATAGATTTAGGCATCTGGGTCAGTCAAATCAATCTCCAAGTTCCCAACATTTTTGTGCATTTTGTCGTCTTTTGTGTAAAGATGAGCCGCTGAGCAATTTTCTATGCGATTTGAACGGACCCGCCCACGTACTTTAATAAGGGGAAAGCCTCAGAGCAACTTGCTCTAATCACGCTTTTTACTTTTACTTTTTTTCCTTTTTTTCCTCTTCCCTTGTTATTTTAACTGCAAAGGGAATCGCGGGTCGCAAGGAGAGACTGGCTTTCGGGTCTTTATCTTTTCCATCTTTATTAGTGCTTGAATCCAAGGCACGTTCCTCGGTAGGGATGCCAGTAGGATTAGTTAACTCCATATCAATGGCGACTAACTAACTTGAGCAAAATGATTGGGAACTACTCACGTAATCAACGTCGCATCGCTGGGAATTGTCTAGCGTGTTGTGTTTGTCAACACTACTTACAACGGCATGCATAAAAAAAAGTCTCAATCTTGAATTTGCTTCGATAGCCCACTTAACATCTGGACATCTCGTTCCATTGGACCACGGAAGGACCAAAGCAAAATTTGGTTGTAACTGTCATTCAAGATGAAAATGCAAATGAAAAGGTCCAACAAGCAATTCACTCAAAAGTTTATCATGCAACCCATATCCAAAAATCCCTGCTATCAAAAATTTCTCATGATAACATAAACACTCTTGTCTTATTTAAGGCTCTCTAAATAACCTAAAAAACAAGTAAGATAAATGAAATGAGCAATTACAATTTAGTGAGTAATACATATTTTCTAAGTAGAAAATGCAAATGAAAAGGTCCAACAAGCAATTCACTCAAAAGTTTATCATACCACCCATATCCAAAAATCCCTACTATCAAAAATTTCTCATGATAAAACACTCTTGTCTTATTTAAGGCTCGCTAAATAACCTAAAAAACAAGTAAGATAAATGAAATGAGCAATTACAATTTAGTGAGTAATACATCTTTTATGAGTAGACCGGACGTTCACTGTGTATCTTTATAAAATGATATCAACACTTATCAATCCCAAAATCAACAATATAAATATCAAAAGTAAATGATATCTTTTCAACAAAAGTTTTTATACATAAGATCAATCAACAATATTGACAATATAATTGATCAATCTCAATCAAATCAACATCAATGGTCCATTCCATTGACTAATATAATACTCAAATATCTAACTATGGTGTAACAAAAGCGGCTAAGTTTACTCCCCTTAGCTAAGTCTTCATCTATTTCAGTCGATTTGACCCAAAGGACATCCTAATATCATTCTGCAATAACCAACAAAACAGTCCATGACTCGCCTTATAAACCGATTTCATAAATTGAATTATATAATCTTTCACAATTCCATTTGAAATAGAATGTATTTTATAAAATATTTGACAAATCAATACATATAGCTTTCGGCAATTCCCTTCACAAAACATTTAATCAAAACATTCCCAAAGGATCATTTCAAACTATTTCAAATGAGGCATCTCCAATTCCTTTTTAACTAACTAAAAAGATTTTGCAAAAGTTCGATCCAACTTATCATGACTCATTCTATATTAAATATTTACCACTTTTAAGATATGAGTTTGTAAATTTATAGAGATGGTATCATTCACCTGGGAAAACCAAAAACCACTTCCCAATGGTTACTTGAGACAACGCACTCATATTTCTACAAATTAGAAAAATGTTATAAAAAGCTGAGTAATAATACACTACACTAGCAAACAACTTGACTAAACTATGCTTAATCACCGATAAAATGATTTTTATGCGCTAAAGAAGAAACTCGCTTATCGTGTACGTTCATCTTTCCCGTTACATGTACTATTAGTTATGCGTAACTCGACGCGTAGCTTCAGAAGTTCGTTTAAGCTGTACTTTGAAATTGATCTTCATTAAAATGCTCCACGATGCCTTACACCATCGTTCTGTATAAATCCACATCTCAATAACTTCTCACTCAGCCCTCACAGTCCAAAATTGACATCAAATTTATGACTTAATTTCGAAAAATTACTCTGATTAGACAAATAAAAGGCCTGAATACTTACCAATCCTTGCAACTTGAAGATAATTCGGCTTGTCGGGACGTCCCAAATTGCTACACCTGTAAATTTCTTTTTCTCCTCTCTTTCTCCCCTTTTGCCTTCTTCATGGACGAGCCCTTCTTCAATTTCCTTGTTTTGTCCGCTCATTCGTTTTCTTTATCTGTCATTCGCAAAGCTTACTTGGAGGAGAAGACCTTTCTTAATTTACATGGGCTAAGGCTAACAAATAATGGGCTTGACCTTTCAGTGGGCTGTTTATGGGCCTATAAATTACTGGTAACGACATGATCGACCACCTTGCTCGCAATCCGTAGCTTTCAACTTCTGTGATGCAGTTTTTTCAGACCAAAAAAAAAGAAAAGAAAAAAAATTCTGTAATGCAGTAGTAAAACATGCTAATTCAAAACGCGATGATGAAGTCGGAAAAGAGAGACGGCTGCGAGGTGGGTTCTTATGGCGTTCATGGGTCCAACGGCCTGCTTCAAGACCCGGAAACTATTGCGGGCCATTTCGGGGCTCGTTCCACGGGCTCAAGCGTAGCCCCACGGACATGTCTTCGAGACATTGAGAAAATCAGAGGGTACCGTGAACAGAGTTTATGGCCCAAGGAAACAAACATCGTCACACAAACGTATGTCCAAATGGTAAGTTGAAAAGCGTCGTCACGCATATGATGAGTTTACGATAAGGTGACCGCGATCTAGGTGAGTATCGATGCCTTTTAACTTTTCCCATTAGGAAACTAGTGCACATAGAGTCACCATACTGCTATGAGAAAAAAATTGAATCGAGAAAACGAACAATTCTGATGTAAATGGATTTATGGGCGGTCAATGTTCTCATATCTTTCACGAAAAATATTTTCCATTTTCTGCGAACAAGGTAAAAAATTCACAAATATAAAATCCAAGGATAGATTGGTCGCATCAAATCATGATTGCTCTTCAGATTAAAGCTTGGGAGCCACCCTTGCGATCAGCCGATTAAGTGAAGTTTTACTTGATGTACGTGGACAGAATGGTTTGTGTATCATTAAAAAAAAAAAAAAAAAGAAGGAAAAGTCATAAAGTATTTTCCATCATCTTTTAATCTAAAGAACCAAATATCAAGCCACAAAAGAACAAATGCTAATGATTACCTTCAGCATCAAAACGCAAGCCCACATCACAACTTTAGCTCCCGCAAAAAAGGAAAAACCCACATATCCTCTCCCCCCAACATGCTTCCTCAAGCAAAGGAGGAGCAACGTGCGGTTCAAGCTTCGGTTCTTTCATTATTTGCCCGCGACACGAAGCCTCGAATTCGTGCCTAAGTTCCCACGGAATGACACAAAAGTTTTCATAAACAAGTCACGATTCCCTTCTCCCCCTCATTACCCACTCAATCGACCCCTTCTTTTTCACTCCTAATTTTTCACTCAAATCTTCAAAATCCCATCATTTGTCCCACTTTGCTATGGCCAAACAAGGTGCTTTGGGGCCTCCCCCCTCATCATCCCCCGGCCCGGCAACTTGCCCCCTAATTTAAAATCGCGTTCGCTTGCTTTGCGCTTTTTCCCCCTTTTTCCTTTGTCCCTTGGATGGAGCGGTTAACCCCCCTAGCTTCGAAGGAGCGCCACCATGAAAATCTCGTATTGTGCAAGGAAAGATTGCCAAAGCAAAGAGATGGGATTGGTTTTAAGTGATCGGCGGCTCAAGTGAACGTGATTGAACGAGGCGAAAGTTGGTCGAGGCCTTCGAGAAAAGAAATAGCATTGTATTCGCACGAAATCATGACCCCGGGAAATCTGTCTTTTTTAGGCCTTGTCCATGAATTCTTTCATTAAACAAGTGAATTCTAAAACCCATCACTTCGAGAGGTTTTTCTTGGGTATTATCTATGGAATAACTTCGCATTTCTCACATTGTATAGTTATAACTACCAGAAGTCATAAACTTATTTCTCGCATTGCATAACCAATTAATATTTAAATATATTTAATAATTTGTCAATGTAGTCATTTCGGTTAATTTTGATCAAAAAATTGCTACGCGGTAGTTCGATTAGCGTTGTTCATCTTACGTGATGCCCCATGTATAGTTTTTACAATTTTCTCTCTTTCTTCTTTTCTTAGCTAATCACCAAGCCTCCACAAGGGTCAACTTCACTGGCTCTCACCTGTGACCGGCCTTCACCAAGGACTGGCAACCAATGAAGGAAGAAGGGAAAAAAAAGGAAAACTTTTAAAAATTAAAAATCGTCCACGTCACACATAGACTGTATCATATAGGCATATAAATAATTTCCAATCAAAATTGATCCGAATAACTACACTAAGAAATTGTCAAGGGGTTTAAGATTAAATTAGACAAATTAAAAAGTATAGGATTGAGTTGACATATGTTTGATAAATTGATAATTTTTTCGATAGTTTTTTCACGCTATATGATATCTTAAAATCAATGGTTTTCTTGCACCATACTTTTAAATTGAATCGAGCATCGCTTTCTTAGTACATCGGAATCCTATTGTTTCGCTAGTGGGGGTCGGTGAAGGCGCCAAAGTGATTGGAACTTCAAATGTGATGATGGTTTTTGTGGACGTGGTGGGGGAATGAGAATGAATTATTAGACATATGTCTCCCTCAAAAAACTTGGCATGGACCTCGTTTGGTAGCCATTTCTCGAATTAGGGCTCGTGCAATTTTAAATTTGAAATTTACCTTGCTTAACCAACGAACGCAGAAAAAAAAGAGAAGAGTAGGAGGAAATTCAAACGCCCTTTAGTGGCCTTTCCATGTCCTCAAGATTCACGAAAACAGCTGGGCCGAGGTTGCCCTGGACCCATAATTACTTTTCTCTATTTTAGTGGAAACAGCGCTCTCGATTTAAACCTCAGGATGATCTCCATTTTAATTCATGTCTTCACAATCACGCAGACATAGGAATCGCGTGGTTGAGCAGTTTCGACCGATCACGCATGATGCTGCTTCGGGGTTTTGGTAGGTGGACGCCCGTAACTGATTTTGCACGACTTTTGGGCACTTTGGATTGTTGATTCCTTCGTGTGATTTCGGTAGATGCAACTTCCTGCGCCCAAATTGCAGGTGCGTGGCGTGCATAACATTCCGTCTAGCAATACACGAGAGGAATCAATGAGGCCTGATTAATAATTGATGAACGGGCGAATTTCATTCGTGTGAGATCAGGCGTCGCGGCCGGCGCGCGTTTGGCTCCCTTTATCTTGGAGCGCGAATAATTCAACATCCGATCTGCTTATCCGGTTTCGACTCATGGGTTTGGACTTCTGCACAACTTGTTTTATAACAATATTTCGACATAATTATTCGGGTAAGAAAAAGAAAAGTCCCAGACGAGGGATGCCCTATCCGTCTGCATCTGAGGGGCAACTCAGCCGAAAAAGAAAAGTCCTGAGAGAGATATTCGACTTGCATTTTGACGTGACGTGGTCCGATTAAAGTAATCATCAGGGGTTTTGATTTGCACGCGGTCAAGCCATGAGAATCCAAAGAACGACATCGGTTGTTGAGGTGACGCTAACAAGTACAAGAGAATGAGATTAAGGTCAGCAATCTCAAAACCAGATCTAGTCCTAAGTACAATTAGACAAGGCCTTGCCCGGATGGCGGATTCCAATGCGTTTTTTGGCCTCTTGCTTCCTGTTGTTGAGGATTTCCATGCATTTGAGAGGGCAGTTGGTCGACAATTATGAGAATTTCGATTGCACAGACTTTAGAGATGAACAGTTTCACCCAAAACCTATAACCTATACATAGGAATATAGAAGTCTTGCGGTGACGCTTGGGTTGCTGTTCTTCATTTTTTGAAATCCAAAATGTATCATGTCATATATTTCAGAGTCTATTAAAAAACTGGCTGATTTCTTCTCTTTTTTTCTTTCATTTTTAGTTAAGCCTAATTTGTCCTCTTTTTTCCGGATTTAAAAGAACTTAACTAAATTTTTAGACTTTTTAAGTGTGCCACGACCAAATGAGGATTTGAGGACTTGGTGGCTATATCTAGTTGTTGAGAATTCATATCTTTGCTTTGGCTTTAACAAATCAATTTTGCGTATAAGTAGTGAAAGGATGCTAGTAAATAGAGATCAACGGTTTCAAATTCCATTTCGATTTAAAATCCATCCATTAGAACAAGTTCATTTTATTTTATTTTTTAATCTAGAATTTACCCTTCATATCTTGGAATTGTACTCACTCTAATTGATAGGTTTATGGTGCTTTTGGTAACTATCATGTTAATAGTTTTTTTTTTTTTTCATATACGAGTTTCTGAGCATTCGAGCACGTTTGGTAAATACGTAAAATTTATATTCTCGGAATAATTCGAGTGTTACCGAGTAGGCCCTTAACGGTCAATTTACTGATTAATAGATACCAATAAACTAACAAGCCATGTGCTAATTTGCATTGACAACACGGGGAAATTTCAGCACATATTTATGCAGAGACATTGGATCCAAACGTTATAAGATAGTTGCCACATCGCACCCCGTTCTCGTGTCCAACCAAAGAGGATCGATACTTTGATTAAGAAGCGGAGACCGTGCGCAGGAAAGATTGCATATTTCAGTACGCCGTCCGGGGGGCTCGACCGAAGCAAAATGCACGGTGTCATTACATGAGTACGCTCAAGGCTAGTTGCTTGAGTTTCGATTGAGGTGAAGTGGACGATCGCCGAGGGAGGTCCGGCACGCGACATCGGTCCGGAGCCGTGAAGCCGGGTCAGTCATGGATCGAAGTGAGCTAGTAATAATACCTACCGCAATCGATAAAACGACGGTGACTTGAACGGCAAGCCACGGGAGGTTTCCTCAGAACAACATGGAAGACAAAAGGGCAAAACCCAAAAAATAAAAATATAGGACACGGTCAAAAAGACGCTGAGACTGGAGTCCCGGCAGAAAGATGAGAAGTGGCTTCTCAAGTACTGCTGTTGACCATTGCGGATACCCTCCAGGCTATAACCGCACCATGCACAAAAAAAATATAAAATGATATAACCCATGAGTGTTTGATTGGGATACCACGTAATCGAATCATAGACTCATATTTGAAATAAGTTTCGCGTATGATAAAATCTCGTGGACAATGAAAGATTGACTAGGATACGATGTAGTCCCTCCGTGGCCCGGGTCTGATTGTGTCAACCACTCAGACATAGACTAGTTAACCGAGAGCTTGGATGAGATACCTAGCTGGCGAGAGAGATTGTCGGGGCCACGATCGCGCCAAGTGGGCGTTTACCTCTATCATCCTCTTTTGAGCTCAGTGCTCTTCTAATTTCTTCCTGCACATTTATGTCTTTCCGCACCGTAATTGAAGACAAGTACATTGTACTCCCTCTCAGCACCCACCACAGCCGGTTGTTAGAGAGGGTCCTAGGGGGCTCCGTGAATCACTTCCATGTCCCTCCTGAGATTTCCCCGGCGTATGATTGCTCGGAACGGGAAGTTCACTCGGCTGCACGTGAGACGTACAAGCTTTGTCCGACATGATATTGAAGCAAGCATTTACCAATACTTTCACATTTATGGCTTTTTATCATACTGTTCTCGCTTCTTTCATATATGCTTGTCTTGATGATACAGATGCAATTGCAATGGATAAGATTCTCCAGTCAATGCTTTCATTACAAGTGTCTTGTCCATTCATACAAATGATCAATGCAAAAAATGATGGTTGAATTGAATTTATAACTGTTGCCATGGACTCTCGAGATCAGTGAAAGTACTAATTGCACATTTTGTTGGTAAGGCTTTCGCAGTGTACGCACACAAGAAACAGAGCATTTAGAAAACCAGGAGCAACATGCATCAATTTGCCCCCTTCTTATGCTGCATATTTTTAGAAAATTTGTTGTCAAATTGAGTCTTGAGAATTTCTGAGTCGTATAAAAAGAAATATGATCATTAAGTGGTATTAAATCGTGCTTATATAAAGAGTGGATAAAATTCGCCGTCGAGTGATGTGGTGTGATATTTTAACAAAACGGATTGGGATACCACGAAATTCTCATAGGATGCTGTCTCTTCTGAGCATGAAATGCCGAAACCGAATACCAAGATCCACCAGTGCAGGAAAATGGGATGTTCCGATTCCTCTGGACACGGCCATGTACAATGCCAAGATCAGGTTAGAAAAATGCCAGTGCAGTGTACCAAACATGGCTAGGCTACAGGCCACATGCGTCGTCGTCAGGGATCGTGGCTGCTAGGGGCATAGCCTTCCTATCTGACACTCAACACATGGTCGGACGCGATTCCTTATGCGTCTTTCCTCCCTCAACAGATCGATTTCTTTTCTTCCTCCCTTCTTCTTTTTCCTGAGCCGAACCGTCGTCACGCGATATGTTATCTCAGTACGTACGAGCATGTTCGGTTTCAGCATCGTGTAGCTATTTTATGGCATATATAATATGCACGTTTCAGGTTGCTGCCGGCCCTCCTAAAGAATTAAAAGTAAAACAGAGAAAAAAAAAAAAAAAAACGACAGAGAGAGAAAGCAGATTCTGGGATGGCGATTCCCGATATTTGCTCCAGGTTGTACGCTGAGACTGAACCAAAAGGAATCACTAAAGCCTGACCTCAGCTGAACTTGGCCCCCCTCCTTTCATTCGAGAATTTCTTTGCATTAAGTTAGATTTATCCGAACTAGGAACACTTCGGCTAAATCTCGACCCTTTTTTTGGGCAAAAAATTATATTAATTATTCAAAATGATACATATTTCTTAAAGCAAAATAATTCGAACCGAAGCAAAACTCGAAACACTGCAATATAAACAAAAAAAATAATGATTAATAGAGCACAGTTGGGATTAAGCACACGCTCGACCCATAAAAACAAATCTATCAAGCAAAACAATTCATCGTTAATCACTGGATCTCGTATTTTCATCGGTGACAAGCATATTTCCATAATTCAGTTGATCGCTAGATCTCTCATTTTAACACATATCTAGAAACAACGTTGCCAATTGGTGATGTGCACTAAATCTAACTTCATTTATACCGTTGTCGTATAGAGATAATCAAAGCAGGTTGAATTTTCGTGGTTTAAGCGAGATGATATAGTTCCTACTCACGTCAAAGGCAAAGGACTCATACATGAACATGGCACATGGTATCGTATCCCAAAAGAGTATATTTATTGAACTCCCGAAAGAATGTCAACCATTTATATGGAGAGTTTCATTGAACGATTTTAATTATGTAATTTGTGATAGCTCAAATCCTCTACAGGAAATTCCATTTTCTAGGTGAACCTTTTCTTTTTCTTCTTTCGGTCCATGACAACGAAACACGATAGGGCATAAGAAATGCTCGTATATTTTAAGGAGCCCTAGCATATTAATTTCAAATTCAAACCAAATTTCAATTCACGGAGCAAGAGGTGCAAAAAGGGTTTCTTATTAATTACATGAGATTTACATGGATGACGAATCGGGCAAGATACAATTAATAAATTCTCATTAGAGGCATAAATATTCTCAAAACTGTAAAAATTCAGGCGCATGATATGGCACCGAAGGAAGCTTTTGAGAAAAATCATGGGACTTGTATAAAATTAAATTATTTCAAAATCTCACCGAGTCTCGATTCTCATCACGAAACGAGCGATGTCCGGATGAAAAAAAAAGAATCCTTTAAAAATTCAAATAAGGCTGAAATTCAGCTGCGACAAAAAACTGTAATTTAATCGAACGATAAAAATAAATAATTAAAAATACTCGCCCGTTTCTTTTCGATAAAGACATTAATAATAAAAAAAAAATAATAATATATACCGGCCTCGCTGCTTTCCCTCTCGCTGCGTTTCTAGACTCTGGCGCTCACTTCTTTTGAAGTCTCCTCCCTCTCTTTCTCTCTCTAAAAGCTCGCGTTTCCGCTTTCTAGAGATAGAAAGAGAAACCCGAAGCGAGCGACAGAGATTTTCGATTCCGGAGCGCACGCGGCGGAGGAGCGACGCCACCGATGCTGCAGAGGAAGCGCGACGCGCCGGTGCTCGGAGGAGCGGCTCAGGCGGCGGCGGCGGCGGCGGCGGCGCCGTTGCCCCTGCCCCGGCCGGCGATGCCGGCGTTCAGCGGGAGGCAGGTGGTCCCCGTCGACTGCGCCGCGGAGGTCTCGCAGCGCCTCCTGGAGGCCGCCCTCGGCGGCGACGCGGAGTCGGCGGCCGAGTGCCTCGCCGACCCGCTCGTCGACGTCAACTACGTCGGGGCGGTGAGCCTGAAGACCAGGCGGGCCGACGTCGTCCTGCGGGGGGAGGCCGCCGCGGAGGTCCGGGTGGAGTACGAGGAGTTCAGGACGGACGTCACGGCTCTGTTCCTCGCCGTCCACGTCGGCAACGTGGCCCTGGTGAAGAAGCTCCTGGTAACGCTCCCGCTATTCCCTCCCGTTGTTCTTTTTTTCAAACTCGCTGCAGCGCCTGAACCAGATTCGAGCATTTTCCGTCAAAATCCGTGCCCCATCCTCCATTCTTGAGCGAGACTTCTGGTTTGAACTTCGAACTGCGACGCTGTTTTCATTTTCGTAGCTTCCATTCAGCGAGTTTCGGCGTTCTTCAGGCGACACGTTTCTCATCTTCCGACAAATTCTTTCCTTTTTCGATTGCATGGTGGATTTAGCTCCTGCTTGGCTTATCTCCTCTGTTGAATCCTCTCTCTTTTCGTTTTCGAGCGGATATACTGTTTCAGAGCTCGCGAGAGCTTGAGCTGAAGCCGTTGGCTTCGTGTAATTTTGAAATGCTCTGCAAATTTCGATGCGATTTTTTGTTTTTGCTTTTAATTTTTCTCCTTGCTCTCTGCTATTGAGTTTTGCCAATTTCCATAGCCATCGAACTGAAGCTAGCACTGATTCAAACACACTCGATTTCAAATCCCCATTCGAATCCGTTACGTTTCGATTCGCAAGTCAACGTACCGATTATTCTTAAACGTGCGATCTCCTCAGCCGCGACATTTGCTGGAAATTTATCTTCTTAGAAATAGCACTAACTACTAAGTTTTTTTTTTTTTTTTTTGTGCCGGAAAAGCAAAGGCGGGCACCTTGTTTTGAAATCGAAGTTCTTAATTATTACGAGTCGTAGTTTTATGTCGCTTTGTGCTTTTTCCCCTCCTTGGTCCCAAAGATAAATGTCGGGTTTTTATCTCTTTTCGTCGCAGAGAAGAAATTAGGAAATTATTTTGGTAATCTCGTATGCGTTTCTAAAGTAAAGATTCGAATTTGATTCCTGATGTTGGGATTTCTTTGTCGGCAAAGATAGAGGAGAAGGCGTTTATCATCTTTTCTATATCTTTTTGAAGTCGGGTCAGATGTTTTACTGTATGAAACTCGCTTGGACGCATGTGTGCTCTGTGCTGGTAAAATCGGGGAAAGACAGAGAACCTGCTAAGTTGCTATACATTTCAGTCACTTCGTCTATGAGGCCCATATGCAATTTGCTTCTGGCGAACTGAAGATCCTGCAGCACGCGACAATCCGCATAGGCATAATGTCTCACCTTTCAATGATCTTTTTTACGCACTGTTGATGATACTTCCAAGCTTTCTTGTCCATCACATCAGGTTAATTTTTTTTTTCCTCCTTAGCTATCTTGGTGTCCCCATTCTTTGTAGACTGGGAAGAATCCAAAACTTCCGTACCGGGCCTCCGTCCTTTTCCTGGGTTCCATCGAGGTCTCAGGCGAATATAAGCTTTAAACGAAAAAAAAACAAAGTGAACAACGAAAAAAAAACAAAGTGGACAACAGTAGAAGTCTACTCTTTGGGTCTTAGCACCATCTCTGTTCGCTGTTCGCTAACATCTAGCTGTTATAATCAATCTCAGAGCGTAGGAGCTGATGTGAACCAGAATCTCTTCAAGGGCTGTGCAACTACCGCGGCCGTACGGGAGGGCCACCTTGAGATTCTGGAGATCTTGTTGAAAGCTGGAGCCACTCAGTCAGCCTGTGAGGAGGCCCTGTTGGAAGGGAGCTGTCATGGACGGGCAAGGCTGGTGGAGCTCTTGATGGGCTCTGATCTTATTCGGCCTCACGTCGCTGTGCATGCTCTTGTCACTGCTTCCTTCAGGGGGTTTACTGATGTAGTGGACACTCTCATTAAGGTATTGTTTATATTAAATGATATCGTAGAGTTTATCTCCGAATAGAAAAATGAAAACTTTTAGAAAAATTAACGTAGGTAACTTATGTTAATTTGCGCAACAGCCTGGGTGTTCTGGACAACATAATGACTGTAATGTCAAGACAGATTGAGTACCCTACTAGTAGTTTTCATGTTCTGCTAGCTAAGGCAATGGCGTAGAAAGATTCACGTGACTGATCCTACATTCTTAGAAAAAGATACAATGGCATTATATCAGCTAGCCCACGCTTGATTTCCCTTTGCTAAGGGCAGGCCCTTCGTTATAATAGAATGGCAGATAGACATATATCCAATGATGCTTTTACAATGGCTTTGACTAACCAACTGTTTTAGAATTTTTCTATACTCTGCTACTAATTTTTTTAGTGTGACTGAGACGGTTGAACTTTTAATAGTGTGGAGTGGATCCAAGTGCATCTGATCGATTTCTTCTCAAGTCATCCAAGCCGTCTCTGCATATAAACATTGACTGCACTGCTCTTGTTGCTGCTGTTGTTGGTCGCCAGGTCGCTGCTGTCCATCTGCTATTACAGGTAAGCCAAGTTTCAGTTCATCTAGACATATATTGGCGTGACCCCCAGATGCATTCTTTATTTCTGATTGCCTGAGAATTAGTTAGTACCCTTATCTTGAAGTTTTATCAAAGAATAGTGTTCTTCATTGTCATCTACTTCGTGACGTGATGTGGTCACATTAACAGGCTGGTGCAAGAACGGATGTCAATGTAAGACTGGGAGCATGGTCATGGGACATAGCTTCTGATGAAGAGTTTCGAGTTGGTGCTGGACTAGCTGAGCCTTATCCCATCACCTGGTGTGCAGTGGAGTATTTCGAAGCTAGTGGTGCTATTTTGCGCATGCTTCTCCAGCACATATCTGCCAATAAAAATCATCATGGAAGAACTCTCCTCCATCATGCCATCTTGTGCGGCAACTCAGGGGCTGTACATGTGCTACTCAAATCAGGCGTCGACAAGGAAACTGCCATTGTTACTGCTGCTAAAACCAGCATTCGTCCAGTACACATGGCCGCCCGTCTTGGTCTTTCAACAATTCTCCAATGCTTAATTGACTTTGGTTGTGACTTGAACTCCAGGACAACTTCTGGTGACACGGCTTTGATGATCTGTGCAAAATATAAGCACAGGGAGTGTTTCAAGATACTGGCCATGGCTGGCGCAGATTTTGGCCTTACCAATACATTTGGTCAATCTGCAAGTTCAATTGCCGGATCAAACCGGTGGTCCCTTGGGTTTCAACAAGCAGTAGTAGATGTGATCCAAGCTGGAAAGATTCCTTATTCCAGCAACCACACTATTTTCCACCCACTGCTATTGGCAGCCCAAGCCGGTGATACTGAGGCCTTAAAAACTCTTATTGGCTCTGAAGCCGTCAACCTTGACTACCAAGATGAAAATGGCTTTTCAGCCGTCATGATTGCTGCTCTCAAGGGCCATGTGGAAGTATTCGGCTTACTGGTCTATGCCGGGGCAGATGTCAAGCTATCAAACAAAGCTGGTGAAACTGCAATTACCATATCTAAACTGAACCCAAACAGGGACCTGTTTGAGAAGGTCATGCTGGATTTTGCACTTGAAAAGGGCAGCTGCAGTGCGTGGGGATTTTACGCTTTACATTTTGCAGCTCGGCATGGAGATCTGGATGCAGTCAAACTACTGGTGAGCAGAGGCTACGACGTCAACGTCCCAGATGGGGACGGGTACACTCCTCTGATGTTGGCTGCAAGGGAAGGCCACATGTCCATGTGCCAGCTTTTGATATCAAGTGGGTCGCGTTGTGATTTCAAGAACTCCAGAGGCGAAACGGCCCTCTCAATCGCAAGGAAAAATAGCGGCATGGTAAATGGCACGGTCAATGTGATTCTGGACGAGCTCGCACGTAACGTTGTTTTGGGCGGTGCTCGAGTATGGAAACACACCAAAGGAGGAAAAGGAACTCCGCACCAGAAAGAAGTGAGGGTGGTCAGAAACTCTGGAGTGCTGAGGTGGGGGAAATCAAGCCGCAGAAACGTAATGTGCCGAGAGGTTCAGGTCGGGCCAAGCCAGGCCTTTCAGAAAAATAGGCTGAGGAAAGGCGGTACCGATGCTCCTGGGATTTTCAGGGTGGTGACCGCCGAGAACAGGGAGGTCCACTTCGTTTGCGAGGGTGGAACAGAGGAGGCTGAACTTTGGGTCCGAGGTATAAAGCTTGTTGCCAGAGACGTCGCTTTTGGCAAATAGAGAACACCATGAGGCTCCGCATTACTTTGATGTACAGATTTTTAGGATTTGAGCTGATGCAATCCAGATTCAGATTGGAGTGGTTGTAAATGTTTGCCCTATCTGTGTAATGCATTAGAAACTCATGAATAATTTCTCATTAGAAAGGGCTCCAATTTGGTGAAACTTTGCTTTCATCTAAGGTGTCCCACTGCTAAATGCAATGTCAACAAATGCCTAGGAAGCTCCGCTACTAAAGTGGTGGTGAGAAATAAGTAGCACTACTTTTGGAAGTGTCATCAAGCCACACAGATCCGCCCAACCATATATATAAACGGTCGGTTCCGTCCGTAAGTTTAAATATGACAACAACAAAAATTCCCAATCGATCAGAGGAACAAATTTTACGAAATTTTCGGTGCCTAGATGACTACTCTTCAGACGAGATCTCGATTTCATTACAAATTGCTAACGACAACAGTTTAGCCAGAAATGATCTCCTTTTCCTTTGCTTTACAAATCTCCTCGGCTGATTTAACGAATTTTTTAGTCAACTCATCTACCTGCAGAAAAAAAAAGAAAAGGAGGAGATAAGAAGATTGCTTGACTCGCACAATAGATGACGAACCGTTACTCACCTCTTTCTCCAATTTTTTCGCATTGTCCTTGGGGAAACTGGAACCGGCTTTCTTTATTGTATCCAATGCCTGCACAATTTAGTGAAAGACAGAGCATGAGCTGACTGCAACCGTAGGCTACAAGAACACCTTGACTCTCTCAAACTACTGTGCCATTTACAGTAAGTGTGCTGCATGGACAGGTCATAAGCAGCCTTTCGCCATTACGCCTCATCAAATTAATACTTTTCTTTTCAACTACGTAGAAGGCTCGATATATAACATTCAGTTCCTTCTATCAAATATCAAGTCTAGGAAGCCAATTTGCAACATGACCATATTGGGAACTACAACATGTAAAGTCATTGCCCCTAACATACCTTTGAAAAATTTAATGTCAATGCTGTTGCACGAGAACTTAGTATACCAAAACAAACAGCACCACAACTTCCTAGATGTATGCAGCTTAGCAATTCCATTCTGAGAATAAGGGTTCAACTTGAGTACTTCCGAAACGGTCCATGCACCTTGAATTACACTAAAAGAGTCTGTTCCCAAGGCTGAACTTTATATTGCCCTAGACATCACCGTGGCTTTGTATATGTGAACAGTAGTCATTTTAGAGCTCCCATTCCCTAGTGAAAACAATGATCCAACTCCTATGAAGTAGCATCTTAAGATCAGGTGACAACACACTTTTTCAAAGTAATAGCATGAGAATAATGCAAATATGAATAGATTGTATACCAAGCAGATCAGAGGCTTGCATTATCAAAAAAACAAGATGGAGTGGAGACTCGTGTTAAAAATATATTGCAGATATCATCTTCGATGTATTGTGGTTCACCATCACGATTTCTAGTATTCATATCAATCACTACGATGTCTAGTCCTCCGCAACATGTACTTCATAGTCCAATCCTTGATAGAAGGATCCAAGAAAATACCTTTTGGCGAGCCCTTCTTATACTCTGTTTAACATCTTCACAGGACTTGGCAACCACCTTATTCATTGCCTGTGCAGAGCAAAACATTGTCACAGACAGGAAGGAGAAACAGAAATTAACCGGGACAAAGATCAGCACATTCCCACCTGCATATGCTCTTTTGTCAACCTAACCACAGAAAGGTGACAAGTCAATACAGGAAATTTGGCATACCAGAAAGAATGACGAATTCCAAATAGAGAGAAACCTCATAATTTGCATCAACAAAAGTTGTCGATTCCAAATAAGCTAAATACAGAACGAGGCTTACGGAGGAATATTGGCAATCAGACGCTGACCATCCACCTGAGGATTTAATCCTAAAGGAGAAGAAACAATAGCTTTCTCTAATTCCTTCACTGTCTGCAGGAGAGGGGGGATGATCCATAAGTTCCAGCTGCAGTCGCAACGATATGAAAGAAACCCGAAACAAATGCAATGGGATAAAAGGTACAGATACCCAAAAAAGAAAACAGGCTTATTGCATTGAGGGAATAGAAGCTAATTACATTCGGATCATAAGGATTGACCGACAGCGTCTTCGGATCAATCACCGACACGACGGCTAACCTATTCAGAGGCATCTTCACGCCACCGGTCTCCACTATAATGTGATCGAGCATCCCTGGGAAAAACCATCACACGGTGGTAATCAACCACTAGAAAAAGAGCAAGACGCGGAAACAAGCGATCGCATCGAGTCCGGCAAAACCAACCTGCGGAGGCCCTCCCAGTCCTAAGTTTCGCCAATTCGCGCGACAACGCCACCACGGCGGCATCCATTTGGGACTTGGCAGCTTCCTTGACGCTGGGCCCGATGTCCGTCGCGACGTCGACCGAACCGGCAGCCGAATCATCCTCTAAAAGCACGCGAACCCCAAAAAAAACCATGAACACAACTCGCGGCGCCGAGGGTGGTTGGCCAACTCAGATGCCATTTTGCTAGAGAGAGATGTTAGAGAGAGAGGGGGGAGGGGATTTACTTGATTTTTTGCCTTTGGCGAATCCCTGGCGTTCAATCTGATGAATTCGGCGGGGGCGAGGGACGGAGGTCCGATCCGGCGAGCGGGATCGGACGAGACGCCGCCGGGGCGAGCGACGGCGGCAGAGAAATCGCGGCTCTGGAGGTCGATGCACCGGCGGAGGAGGACGCTTCGACATGAAACGGCGCGTCGCAGCAGCAAGGACGTGGCCATGGCTCTGTCCGAAGGCGGGTTGCAGGAACTGGCTTTAGGGTTCTAGCAGAAATGGCTAAACCCCTGCTCCATCGTCGTCTTCGCGGAGGGGACGATTGTGTCGTCCGCGACGGAGGTTCGAATCCTACGCCAAGCGAAACTAACTGAGAATTAAAATGGGACGTTAGTGTGGAACGGTGCCGTTAAAGATGGGATACGGAGTTTGCTGGATATTGGTCCGCCAAACTAAAAGATTTAAAGTAGACTCGAGAGTTCTAAATTAGGACTTTTGAAATAGTGGATATTATTCTCTAGCTAAAGAAATTTTTTAAAGAATATTATTCCCGAATAAAAGAAATTTAATTGGCCAAGAAGAAACTTCATACATGATTCGATCAAAAATCTTCTTCTTCTTCTTCTTCTTTTTTTTTTTGAAACTTTTGTTTTGACTCGTGTGATCTCAAAATTGATTTTGTAATGTTTTAATTCATCACATGCCTTCATTTACAAGATTCAAATCGGTAGGGTAATTTCTTTAATTCGTCTATTTTTATGCGTAATTGATATTAATGTTTATGTTTTAAGTCATCAAAAAGTCATTTTAGTTGAGTGAAGGAAATGAGACCCATTTCATTACACAACAGCTTAGTCAATTTCGTGAGAGACCACTCCTCAAAATCGTGTAGCGTGTACTTGAAATCCAGTCTATACCTATACTTGATATTATTTAAGGGAGATTCCATTTTCAGTCTCTTGACCTAAATTACCTTAAACCGAATTATTGTAATAGCCAGAATTAATCTCGAGTGAGTTCATGGGCTATTGCCATTAACGCGAAATCCACTGTTGACCGCCACTCTCACTATGTAAATGTAGCTAGCTAACAGTTAAATAATAATAAATTCGGCCAAGAAAAATAAAATGTGATCTGGTTCCCTTTAACAAGGAAACCGTTCATCATTTGAGACTATTATTGGCATCATCGGACCAATCCGCCGTAAACGGCCATACCTAACACGCGGTGGGTCTAGTTTCATCTTTTCTCAAAGTGAAAAACCACACATGCTTAAAATGATTTCAAAGTAGAATATGAACAATTGTTTCCACTTTTTATAATTGTATTTTTTAAAAATAAGTAGTTTTCGTGAATTTCACTTCGACTTGGTTTTCCATGAAATCGGAACACACAAATGTAAAAGCAACACAAATAAACACGTTTTCAACAAAAAAATAAAATAAAATAATGTCGATTCTTTTTTTCAAAGTAATTTTTAATAGAAAATTTAATAAAAAAATTTGAGAACATTTTCGCAACACAAACGGGCCGTCTTTTCGGTGGCAAAACGAACACCCCAGATCAGGTCCAATCCAGATGAGACGAGATGGGCCGAGATTCTAGATCACAAGCCCAAAGGCCCTCCTCCGTCAGCCCACCGAGCCCGACGACTCAATCGACTCGGCCGATTCCGTACCGAGTCACGCGGGAGCCGATGCAATCTCTGCCCCCTCCACCTTCGCCCCTTCCGCTGGTTCCTCCGATTCTTCACCGGGGACCGAGGTCCGAACTGGGGAACGAAGCATGGGATCGATCGAGAACCTGGTGACCCAAATCCAAGGCCTCTCCGGCAGCATCGACGACATCGCGCACCTGCACAACATCCTGAAGGTCGCCGACGAGTCGCTCCACGCCGAGCCGAGCGCCCTCAGCTCCGTCCTCGACCAGGTCGACCCCGCCAAGCACTCCCTCGGCTACCTCTACTTCCTGTGAGTCCTCGCTTCGCTCGCCGCGGTCGGCCGTTGGGACGATCGCGATTTCGCGGCACTTCGCTGCATTGACCTACCTAGGGTTTCGGCTTTCGACGGGCTCGTGCTTTGAATTTGGGACGACGTGTGGATTGCGATTTGCCCGCGCGATGTGGTTTATTGTGTGGTTTTTTAGTTATCGACTGGGGATCGGATGGCGATGTACTTAGGAAATCAATCTCGCGTGAAATAATTGCTGGAGACGCGAGTATTCATTTCTTTACTAGCTTAAAGTGAAATGGTGGATTTGGAAGTGTTAGAAGCAGTGGCTGTTATTGCAAACACGGCACTTATGAATTTGAATATATTGTATTTCTGTGGAGATACTGAGGATAGGAATAGGGTAGAGTAGAGATTATGTGGCATTTGTAGTAAATTGGCCTGATTTAAGCACACAGAAATAGCTTTCTCGAGACATTCTTCTTGTATTGCTACTCACTTGACTGCCGTGTCTGAATATACAATAGAGAGGCGTTCACGTCCGGTCCAGTTTCAAAAGAGCAAGCGCTTACCCTCATACCGATTCTCGCCAGATTTATCAATTGCTGCGATGCACAACAAATTCGTTTCGCACCTGATAAATGTACCCTTCTATACCTCAAAGCAAACTGTGATTCGCTTTGTATTGTTAAACATCGGTTGCTAACTCACAGCATTGATTCTTCTTATTGAGCCCGCAGTTGTCTCTGTCTGCAAAAGGTTCAAGGATCATGTTTTGTTGATTGAATCCCCACTGCGTGGTGTATCTCCAATGCGAGCAGCTGTCCGAAAGCTTCAGACTACCTCTGAACATTTGACTACCTTACACCCAGATTTTCTCCTTCTTTGTTTATTGTCCAAGAGCTATAACATTGGTCTATCCGTTTTGGAGGATGATATATTTGACGTTGATCAGCCAAGGGACCTTTTCTTATACTGTTATTATGGGTAAGCTTTGCTTATATGTTTGTCTATTTTTCTCCAGTGTACATTTTGCACCATTTGTATTCAGGTAACAGGCCAGATTTACTAATGCTACTGCCATCTAAATCTTTTTCTCAATCATTAGATGAAAATTTTAAGTGTGCTAGAAAAAGGGTGTCTGTGATATCTGATACGATACAATGTAGCTGGGTTGTCTAAGCTGGGTAAGAAAATGGCACTTGAGGCGTTTCAGAAAATATTTTCAACAGCAAAGAAATAAGTAAGCATCATCCCAAGAAGTGGGGCTGGTCATAATGTCCACCACACAAACCAAGAATGGACTTTTGAACAGGATTAATTTCTCTGATTCTCGAATTTTCGGATGTGAAGTGAGGCTCCAATGAGAATATTGTCTGATTTTCTGCATATTGACTATATAGGTTATCCACAGAATTAACAAACATTCGAACATGATCAGCTTTCTTCGTCATAAAAAGTTCGATTTGAAGTGATGAAGCTGATGTTTTAGCCACGTCACAAAAATAAGTGGAGGGTTATTTTGCCGAGTCCCATTATGTGGTTTTGTTGACTTTTGAGGCATCAGGCTTGAACATTCCTACATTGTTTGTTTACATGAGAAGTATTTTCTCTTGTTTCGTTGCCCCTTTTGTTTGTGAGAATGAGCTTTTAAATATTTTGCATTAATAGTTCTATCCTTTCACATTTTGTCCAATATCGGTTTTTTAACGTGCGTCTTGTGTTTTTGGTTATTTTATTTTGATTGATATTTACTTTGGCTGTAGGGGTATGATATGCATTGGTCAAAAGCGTTTTCGAAAAGCATTGGAGCTTCTGCACAATGTAAGTAATTAATGTACATGCATGTACTGAAATATTGTAAATTATTGTGCAGTTCTATGTTATGACCAGTTTCTTCCATTGTCATATCAAATTCCAGGTGGTTACTGCTCCAATGAACACAATCAATGCTATTGCCGTTGAAGCATATAAAAAGTACATACTGGTTTCTTTAATACATTATGGGCAGGTACTTATTATCTAAATGTGTACTTTGATCCCTTGCAAACTTGTTTCTAATTATATTTGCAACATTGTAGTTTTTCACTTTTTTTGTCTTGATGATATGAACTTTTTTCTTATTGTAGTAAGCTTTCTTTCCTTAATACTGTGCTGGTTTGGTTTGGAGACGATATATATACTTGCTGAAATTTTCTTTTTTGAGAATGATGGATATCTTGCACTTTTCTTCATAGTTCTCAACTAGTCTTCCCAAGTACGCTTCTTCAGCAGCTCAAAGGAACTTAAAAAACTTCTGCCAGGTATGCAGATTCTGTAAAGCATCTATTAATAGCATAGATTGGTCACATGGATGTTGTATGTGGACAATAAAGTTGAGATTAAGCTACAATATAGCTGTGTATATCTCTCCTTATTTCCAAGGATATTTATTTTTTGAATCAAATGCCTATTGTATGATGATTTCCAATTTTTACCAGTTCAAGTCCAAACTGACTTTTGTGCATATTGGTAATTGTGAAGGCTTAATTGAACACATCCAAGTGAGTATATCATGTTGTAGGTTTTCTAATCTGCATTGAAAGGATTCATGTTTATGTCTGGTTAGATTGTTGTTTACTGGCATGACTTCTTATAGGATATCTGACTTGGTGATTTCAACTTGACCTGTAAAGTTTAGTACTTGTAACTGGCATTTTTTGAACAGAGTACTTGTACTTAAAAGTTGCTTTACGTGTACTACTTTTGAGGAAAGAGATTCAAGTGTCATATTCATGCTTTAATAGCGATATATATGTTTCAAGCGTATGACCACAGAAGCACAATTAGAAATTGCTTGTTTCTAGCAACGATATTGTGCATCTAGTTTTAATGAGCGACTGAACAGAAATTTAAAGCAGAAGTATCCCTGTAATTGGAAAAGCCAGAAGGTAAAGTTCCAAATAAAAATAGTTTGCTCTGCAGGCGTTTCCTTTCTATACTTGCCACATGCGTGCTCTGTTAAATATTACCTTTCATTTGATGATCCTGTATTTTTCCTTTTTCCTGTTCTTTTGAGGCATCTCTTGATTATTATATTGTTTCTTATTCTTCTCCATGATGAACCCGGTTTCTCTGATTATTGTTCTGTTAACCTTGTTTCTCCCTAATCAGCCCTATATAGAGTTAGCAACTACTTATAGCTCAGGGAAAATTGCGGAGTTCAAAATATATGTTGATACAAATAGGGAGAAATATGATAATGTAAGTACTGAACATCCACCATTTTTCTTCTCTACTTGCCTCGACAACTGTTGCAAGGCTTTTTATGCTTATGAAAAATAATTTTGATTTCATTGTAGGACAAAAACCTAGGTCTGGTTAAGCAAGTCGTATCTTCCATGTACAAGCATAACATCCAGAGGCTGACTCAAACATACTTGACTCTCTCACTTCAAGATATAGCCAACACAGTGCAACTGGGTAGCCCAAAGGAGGCAGAAATGCATGTTCTGCAAATGGTATTTAGAATAATAGATCATATTTTTCCTTTTGTATTTTTGTAATATATTGCTCTTAAACCGTCTCTAAATTATTGAGTGTTTAATTTTTAGATTCAAGATGGTGAGATCTTTGCAACCATTAATCAGAAAGATGGAATGGTTAGGTTCTTGGAGGATCCTGAACAGTATAAAACCTGCCAGATGATTGAACACATCGACTCATCAATCCAGAGGTACAGATTTTTGGACAGTACATAGTGCTGTACTCTCTCTTAGGGTTACATCACCTCTCCCGGATAGTCTGAAGTCAATTTTTATTTTTCTCCAATAGCCCTATGTTTCTTTTGCTTGCTCTCATTTCCCGGTGATCATTTTGATCAACTGTTGCCCAGGTCCATGTTTTATCTCGAAGCTCGTTAAGTTGCACCTTCTATCCAGTGAACTCTTGTTTTGCATTCTTAAAACCTTATTTATAACTAGAGGTCCTCTTAAGCAACTGCAGGAGTTGTTACTTTGGTAGCGGTCAAGGTCAATTGCCAGTCGTCGTTTTGTGTTGATTTTTATTTGATCTAGTTAGTTCTATTGCTGGACCACTAGTATTGTGGATAGGATAAAAACTTTTTTCTACTCTTCTTCTTTGGAGATACTTGTGCAATTGCATGCCCAATGTAAATTCATAGGCTGCAAAGCATGTGGTACTTATTATCTGTTTTTTGTCAGGATAATGACACTGTCCAGGAAACTGAATGCTATGGATGAGCTAATGTCATATGATCCTCTATACCTAAGCAAGGTAAGGACATGCTTTGAGATTTTGAGGCAAGTTACTGTTGTTTCTGAAGGTTTTGTTTACTCAGGTTGGGAGGGAGCGACAGAGATTCGACTTTGATGACTTCGATACAGTTCCCCAGAAATTTCCCATCTGAGGATATGCATATGGGACGAAAATGTTTAGATCCGTTCGAAAATCAACCTCCCATTGTTCACCGGCTCAATTTGCTTCTAATTGAGATAGAAGAAGGCAAATATCTGTAATGAAAATTCTCTTTAAGAGTCATGAAATTAGAAGCAAGTTGAGTTTTCTTCGCTGAAATTGCTCCCCAGTTTTGTTCTTTTGCGGTAATCATCGAGGTTATTATTTGGAACCACAAGTGCTAATTAGGCCCCCATTTGGTTGATGAAAAACAGTTTTTTTGGTGGAGTACCATCCGACTTTCCATTATGTAACATTGCATCCGACTTTCCATTTTGCAACATTGTTGCCGACAAAGGACCTTTTCTCCTAGTTCACTGAAAATAAGCAAGAATGAGGAAAATGGATGCTCTCAGCTTCTTTGCTAATGGGAGATAATCATATATATGGGGAGCTCTCGCTCAGGGCTTCGTTTTTTTTCTCCTGAAATCCCTCTTCATCTTGTTCCATTTCAAGAATCTGCTCAGCGTTCCTATAATTATTTCCATGCATGCCGTTCCAGGGTAAATAAACCCCAGAAAGTAGAGCGCTTTTACCCGGTCCTTGAAGTTCGGAGGAACAACAGACCTGTTTGCGAACATTTGCTCATGGTGATTGACCTTGGAACGTGTCATGCAGCATGCAAGTGTATCTATGAAGGGAGACTTTGGTGTGTCTACTAATGGATTGCCCGGATCGCAGAATTCATTCATCGGATGTTATTAGAGCATGAAGCTGAGACGATTATTAGTAATTACTAGTCAACCGGTATTGTTGATTTAAGCTGCAGCTGTCAGAATTCTTGGCTCGATACTTCCTGCGTCTTGCTTGTCATCATCCGGTTCATTTCTCAGAATGGTCGGCCAAGGTTACTCGTGATCGCTGTCTAAACCCGCATCGTGCCTCGCAGAACAAAATGCCCGTGCCCCAGAACAGCAAGTCTTTGTAGCTGATTACGCGTGGAGTGGATCGATTGAGCCTTATCATGGCAACCAGATGTACAAGCCAATGACATTGAACATCTAAATCGAAACCTCCGGCAAAAAAATTACCTTCCAGATGAAGGCCACAGTTTGGACGGTTACCAAATACACAACTCAAACCAGCCAAAAAGGTAAAACAATACACAACTTTTCATATCACAGGGAGTCCCCATAGATGTTCTGGGACTTCTACGGGATGACAACCTCCAAAAGAATTGACGAGTTCATTGGTAATCGGATTTATGAACAACAGACTAATGGTACTGCTACAAAGATATACAACAAAATCCTCCTCCAAGCAATCGCCGCCTCTTTCACAAACACCCAACTCAGAGAAAAAAAGTAAACCTGTCTCTAATCATGTCATCTCCCCAATGCAAAACCCACTGCATGGTTGGGATAAGATTACTATGAAAAAAATAAAATCAAAACCTTCTAAGATAAGCAAATCAATTAACCTTGGTGCTTCTATCTTTACACAACGTGTGCCATTCCTGTAGAACAGCTGCTTGAAGAGCCATATGCTCGACTTCCTCCGCCGTCAACTTTGAGAGGGTTGCAGGTCCCTTAGGTTCTTCCTTCTCCCCATCTTTCTTTTTTTCCTTCTTTTTCTTCCTTTTCTCTTCGTCCTCCTCATCTTCCTCATCTTCCTCATCTTCTTCCTCTTCATCATCAGATTTTGGAGTCTTGGGAGGAGGCTGGGCTGCCTTCAACAAAGCTATCCTTTCCATTGAGATCCTAAGCTTCTCACCAGCAGCCACTTTCACTTCATCTTCAGGCATATACTCAACACCCCCATCAGTAAGGTCGTCCAACCAGCCCTGAAGATCTGACTCTATGACCTTCGTAATTGATGCATCAGAAGCTCGGACAACAAACTTGCACATCATAGTAGTTGTCTCATCGCCCAGGTCCACATTTCTGCTCACTTCACTGGCTCCAAAAATCATCATGCCCAAGAAGCCTCCATACCAAGTTTTTGCAGCGAAGCAAAGCTGTGTCAAATATCATAATAGTAACTTAATGTTAGAATACCTAGATGGTGGCTAGGGGTCCACAGATGATACCGAGTGCAGAGACATCACAACCTATATACCAACTTACCCAGAGGTCTACGAAACCACAACAATCTCAATTCGACACATATAGAGGCATTTACTTTCATCAGCTTCCTATTGCAATAATTCAGAAGTTTCTCCATGGTTTTGGTCTCAAATTTCCTACTGGATAATCAAGAATAAATATCGATATCAAAGGACAACAGCATCTCTAAGTGCAAGAAGAGAACATAATTGCACACGAATTTTCAAACTACCAACCTGTAGTTCCCCACAGAGAGAGAGAGAGAGAGAGAGAGAGAGGGAGGGAGAGAGAGGGAGGTAAATGGTAAATACCAAGTCTAACATCCTACCTGAAAGCCTGCCACTGTGCGGATGATGTGTGAGCAAACTCTGTGGAAAGGCTTGGAAGACAATGACTTTAGGCCACTCAAGAAAGGAGAAGCCCCATACTGCTGTGCAGCTGTTGCTTTAAATCCACTTCCCTCGTAGGTATAAGTACCAGTTAACTCTACAATAGCTGGTAAACTAGGCCAGAGACGGAAGAATTCAACAGGTGAAATTTTATGAGGCAATAGAAGCTCTGTCAGCGGAATTTTGTAAGGCTGACACCTTAAAATTACAGGTTCGCCTAGTTCTGGCCTTAGACTTCGCCTCTGCCTGACACTCTGTGGATCCTCTTCAGCATAATCAGCATCATAATCAACAGCAGCACCACTTCCATAAAATGGGTAGTATAAAACTTGAACCCATAGAGCACATCTCTCAAACTGAGAGACACCCACTGTGACACTACAGAGAACTGGATCCTGGAAATAGATCGCCGAGATTAGAGTACTAATCAATTTACATTTATCGTCTGAGACAGTAATTAATATCCCACTATATAAGTTATATGGCAAAACTTTTTGTTTATGGATAATTTATACAGCCAATCTTTTAATGTGGAAACTCCTGAAATAGAAAATAGAACTGCTTTTGCAACTGAGGACATCCATACAGACCAGGCTAAAAGACCAAGAAAGAGGAAGTTTTTTTCAATATCCCTTCAACCATACTGACAAGGAATAACTCAACCTTACTGGCAAGGCATAACTCTACCATAGTAATTCATGGAAGACTTAATCCAACATAAACAGTCTCCTGCTCATGGATTAGCAACTAGAATTTCAAACACGCGCACTCAGTATAAGTTTATATGGACCTAAAATAGGATACCAGGAACCACAAATGAAGGGATCTAAAATATATGGATTATGAAATGGGACCTGTGAAACAAGGTTGCGCAATTGCCGGACAGCCTGAGGAGACCCATCCATATAGTACAGCGCACCAGATAGTCCAACCCTAATATCAACCCGGTTCAGTTCAAGCTCAGTTAGATTCAACACCTGAAATAACTTCATCAAATTAGCACTATATTCCTTCACAACTGGGATTATAGAACAGTAAAAAATGAGGAGCAGTGTAAAACTAATGAAAAGAATTGCATCGATTCCGAGGTCTTTCTATCTCCTAATAAAATTGAGGCTGATGAGCCCCCATGTTACATATATACCAGACAGCTGCACATAGGAATGCTCTCTATCTTCAGTAAGCATGAGCAGAAGTAAAATAAAGCATTGTAGTAACAGAATATAAAGTTGTAAAATTAAACTGCCATGCAATCACATAAAACCCAGCAGAGAATGATAGTGGTTCCACAGCTACATTCATATGACTTGGAAAATGAGTTCAAGTTTTGGTTCTGCAGTAAGGGACCCTCACACAATATCAGTGTGCTCACTACAAGCTTCCATTTCAGGCACTAGTAAGAGCACATAGACTCATTAACCATGCATTTCTGAGTAATTTATAACCAATACTTCCATCTTTCACTCTTTTGCCTATGTAGGACAAAGAAGATGTTCTTATCTTGCTTAACAAAAAATGCAAGCGAACATTTACGGGAGTTATTATCTCAAAGGACGTAGTGTGGCAAGCACGACTTAGGCACCAAATGCACACCAACTTAAACCAAAATGCACCTTTAAATGTAAAGTGATCTTCCCATCACCCGAGTCTGCCAAATGATATGCTTCCACATAGCAAGGATCACTGCCTCCAGTCAAAGTAATTGCAGTCGGTGGAACCTTAAGTGAGGTCGAGTCAATTCCCTTGGTTAGCAGTAAGGTTAATTCACTTGGTTGCGGCCTCCAAAGTTCCAAGATAGCCTTATGAACTAATCCTTCTAACTTTCGGTCCTGAGCAGCAGCAGCTTCATAGAACTGGACAGTTAGCTTATGATGGCTAAATGGGTAATCACCTCGGGCTTCACTAACTCCAGCCCACCTGAAAGAGATACATATTTCATTCTAAATACACACAAATATATTTGATAAGAAAGAGAAGACAAGATCTGCAACGTTAAGCTCATATTTTTCAAAAGGAATTGAAGATTATCAACCTTACCTATTGTCTGGATGGCTGGTGACATATTTAATTCTCTGTAATATCAAGCGGCATTGATGCTTGTTCACAGAATCAGCCAAACTATTGTTTCTGAACTCTTCAAGCTCTTTAATTAGTAGTTGTCCTGCCCTGGCATTACGAGATCCCAACCTTTGAGCAGACAAAAGAACTGCCTGAACATCTTGAAGTCTATTTGTTGCTTCTCCAGATGCATCCATGTTGTACATGAACAAGACCTTGTGGATGTTTGATATGATTATGTTAAGTGGATCCTCAGGATCGTCAGCTAAAAGTGGATCCAGACCTTCCAAATCTATGTGTTCAGCAATGGCCCAAATAACACGAGCACATATTCTGGGGGTATTCACCTGCAATTTAGATGGATATGTGAGATTTTCCTTTTGACAAATCTCTGGAAAGAGAGTAAAAATAGGGAAGATGTTAAAAAGACTTCAACATTCCCTTAATAAAAATGATAGAACAAATATTGCATTAGATGAAATGTTGCAAAACAAAAACAAAATACATCCACTTTATACAACATTCAAGACTCCTCGTCAAGATAGGAGAATCACCACAGGAGTAATTTGTGCACTTAAATTCAATTCTGCAGCTTAGTATTGAGAAATTGCCCCTGTAAATATGCATTCGCCCCCAGGCAGTTGACTGCTGATTAGACAACAGTCCAATCTTCACATGAAATGAAGAAATTCATGCAAGTGTAAGACAAGACTTAAAGTGTAGCTGATGAAAGATAAGAGCACATGGCTAAAATAATCTCTCCATTGAGTACAGCGCTTCAGCTAAAGGACGTTAGCAAGCATCCAGTACTTAACGTGCTTTGTTTCAAGAGTGTAGTCAAGAATGCGGAAACTAAATTTTTCTTTCTTCATCTAGGAAGAATGCTGAAACTAGAATAAGAAGAATGCCAACCAATTCTATCATGAAGCCAGTGAACACCCTGAAAGTAATGACAACACTGTCGAAATAAAGACTCTGCATAAACATAGTAAGTGGAGATGACACACGTGGTTGTGCCATGTCAAAAAGATTCCAGAACTTTGCACTGAAAAAGAAAACTTGCTGGCCCATATAAAGTTGACATCATGTAAGCCTCTCCATTTTGCCGAACTTACAGACTCATTGTGGCAAATTGCCAGCCACCTGGGCAGACAGATTTGTGTTTTCTTCCTTTATAATATATTCTAGCTTCATAGAGTATAGGCCTCTAAGATAGCGGTAAAATGACTTGTCTTTGGAAAGGTAAAAGCTAGGAAGACATGTATAACTCCAATTTCTACTTTATGCCTCATGAATAATTTTGACTTCTGAGCATTAAGTTCCACACCGGGCACATGCACAAAGCATCCATTGCCTGCATTGGGCAATTTAGTTTTTTTTATGCACTTAGTCAGTGCCAGACCATAAAGTAAAAGCCATATGGAAATTTCAAGGTTAAACCAAAAAAAAAAAAAAAAAAAAACAGGGCTGGAGAAGTGAAAGCTAAATCATCCACAGGCAAGCTATATTAAGAAATACGTTATAAACAGAGTCATGATCTTCAGCCTAAAAAAATCGTGACATGAAATTAATATTTAATAACCAAGTCTGATTTTTAAGTCGAAGAAGTATGTTTCCAAAACAGCGAACGGTACAATTCATATCTGAATTATCTATTGCAAGATCTTTAGCACATCTTTGGTCTCGTGAGATTTTCATACATACCTCATGCAAGTCCTTCACCAGCTCGCGCTGCAAATTCTGCAGTCTGGTCTCATTTAGAATTTGGTCTTGGGAAGCCCCATCTTTGACTCTTTTAACACCGCCCCTTGTATCATATATATAACAAAGTCTAACAAGCAATTTCAAATAGCAGTCGATTGCATACGTCCGACCATCACAGTCCCACTTGACGCAAGGTCTACAGACTTCCACCACCTCCAAAGCAGGCTCCGTCCAATTAAGTGCACCATAACCAGTTCCATAGGCCAAGGCTCCAATGACCCTGCTCTCCATGCCAGAGTTCTTTTGTTCAGGCAAAGGTAATGACAACTGAAAGCAACTTTCAACCAGTGATGCTACTAGTTCCTCCCTCAATAAGCTTTTACTAGTAACACTATTGAGGTCATCTTTTATCCTTGCATCTTCAAAAAGGGAAGCAATACCAGTTCCAGCTAGAGGTTTTTGACCCCTTCGAACACTTTCCTTGGCAAAAAGGTCAACACAAAGAGCGGTTCGACAGATACAGGCCATGGCATGCATGCGGTCTGATTCTGCCCTCAGGTTTCTTACCATAAGAAGCAGCCTCTTGAAAAGAGAAACCTTCATGCATTCAATTCACGGACATTAGCTTGTTGGCATTTGAGGAATTCTATCTCAAACATCATAATGCACGACTTCCAGATATTCATTGTTAGGCTACATGTTAATTCAATTACATGGAAGATCCTATAGAGATCCTAGAAAAGCTATAAAGCAGACTCCAATCAGACACTGCAAGTAATGGTAGATTTAACAAAAGCTAATACTTTTGTAAATAATGATAGGTACATTAAGACCATTTGACCAAATTGGTTGGTAAATTTTTATTTGGTTTAGATAATGGCACACTAGTTAAATGCCCATTAACAGTTCTTCGAATCATTGTGCAATGCAGTTTCATATAGATACCTTAGGGAATCCAGCATTATCTCAGTTTCATACTCGACTTAGGAATAGCGATAGCCAGCTCTTACAGCACCTAGAAGTCTGCTTGACAGTATTTTGTGCTAGGTGCAGCAGAATGAAAAGAGATTGCATAACGTAACAAGTCTTTATTGTATCACATATGATCATCAGTGAAATCAAACAGTTATGATAAACAGAAGGCAGATCAGTTCAGCCACAAATCTTCTACAAAAAGATGAGTGTCCTTTAGAATAAAGGAAGCAAATCAGGCACATACCTGCATGTGAAGATCGAGAAGGTGCAGATTCGTAACCACAGCCCTAACAATACTTTCTCTGGCAGAAGAAAACTCTTGCCTATCCCAGAGAGTCAAGATTGCGATAATTGATTGTGAAGCCCATTCTGGCTTCCCACCGGGTACATCAGCTAGATACAACATGTTAATACCAACCTCGTAAATCAATGCCGGATCCAAGGAAGAAGCCAGAAATGGTGCCAGATGCGAAACAACATCCGAAACACCCACCAATCTCTCCGCATTATTCAAGTCAATCACGCTTGCATTTGAATTACTCTTCGAAAGCTTCCTCACGATCTCGATTGAACCAGAAGCCACCGCCTTGACAGCATACACTATAGGGAAGACTGTAGCCCTAAAGCTCTCTACAGGCAGGACCAAGGATCTTGCCATCAAAGCGTTGCGCTTCTTCCACACGAAATCCACCGTAGAAGATACCCAATTCGACCGAATTGCCAGCGAGTTCTCACTATCAACTAACTTATCACCTGCCAATCGACTCATCCTCTTATTATCAAACTCGTGGAACAGCCTCCCGACGGATTCAAACGCTACTTTAGAAACCGTATCGGCCCGGTCAAGCATGTTCTGCCCGATCCGCGCCCACCAATTGGAAACCCTGTCGAGCAAGCTGACATTATTCTCGCACAGCGTGACCAAATCATCGCGCGCCAAGATACAACCCAGAGTCTCGGTGATGGAGAAGCGGAGATTGTCGCTGGGAGAGTCGAAGCAGCCGTTGATCTCCTTGTGGGAGCTGGTGATGAGCCTGGAGAGGTGGTGGGAGGGGATGGCGGCGAGTATGGAGAGCGCGGCGGCGGTGACGTCGGGGTCGGGGAAGTCGAGGTCGCTGCGGATGCCGGTGCAGACGGTCTCCCAGAGGTCGGCGGCGAGGCGGGTGGAGCGGATGAGGTCGAAGGCGAGCTTCTTGCACACGGCGGAGGCCGGGGAGGCGACGATCTCCTCGACGGCGGACTTGGCGATGACGGAGATGTCGCGGCCGGCGGCGGAGTGCTGGAGCGCCTGGAGGAGGGCGCCGGACTGGCGGAGGGCGTCGTTGGAGCGGAGGTCGGCCTGGATCTGGGCGAAGACGATGTCCATCGTCGCCGGCGTTCGGAGCGGTTCGATTCAGCTCCGCATTCGCTGCGAACGAAGCGCGCGGAGAGCGTGGCTACGGCGCGAGATCGGGGACGGCGAGCATGAGCGGTGGCGATGATGGTGGTGATCGGAGCTGGGGAAAACTGAATGGAGTCTTCCCTTCGGATCCGTCAGCAAAGACACAAAAAGAGATCGGAGATGGTGATGGTTTTCTTTCGTGGGCTCAGTGGTCGATCCGGTGTCGGGCTTGGGCTTTGGAAACGGAAGCAGAGCGGTGTACGCTTGGAGGCCCATGTTTTTGGGCCGAATATTGGTGAACGAATCCGACCCGGTGATCATGATCCTTGGTGTTTGGTTCTTGCGGGTGCGTTTGGTTGTGTTTTGTTTAAAAATTGTTAGGGAGCGAATGAAAAGAAAAAATGTTTCGTTGCCGGAACAATTTTCAACAAAAACGCGTTTAGTAAATTTGTTAAGGAATAAAAAATAAACGAAACATGTTTGGTAAATTTGTATAATTTTTTTATTTCTTTTATTTTTTAATATTTTTATTCTATTTTTTTTCTTTTTCTTTTTCTTTTTTTTTTTTTTCTTCTTTTGCCGGTTCGGCCCTCGGCCATGGGCGGCGACCCGGGTCGACGAGGGCGGCCTCGCCCGGCCACGGCGAGGCTCGCCGCCCTCGGCGAGGTCGAGCCTCGCCATACCGGGCGAGGCTCGGCCTCGCCGGATCTAGGCGAGATCAAGCTCGCCCGCCCGGCGCGAGGTCGGCCTCGCCGAGCCACCGCCTGGTCGGCGTCGCCGGTGGCGGTGGCCGGCGAGGTCGAGCCTCGCCGCCGGGCGAGCTCGGCCTCGCCGGATATGGGCGAGATCGAGCTCGCCCCGGCCAAGACGAGGTCGGCCTCGCCGTGGCCGGGCGAGGCCGACCCTCGCCGGGGCCGGCGATGTCACGCCGAACCCCGAGCGTGTCAACATCTCACCATGGTCATTCAAATGCGACCTTCCCTGTAGTGTCGCCGACCCCATTCATTTTTTATTGCGCAAGCGAACGTATTATAAAACCCCGACAATAAAATACGGGATAGAAAGCGAGAAACCAAATCACAACATAACACTTCCATAATTCAATGTAATTACAAACAGAGGTCTCGCGCCAACCGTCTACAAAAGACCAGGCCCTTAAAAAAGGAATTGTCCTACGACCTACAAGTCGGACACGCTCTCCAATCCTTATGACTTCACTCGCAACTCCTCAAGGCCAACCAAAGCTATCCGGTCGCTCCGTCCACGGGGACCCGAAATTTTAATCCCACAACCAGGGATGAGACGATGTCTCAGCAAGTTCAACCCCCTAAACCCCTATTAGAAAGAAAATACGCCCCGGGTGGCCTAGCCACATCACACAGAGGACTTACCTCGCCTCAGCCTTTATCTGCAGGTTAGCACAATTTATATGAACCAACCACGTGTAATTATGATAACCAAACAACCATGGCACAATCACATTATCAAACCATTCAACCACTTGGATCGTCTCAGCGATCAATCGACTCGACCGATTACATGTCATTCTAGCAAATCAATCATTGCTCTTAATCCCAACCCTATAGGAAGGTTTAACAATTAGTGGCAATCACGGCCCCACTCGGCACGACCTGTAATCAGGTGGTAATTCACGGCCTCATCAGGTACGACCTCTAATAGGTGGTATTTCACGGCCTCATCAGGCACGACCTCTAATAGGTGGTTTATCACGGCCTCACTAAGCACAACCTCTCATAGGTGGTTCATCACGGCCTCACTGGGCACGACCTCTCATAGGTGGTTCATCACGGCCTCACTGGGCACGACCTCTCATAGGTGGTTTATCACAGCCATATTAGGCACGACCTCTAATAGGTGGTATTTCACGGCCTCATCGGGCACGACCTCTCGTAGGTGGTTTTTCACGGCCTCATTGGACACGACCTTTCCTAGGTGGTATTTCACGGCCTCACTGGGCACGACCTCTAATAGGTGGTCAATCACGGCCAATCTCCCATCAATTTCTACACTTAGATTTCATAAAGAATCCCTATAAATCGCAATCACACTCAATTCATCACAACCAATCATCAATATCAAATTCTAAATGCACAAAGAAATGATCGGCATGAAATTCCGAGAGTTTAGGGTCTCGACAAAATTTTCGGAATTTATTAAATAATTAAATTTATTCCGAAAATAATTAAATAATAATATTCATATTTTTCATGATCCACGCTCAATTTATAATATCCAATCATCAATTTCAAAATCCGAATACACAAAGAACGATCGGCACGAAATTCGAACAACCGGGATCAAAAATAATTTTTCCGTTTTTTTTTAAATAATAATATTTTAATAATTTCGGAATTAATATAATATTATAAATTTCCAGAATTTCGAAGCAATTAAATAATTCAAAATTAAAACCCTATTATGTCCCATCAAGGTTTAACTTTAAATAAACTCTCTTAGCATTTAATTAAACATACTTTAGATTAAACAAGCATCTTAATCTAAATCATAATTAAATCAACTAAATTAACCACCTAAGCTTAATCAACTTAAGCTAAGCACACCTAAAGCATAATTAACCCTCTAAGCGAGGTTTAATGAGCTAAACTCATCGGATTAGCGAGCCGAGCGAATTAAAACGACGAGGACGACACGAGGATCGACTTTCCTCAAGGCGGGCCGAGCATCCGGGCTCGGAAGGTGGCCAAAACGGGCCAAACATCCGCCGCATACCCATTTTTTTTTTCAGCCGCTTTGTCCATGGCGGTTTGAGGCCGAGGAAGGGTAGATCCGGCGCCGGTTCGGGTCGAAAAGGGCGGAGGAGCTATGGCGTGGGTCGGCGGCGACGAACGGCGGTGCACGGCAGCCGACGAATGAGCTCCGGCAGCTCTTGCGCGAGCGAACAAAGCGGCTCGGGACAACGAGCCGGGCGAAGCGGGCGGAGTGGCGCGCGGCCGGGCGCAGCGAGCGCGAGGTAGACGCGCGACGGCGGCGGCGGCGAACGACGAGACCTCCGATTGGCGTGTAGCTTCGGACGGACTTCTCCGGTTGCCGCCGGGTCTCGGCGCCCAAGGGAGATGGAGAAGAGAGACCGCAACAGAGAGGAAGGGGAAGGAGAGGGGGTCGGCCAACGGCGGTTCGGCATGACGGCGAGGTGGCAAACTCCGGCGATGGGCGGCCTGGCCGAGCGGATGGAGGCGGCGTCGGGCCGGGTCGCACGAGCGGCTCCTCCCCTCCTCTCTCTCTCTCTCTCTCTCTCTCTTCCCAAGCTTGAAGATGATGTTGATGGGTGCCCTTTTTGAAATCAAATCTCCACCTTACACTTGTCAACATCCTAGCCATTCTTGCCCCACACCATGACATCACCAAGTGATGTCATATTCCACTATCTCAAATCTTCCATAACCTTTCTCCAATGGGTCCATTTTATTTTTCCGCTGGAGTCCAATTCTTGTACATCCAATTTCTTCAATTCCAATCAATTCTCTCCCAATTGAGTCCAATTGAAGTCCATAAAATTAATCCAATGTCACCACACTTTAATTCACATCTTCACTTGTCTATATAATCAACTTAGATCCCAACAGCGCGACCAAAAGCGACATACTAATTTCTCGAGCCAAATTAGCCATTTCTTGATTATTTTGCTAAAAAGCTCTGCTTGCATGAAAAATCTTCCAAAGATGATTCAATGATCTTGAAATGATTTGTGACACACCCGACTTCCAATTTCGATTCGATCTCAATTCCACGGTTAATTTCACTTTGGCACGATATTAGCGAGGCCCAACCTACCGAGTAGCTTTTAGAAATTTTCATGCATTTGACCTGTGGTTTATCATCTCAAGCCACAATGTACATCTTTGAAACATTGGCGACTTTCGGTTGTCGGGGTAATCTCAAGGTTTCAAATACGAACATAGGGTACCCAATCGACAAAAAGTCGGTCCAAGGCCGATCAACAAGAATTGTGCGATCTGGTGGAATCACCCACACCGATCACATGCCTCTGTCGAGTCGACCTATCTCCGATCTCTAATCGATTTTAATTGTGCCGTAATGACCCTTGCCCATTAACTCGGTCGAAAGATCGCTTCCCGGGTCAAATTCTCGAGTCCGATGCATTAGAAACTCTTAACCTTCACCCGATAGACTAGTTTCCACATGAGTGGCCGACTCAAGGAAAAGAACTATATGTGTGCCAACCAAATGCCCGTCTCAATTTATTGAAAATAGAATTGGAAAATCGGGATGTCACGGGCGAGCCTCGCCATGGCCGGGCGAGGCCGCCGCCTCGTCGGCGGTCGCCGGCCATGGCCGAGGCCGGCGACCGGCGAAAGAAAAAAAGAAAGAAAATAAGAAGAAGAAAATAAGAAGAAATACAAAAGTGTTTCTAAGATTTGTTTGAAATAAGAAACACAAAATTTGTGTTTCTTATTTGTGTTTCTTTTTTTGTTCCCGGGAACAAAAGAACAAAAAACAGAAAAATGTTTAAAAAAAAAAAAAGAAACATAAACAAACACACCCTAGGTAATCTGACCAAGACAGGAGTAGTTTCCTACTAATAGGGGTCGTCTGTGGTGGGTTGCCAGACTACGTTCATTATTTTAATCTATCGGTATCCACACGATATCTTTTTTGGAGCTCCATAGTCAACTCTCTTCTTTAAATATTTTACGTTAAAGAGATGCTAAGATGCACGTAAAACCTCAAATGAAACGGTTTAGAAACTTATTTAGATTTGATTTACCATTATAAAATGTCATTGCATTTTCTCTTTTAACAAAGCATCCTCACAGCATTTATTCCTCTCTTCCCAATCAAAAATCTAATATATAATAGGCTCCACAATAATTATTGGCTTTGATGAAAAAGCCAAAAAAAACTCCTAATTTTACCTAGTATGACAAATTTATCTAAAACTTGTTTTTTGTGATGCAAAAAAAATATTAAACTTTGCCAATTGCGATACATTTATCTTAAATCTTCTTTTATAATGTAAAAAACTTTGACTTTGTATCCATGTAACGTATTTATCCTAAATTGTAAAGCATTTTCATCTTTTACTTTTTAAATTCTTTTTCTTTTTCTTTTTATCCCTTCCCTTTGCCACTGACGGAGGGAAATTGGACTCAGACAAAGGTTGCCTTCGCCAGATTTGAGGAGGGTAACCCTCATTGAACGCAGGTGAGGGCGGCCCTAGTTGGAGTCATGCCCCATTTTCGATGTCGAGTGATAGCCTTCCTCAATAAATCCAGCCTAGGCAAGGGTTGCTCTCACCCGCTCAAGTGAGGGCAACCCTCCCCCAACACAGCGATTACAATCCTTGCTTGAGTTCAGCTCTCCTTTGCCATGAGAAGAGAGAATAAGAAAAAAAAAAAAACTTTAAAAATTGAAAGACGAAAATGCCCTTCAATTATAGAGTTTTTGATAAATGTGTTACGGTTGATAAAATTTAAAGCTTTTTATGTTACAAAAAAAGTTTGGCGTAAATTTGTCGTACTAGTCACGATTTAGGATTTTTGATGAATTTTTTCAAGAAAATAAGGAAACTTTGTACGAATCAAATTCATTATCATAGTTAGATTATGATAACTAATTTTACAAGTTTGGAAACTTTCGAGTCTAAGTTTGATTTGATTCAATAATTTTACGAGAGATTTTTACTATTTCAAATTCATGAAGGGACAAAAAGAAATATTTTAGTTTCTTCCCTCCAATCAAAAAAGAATCTGTTCGTCCTTCGAACGCCATTTCCCTTTCCGCCCCTTCACTTCCCGTCTCCGTCTCCCTCTCTCTCTCTCCTTCTCTCTTATCTCGTCTCTGAACTTCCCCCACCAGCAAAAAACCGAGAAAAGCTAAGATCTTTCTTCACCCCGAGCAACGACGACCAGAACCCATTTCTCTCTCTCCACTCCCCCAAAACCCTAACCACCTCCCTCGCCGGAGATGGACGCCACCCACCTGAGCAACGGTCCCGTCTCGCTCCCGCTCCGCTCCCTCTCCCCCCGCCTCCCCCGCCGCCGCCGCCGCCGCCTTCCTCCTCAGGAGCCGGGCTGCCCTCCGGCCGTCCCGCCGCCGGAACCTGTGCCTGGCGTCGAGCTCCGAGACCCTGGTGGGGGGATCGCTCAGGGAGGAGGAGGGGAAGCGGCGCGGCGAGGTCGTCGTGAGCAAGAAGGAGGAGGAGGACGACTTGAAGTCTTGGATGCACCGGAACGGGCTTCCACCGTGCAAGGTCGTGCTCAAGGAGAGGGCGTCGCACAATGAGAGGCACCAGCCCATACACTACGTCGCCGCCAGCGAAGATCTTCAGGTGCGGATTTCGGGGGACGGTGATATGTCGCGAATCTTGATGTCTTGATTTCCGGTTGCTGAATTGGTGAAGCTTTTGAAGGCTGAAAATTGTTTCCGTTGACCAGGTGGGCGATGTCGCATTCTCTGTTCCGAATTCGCTGGTTGTGACACTGGAGAGAGTGCTGGGTAACGAGACTATTGGTAAGGTGCATTTTCCTTCGGAACCTTCTTTACTGGTTTTTCTGCGGGCAGTTTGTGTGGCATGTCGTAGAATTGTAATTTAGTCTTAAGACTTGTTTCCATGACATGGAATTGTTAGGATGGTGCGTACTTTTTTTGGCAAAGCAATCGTTATTGTAATAGCAATGACTGCACGAGGGGTGATTTTAAAATTAGAACAGAGTATACACTTGATAATTATTGACTGAAGCTGTTGTGTATCCCGAATTTGGTAAAATGTGGTACATGCCACTTATGTGCCTGGTCCCCGGACTATGAATGGATGTCCTTGAAATTTTACTACAGGTTGGTGCAAGCATTAGATAGAGAATTTGCTTTCTGGGTCTTTTTTGTTTTGCATCTAGCACCCTTTTTCTACTCGATAAAGCTGTGATGCCTGCAACTGATTTTAAATTCGCTAGTGTTCTCTGGAGCCTCAAGTACAACAGGTTTTAGCTTGCACATAATTTGCTTGAATCTCGTGGGCCTCTGCAGCGGAACTACTTGCCACGAACAAATTGTCGGAGTTGGCATGCTTGGCCTTGTATCTAATGTATGAGAAGAAGCAAGGGAAGAAGTCTTTCTGGTACCCTTACATAAGGGAGCTTGATCGTCAGCGTGGAAGGGGCCAGTTGGCAGTGGAATCTCCGCTTTTATGGGCAGAATCTGAACTTGATTACTTAACAGGAAGTCCAACAAAGGTACTATAACACTATGGTGTTGTAGTTGCTCTGTAGTCAATGCTTCGACAACTACATCAAAGTGTATTTATATGTTTTATGTTTCAAAAGTCTGAAACTCTACATTCTGTGTCGGAGCATTAGGCCGAAGTGCTTGAGAGGGCTGAAGGGATCAGAAGAGAATACAATGAGCTTGACACTGTTTGGTTTATGGCTGGTTCTTTGTTTCAGGTAATAATTTTTGCTCTTATACCTTTTTCTCTGTCCATTTCCTATCACCAGTAATTTTCTTGTCTGTACTTTTGCCAGTAATTATGCTAGCTCAGTGACACTACCTACTTTTGATCTTGCAGCAATACCCTTACGATATTCCAACTGAGGCCTTTCCGTTTGAGATTTTCAAGCAAGCCTTTGTGGCAATTCAATCTTGCGTGGTGCATTTGCAGGTGCTGCTCTTCATACCTTTTGCATCGGGGAAAAAAGCACTGTTGCTCTCACTAGAGAACTATTTTATAGTTGTTTAATCAGATGACTCTTGTTTAATTTCAGAAAGTCAGTCTTGCACGAAGATTTGCTTTAGTTCCTCTTGGTCCCCCATTGCTAACATATAGAAGCAATTGCAAGGCAATGTTGACAGCCGTTGATGGTGCTGTTGAACTAGTGGTTGATCGTGCATATAAGGCTGGAGAACCAATAGTTGTTTGGTATGAATTCTTCTCTTCCTGATGTTGGCTTTTCAGTGTAAAATCGAGCTCTTCCTTCTTTTCTTGGCAATCCTGAAGGCATCCTTCTTCTGCACTTCAGTGCAACCTTACTAGTTGTTATATTTGGTCTTAGGTGTGGACCACAGCCTAATTCAAGATTGCTTTTGAACTATGGTTTTGTTGATGAAGATAACTCTTATGATCGGCTTGGGGTTGAGGTAAACGTGGCTGCTCTTTTCCGTGTCGTTTTATCATATGCTTGTCAAACATTCTAATATGCTTTCCTCCTTTGTGTCTCTTTAGGCTTCTTTGAATACTGAGGATCCTCAATATCAGGATAAAAGAATAGTTGCTCAACGAAACGGAAAGCTTTCGAAACAACTCTTTTATGTATGAAATTTTTTGTGGCAAATTAGTAGCTTGGATTTACCTATCATGAGTATTATAACGCTATGTTGTGCAGGTGTATGCTGGAAAGGAAAGGGAAGCTGTGTGGGATATGCTTCCTTATTTGCGATTGGGCTATGTTTCGGATCCTTCAGATATGCAGTCAGTCATTTCATCCCAAGGTCCAATATGTCCCGTAAGTTTCGTCCTTTGAAACCAATTTTAGTTTTGAAGTGCTCTCATGTTATACTTAATGCATATATCATTTATCTAGCATTTAGCTTAGATAGTTTGAATAATAAATTAAACTCTGGGGGATGACATGTTAGTTTTCGGCTATTTTTTCAGTTTTTCTGATTCTCGATGCGTCTCTCAGAGTGACCTCATCTACAGTTCACTGATGCTACTCTATGTAATACTGTTTGTATAGAGTTCACTGATGGTCTTTTGCTTTAGAAGCTCCGTAAGTCTCATGTTATTTTGGTAAGAATTAATTTGTGAAATGTTGAATGTTTTCTTCAGGTGAGTCCTTGCACAGAGAGGGCTGTCTTGGACCAATTAGTTGAATATTTCGAGTCACGGATTGCTGGCTATCCTACAACCTTGAGTGAAGATGAGACTTTGGTAATTTGACTCCACTGTACTCCATCTTAAGATGCCAATTGTAAGCTGTTTGCTGAGGTTTCATTACCTTTCCTCTTTCATCATTAGTTGGCAGATCCCTCTTTAAACCCAAAGAAGCGAGTTGCCACACAGCTTGTGCGGTTGGAAAAGAAAATTCTAAATTCATGCTTGCAGGCGGCAGTTGATCTGATAAATCAGTTACCTGATCACACTGTTTCTCCCTGTCCTGCTCCTTATGCTCCTTACTTGAAATGAAAGGCAATACTCTCTTTCCTTGTTCTTTCTTCTTGTGATTTAACCGGTTTCTCTCATTATTTTGCTAATTTATTTTGGTTTATTTTTCTCCAGAAATTAGAAATGTCTGTATGATGTAGAAAGAAGTTGTAATAGTTTTGCATCCAGATGCTTGGGGAGTTCAAGTGGAAGATTACAATCAGGTCAGTCACAATCTACAGTTTTTACATTAACTCTCATTTATATATTCTGATTGCGAATGGTAAATCAAGTCAACTGACAGAATTTATCCGGGACTGGAAAACCAAAAATTGCTTAAAGCATTGGCTGCAGAGGAGCACTTTAATTTGCAGTGGACTCTCTCTCTCTCTCTCTCTCGTATGCTCTTTGCTTAGTAGTGAGCATACATGATTGTGATGTACTCATTTTATTAAACATCTTTGTGGTGTTCGGTATCCCATGCCTGGACATGGTTAACACTATTTTCCTTGTTGTGTTTAAATAACAAATAGATGATCTATTATTCATTGGAGTTTCGCCAATTTAGAATTTAGGAACCGAATTTGAGTCATCATTCTGATTTTGAATTGAGATGCTGATGTCAGATTACTTGCTTTCATCTGATGATTCCTACTTGTCTTCTTCAACTGCTCTTCACATGTTGTGCAGGTACAGTGGGACAGATGGGTATGGGTTTTTATCAAAAAATGAGTTGATGTAGAACCCCACCTCAGCGGGTTTGATCCAGGCCTTAAGACAAGAGTGTGCACTGTGTTTTAGGTTTGAGAAAGACGTGAACTGGTTCCATGATGAAGATACTCTCGGTAGGCCTTTCGTACTCTGTCCCCGCCCCTTTCCTCATAGGAGGTCTTCTGTGTGACTTTCATGTGAAGTGTTCATCTTTTTATTAGGCAAGAAGATGTTATTTTGCAGGCACCAATTGCTTTGTAAGTATTAGTGCTGGATATTGTCTTGCCACCTTTTGTAAATGTAAATGTAAACAGAGACGACTGATGGCAATTTAAACTTTGTTCCTGTGCTCGGTCCTTTAGGGTGTGAATGGTAACGCTTCTTGACCGGGGAAGAGTTTTTTTTTTCAAAATAGTTATTTTCTATTTTTATTCCGGGAAATAATTTCTGAATAAAAGAACCCATTTGGTAACTACATAAAATTTCTACTTTTGGAATAGAAAAAGAATAGAAATGCGTTTGGCAACGCAATAATTTATTTTTTGTATTTATTTATATTTTATTCTTGCTCACGAATTGCTGACCGCCAATTGCCACCCGTTGCCGCTTGCCAACTGCCGCCTGCCGCTACCCATCGTCGTCGCCGCACGACCGCTGGCCACCGATCATCACTGTGCCGCGCATGACCCCATCGGATTGATGACCGCCAGTTGCCGATGGGTTGTGTGGTGGTGGTCGGCGGTGACGGTCAGCGGCCAGCTCGTGTGCGGCGTAGCGGGCTCCCGGTGGGCGGCGTTGCGGGCGATGACCCGGGTGGAGGCCAACTGGCGGTGGCGGTGGCGGCCGGCCGGGCGGTGGCTCCGGGCGGTTGAAGGTGATCGCGGCAAGAGAGAGAAATAAAAGAAAAATAAAAAAGAAAATTAGCTTATTTCTAGAAATTATTTCCGGGAACAGAAGCAATTTTTTTTTGTTTCTCGTTTCTATTTCAAAACTATTCTCGAGCTAAGTTTTTATTCCGGAGAACAGAAAAACAACTTGGTGGGAGGGCTAATAGGAAATGTCAATATGGATACAATTGAAATTTACCTGATTCTTTTGAGAATCAAGAGTCTTTTATATTTATGGGTGGTCCGAGTATTTCGGGACTGCATTTGGAAGATCCAGCAAGAAATATGTCGAAGGAAAAGTGTATGGCAATTGAAAGCAAATCGCCCGGGGAGCCCGAGCCTATTAATTATATGAGAACAAGATGAATAAATCATGTCAGTAACTCGTACACTTAGGCTATTTTTAATCGCCCGCACGATGAGGAAAGGCTTTCTTTTATTCAGTATTCTATATGAGCAAATGTATCACTGGCTATTGACATATCCACAGATGAATTTAGAAGGTAGTAAGAGTTAAAATAAGAACTGTCCCAAATGTGACTGGTTGAATCAACCATTAAACTCCCATAGCCACTCGCTCTAGGCTCAGGATAGTGACCCACCGTGAGCCGGCGGCCGTCACCACCACGAGATGGTTGAGACTCGAGAGAGAGACCATCGCCGCTGTGGTCATTTGCATGCGTCTGTCTCCTACGACCTCGAGCTTCGACTTCCTCCATTTCTTTTTATATTTTCCATGTCTTTTCCAGGTAGGATTAGATTATTCCGCTTCTCATGGACTAGTCCGGATTTGATCAGATCCATGACAGGACCCTCAAACGTTTCGATAAGATAATTTTGTCCTATCCGACTCTCGTATGATATAGCCTTGGCTATCCGAGTCTTTCACTCCTGGAGCACTTCAAAGCATCGAGAGATAAGGCAAACTTAATATGATAAAGCACAATGGAAGAATCTCGATCTAGCAACTAATTACTTCAATACAAATAATAACTTATTCGCCAAAAGACAGAGAAATTAAAAGCAGCGTTTGCTTTGTAAATGCTCTCCTCTATTCAATTCAAGACACTGTCGCTTTTGTACAAGGATGTAAGACAAACTGCAGTTAAATAATTGTATGCCTCGCTCAAGTAGAAAAATTGAGGAAAGAATACTTGGACTATTTACCGGGCCTAGAGAAAATTTGCTTGGGGAAAAAAAAAATCTAAGCTGAGACAATGCTTTGAATGGTCGACTTAGCGCGACTCGCATCACAATCTCAGCTTGGTCCTCCACATGTCTCCGACGACCATCTTAGGCTGCGGATTATCTGGCCCTCGATCCCGCTGCCCCGATGTGAAGTACAACCAGCCATCCCAAAAGCCCGCGATTGTGGTTTTGATGCGGTAAGGAAGCTTCCCGATCACTGTCCATTTCTGCCACAAAACATCACCGTCCACAAATGTTATCACCGTTCAGGTGCAGAAGCAAGAGGACGTTAAAGAAACAGGCAGAGCAAGGCCGCCATGCCAGGTCCATTTTACCTTAGAGAAACTACTAAAGAGAAATTGAACAATGGCCACATAAATTTCCTAAAGCGAGTACTCCGTTAGACTAGACGTCAAATGGCGAATCATTTTCTGCTTTTTGTCGAATTTTGGATAGGAAAAGCTTTTCCACCCGCCTGCATCATCAGTCCTTCGTATTCAATGAGAGAGAAGAAATCGTACCAGTGTGTCCAAATCGAACCGGAACACCTCCCCTACTAGTATCATCCTCTTGTTTATTGGATGCTTCTCAGTGGTACCTCCCGTGATGATAATGGAATTGTTCACCACCACCCAAGAAAATTCTATGTGGGAGTCGGGTTTTGGCATAGGAGGCAGTACTTTCCACTTCATTCCAGCATCAAGCATATAGACATCGCCGTAGACCACCTGAAATAGGAAAGATCCTATTCTGAAGAATCAACTCGAATGGAACATCATATGACACAAGCATGCACTTTTTGATAATAGAAGCAACGACCAGATGATGAGTAGCATGACCTGCAAAGATTGCATCTAAGCATGTTTCTATTCAATTATGGTAACAAGTCTACATACCTCATGCCTGCGTGAGCATTTGAAAATGGGTGACCCAGGTTTGGCCATAAAATCACCCTCTTGACCGCCAATAACATATAGTTTATCATCCACCACGACACAAGCCCTGCAAAAACCAAATTGCTGATCAATTAATTAATCACCGGAAATGGAGATTAGAAGCCCCTGTTGTTAAGTTATAGCTCACATTATTCAACCTAAATGAGCAATCTCTGGACGTGAATTGCAATTACCAGATAGATCGTTCCCATACCTGTGTGGTCCTCCGCGAGGAATGGGCACTTCAGTTCGCCACTCCTTCTCCAAGACTTTGCCATCCTTTACTGCTATACTCCAGTGCTCCAACGCGGGCGTGTGGCGATTCTCTTTGCCTCCACCCATCACGTGAAGTCTACCTCTCCATAATTGCGTAGGGGGAGCATACCTGAAGGACGTGAAAATTACCTACCATCACTTAAGATCGAGTCAACCATATGGTGGCTAAACAGATTGGCAGTCGTGTTTCACGCCTAATCAGTGAACTTATATACCTTGGGGCCGGCAATGGGGGCATTTTATCCCATTTCTTCGTCTTTGTGTCGAGGATAAAAGTATGAGCCACCGGCCCTCTGCATTGTGGACCGTATTGGCCTGAGACAATATAGACGTATCTTCCATCAGTTGCCATTCCTAAATGTGAATTCGCCATATCTTTCGGTGTGTCGAACCTCCCTCCCCATGTATTGCTAGTAAAGTTGAACACATCCACATGAGAATGCACCTGGAAATGCAAGCGTGAAAGTAGCGGAATCCGGTCAGCCAGTTGCACGCATATCACAAACTCTAAAAATGGTAGCTGCATTTAGGAGCCAGAGATCTAATAGCAGCATGTGTCCGTGGCCAGAAGAAAAAAAAGTACTGGTATGAAAAACTTTGCAGAGAAAAAAGTCGAGGGCATTGGTTATTACATGGTCAAGAGTGCGGTATCCTGAAAAGACGTACAACAGATTATCGATCTGGATTGCAGCACCGTCCAGACGAGGCACCGGTGCCGGCGGCATCTCTTCCCATTTCATGTCTGGAGCGGGTAAATCGGCATAAGTAGCTGATAAAAATCTATCCGGTCCCCGATCACGCTTTTCTTTAGCATCCGGTCCCTGATCGCGCTTTTCTTTAGCGTCTGATCCTGGACCACGATCTTCTTGAGCACGTACCTCCTGCAACTGGAATTTTGCCCAGACAAAATCACAATTCACATACTTCACTCAATAACATAAACATGACAATTCGACCAAGGCATTGAATGACCAGGAAAGGGGAGAAACCGTATCCGGGTCTGATCTAGATTCTGGTTTTCTGATCATCTCGGAGTGCAGAGCGCATAAATGTTCGTTCTTGATTATGCAAAACAAGGTAGTGAAACTACCAAAGTTCACGGCAATGGAGCTACTTTAGTTGGCATTTTAATCTCCCTATACTCGTTCTCTAAATAACGGCGAACGCGCCATTCTACTCGGAATAAGTAAATTCATTTCTGAGCTCATTATTCATATATCAAAAGATCAAAGCAGAATGCTGCATCAGAGCGGGATCGCTATCAAGCTGGTCAATGGCTATTCCACAGACAAACTGAAAAACAAGAGGGAAAACCGAACCTACTCTTCTGCTGGCTAAGATAAGCGCCGGGGAAATAGAAAGAAGCCGAGGCACAGAACCCCACGTTCACACGAATGCAGCAAAAGCAGAGGTACCTGATCACCGGACTCGTTGCGGGATCCGAGGTCGGGGAAGACGATGATTCCGGACTTCTCGAGAGCCCAGTTGGAAGCGAGCGACCAAAAGGCGGAGGTAGCCGAAGGAGGGGAGGAGGAGGAGGAAGAAGAAGAGTAGGCCCACCGGAAGTCCACGAACAGGGCGGCTCCGAGGAGAGCCATGCATGTCGCCAGCGCGATCCAATGCGTAGCCGAAGCGGCGTGCTTGTGGGCGTTCCTCGCCATTGCTCACCCGAAAAGGTCCTGAACCGGTGAATCGCAAACGATGGAAAGCACCCATTTTTATTGCCACAGAGAGAGAGAGAGAGAGAGAGAGAGAGAGAGAGGCGTTGGAAGGCGGGGGGAGAACGTTGGTTCGAGAGGAGCCTTTTCCTGAGGCAGGAAAGAGTTGGGCGCCAATGGTTTTTTTTGGGTCTCTTTTTCCTTTTATTTTCGGCTTTTATTCTATTTTCTTCTCTCTGTCTTTTTTTGGATTACTCGTGCGGCAGAAGAAATTCGATATTTTTGCCGGCGGAATTGCCGAAAGAAGAAATGTAAGTTTGTGTCCATCGACATATTCGATTGATTCCCGTCACTCAAAAAGTTTAATTTTGTGAATTATGGATTAATTATTCTATAACTTACCAATTTTCTGGTGCAAAAGTTTTTTGACATGTGTATATGAATAATATCTTCATCCTTTTCGAAGATTTTTAAATTAATAAAGAAAGTTGAAGTTGGAAGCTTGCTGGAAGTTGAAAAACTTGCAATGTGGCTGAGTTTTCTTGTTTTTGTTTTTGTTTTTTTTTTTTAAACGGTAGGCGGTGGGGACATAGGCACGTGGTGGCGGTGGAAATGGCAGGGCGGGTTTTCTTTTTAGTTTAAAAATTCGTAAAAATCGAAAGAGCAATTCTTAAAATTTGGGATTTTACAACAGAAAATTCCATTCTCGAGGCTTCGATGGAGTCTCTGGACAGGCTTGTAGGACGTTATAGCCCGCAAAACGAGAAGCCCAAGGCCCAAAATGAAGCCCAGACCACACAGAGAAAGGCCCAGGATCGGCCCCGACCCATCGGAACGGAAAGGGTTCGGCTCGTCTCGTTCCGTTCCCGTTTTTCTCTCTCTCTCTATCTCTCGGGTCACCTGACTTCGCTATTCTTCGTTGCCTTGCTGGTTCTCTTCAGTCCTCATCTCTGTGTTCTGGATCTCTCGAGGAGGCCGAGGCCGCGTCGCCCTTCTTTGACCTCTCGCCGCTCGCCTCTCGCCGCCGTCCCCGGGTGAGCGCTCCGCAATTCGCCTCCACGCTTTCTCGATCCGAGTCGTTGCGCGCTTTTCGATTTGGCCGCCAATCTGTGTATTTGCATTCTCTAGACTTTACCCTCGATGCGTTTTTTCAGCTGCGTGAGGTAGCTCGATGGAATAGAATTACTGGGTTCGGTTTTTTTATTTAGGAAAAATTAGATTTTTTTTTTTCTTGGGTCGATCGACTTCGGGCGGTGCAGATTCATGTCTAGTTGTAGCTGTTGTCAGCTCGAGACTCTTGAGTGCGTGGATAGATTTGCGGTGTTATTGGTCGAATGGGTTCGCTTTTTTACGCGTTCATTTTGATTTTGTGAATTTAAAACGATGTCGAGTTCGGATTTCGTGGGCGGTCGTCTCGATTCTCGCATTGATCACGAAGAAATGTCATGTGTCTCTGGAGAGCTCGAGGGTCTTTTTGAGAAGTAGATTCCTATAACTAACGACGAAATATCTTCTATCGAGTTAATGGGTTTTAGCAACCTTCCCAAGAATTTTCCTCTACGCGATCGGGGAGGCGTTTTGTAGAGTTCCCAATTTGTGTTTATAGGTTTTCCGCAGCAAGGAAGAAAGTTTGTTCTTAGTAGCTTGATGCATTATCGTTTAGCTAATAATTGAAAGAGACTGAGTAAAAGTGGTGTCTGCCCTCAGGTTAGCCCATGTTCTCCGAATCTTCAGGAGATCCTGTTTTTGATAATAGCATCCCTGGGGATTCTGCAGTGTCATGTTAACTCTGTCTATGCAGTTCAAAGGGTGATGCTAACCTAAGGCAATCAAGACAGAAAATGCTGCTTGCAAAGCTAATACAATGATGCGAACCTGTTATTGCCTATAGAAATTTAAGAATGAGCTGGATACGGTCCCTGAACTTCAATAGATGACTTGGTCTCGCTGTTTTTCGTAGAATGAGCTGCTTTCTGGCTTTTCTGAAGAGTCATCCAACCTAATGCACATGACACACTACTTGTAGAATGTTGATAAGTTGTATCTGTGTCTACTTGCATTTGATGCGAGGTTATGAGGATGTCAATGTTTAACCTTGTTCCATAGATACTGAATCAATCAGAGTAGCTTTCTTAATCCGACACATGCAATTTTCATTAGTTTGGCATTATGGAAATGACTTTATTGCTGGACATAAATTTTCTCCTTTTCCTTGATCGCATTCTTTTATCTTATGGTGCCGTTTTGCTTTCTCCTCTTTGATTTTAGGTCACTAGCAGAAAGGTTTGCCTACGTGAAATGGCTGGAGGAGGGGCAATCCACCAGCTTCTACGGAGGAAACTTCAACCTCAGTCTCAGGTGGTGGGATTATGTATTTATTAGGGAACCGCTTCAAAGGCATCTATTTATTGCATTTTAGTTTAGATCTTGCAGAGATGCAATCATATTAATCTTTTATGCACCTGCATGAGATTTTGGTGTGCTCACAGCGGTGAATTTACCAGTGCCATTGATGACTTTTACCTTAAAAGGACAATAAGCCTATCAAAGAGACATTCAGAATTGGTGATGTTGTTCACTTGATTTTGATAGTATGAAATATCATCATTCTGTGTCAGTGAAGTTGCATTGCTTCTCATGTCATATCTGCCTTTGTCTAACATGAATTTTTGATTCCTATGAAGATAATCCATTAGCTTTCTCTTATTTCACATAGTCTCTTGTTTGTAATATATTTGATGTAATGTAATTCTTTGTTTAACTTTATCGGATCGTGGACAGTGTTAATCTAAAGTTGCAAATATCTCTTCACATTTTTGCTTGTTTTTCACGTGGTTGGCTTATGAAAATTGTTTGTCTGTTAGCAGGCCTCTGCCTTGTTGTCGTCTATCTTCTCAAAGAGAGGCCATGATGGTTCTAGCTCCGCATACACAAACTATTTCAGGAGTATCGCACTCGTTGGAGCTGGAGTTTCCGGTTTCCTGAGCTTTGGAACAGTCGCATCTGCTGATGAGGCTGAACATGGATTGGAGTGCCCTAATTATCCATGGCCTCACAAAGGCATTCTTAGTTCATATGACCATGCTTCGTGAGTTTTTCATGATCTCTGTTTAACTTCTTTGTTAGTGTTAATCTCGTCACTTGGCTCATGAGTCTGCTTTTGTAATTTAGAGCATGATCGTGAAATTTTTTTCAATCATATGTACATCTACATGTGAATCCTAAGCACGAACTTTCCTTCTACCTTTCTGATTCTTGTTTCTCTTACCTTTTTATTAGGGATTTTGATCCTCATCAAATTCAGTCATATCTTTTATTTTATAGTAATTTGCTGTCTGATTCTAGTGGCAACTACTCATCTTAAATACTGTGGATGGGCAGGATTCGTCGTGGTCACCAGGTGTATCAGCAAGTGTGTGCATCCTGCCACTCTATGTCTCTAATATCATACCGTGATCTGGTAGGGGTTGCTTACACAGAAGAGGAGGTGAAGGCCATGGCTGCTGAAATTGAGGTGGAAGATGGACCTAATGATGAGGGTGAGATGTTCACTCGTCCTGGTAAACTAAGTGACCGTTTCCCTCAGCCATATTCGAATGAAGCTGCAGCTAGGTTTGCCAACGGGGGGGCTTATCCTCCTGACTTAAGTCTAATAACTAAAGTGAGTTTTGTTTGTTATTACTAACTTTACAGAAATCACATTAAGCTGAAAATTTCGCTAATATTATGAATCTTTTCGTTTTCAGGCTCGGCACAATGGTCAGAACTATGTGTTCGCTCTCCTAACTGGTTACCGTGATCCCCCAGCTGGTGTTGCGGTAGGTATTTTTGTAATTATTTGTCGTGATGACATATGTTTTTCATGAATTATTGTGAATGACTGTTTGTTTGGTGGGCTAAAGCAGTAGCATTTATGGTAGCCTAAGCATTAACACACTCAAACTGTCATTATTTGTTTGTGTTTTGAAGTCATGGTAAGAGTTGCCAAGCTTCTCCTATTTTCATCATTCCTTTGGAAAGCAGGAGCTAAAACCGAAATGGGGTGTACACTTTATTTAATAATAGTTTTCACACAATAGTTTATTCAACTTTGATGGAGGTCAATAATGAGTTGAATGGCTTTATAATATTTTATGCAGACTGTGAATGATTATATCCTGTATTTCCACATTTTGAGTTGCTAGGTCTTTCTTTTTCCGGCAAAAATAAGCCGATGCACTGGATGTTTTTGCTTGTGTTTTCCTCTGCTTTGGTGGAGAATTACTAATCAGTTCTCTTCTACTTCGATTTCCTTATATTGCCACCTTAAATCAATTCAGAGTTCCTTCTTTGATATGGGTAATTTAGTGTGGAGATTATCCCTTTCGGAAGTTTCTTATTGTACTCTATTGCTTATGGAGTTCGTGTGTTATTGGCATTGGGTGATAAGTTTTAACCTGATGCGTTCTTTTTATGACTGAAGATAAGAGAAGGGTTACACTACAACCCCTATTTCCCCGGTGGAGCAATTGCTATGCCTAAAATGCTCAACGATGGAGCTGTTGAGTATGAAGATGGAACATCTGCGACTGAAGCACAGGTTGACACATATTAGAATTAAATGCCTCGAAGTTTCCAAACTAGCTCGTCCTAGTTTATTCTAATTCATTATCTTCTACTGCTAATTGTCTCCATGTCATGATGTTAGATGGGCAAAGATGTCGTCACATTCTTGTCTTGGGCTGCTGAACCAGAAATGGAAGAAAGGAAGCTGGTACCTTTTTACTTGGTCATTGTTAGTTAAAAGGATCGAAGTGGAAACAATTGCATCCCTGACTTCTTTTGTTTCCTCGAATGCAGATGGGATTTAAGTGGATCTTCGTACTTTCGTTGGCTTTGCTGCAAGCTGCTTATTATCGGCGGTTGAGATGGTCGGTGCTAAAGTCGCGGAAGTTGGTTCTCGACGTTGTCAACTAAGCTGCCTTAAGATATGTTGCCATGTGGAGCGCTGGAAATAAGCTCTCATCAAATGATTTTTTTGTTATCGCCCTCGAAAATTGATTCAATCGACTACTTGGCGACGTAGTTACTTTTAAGGAATCTCTCTTCGCTATTTGAGATGCAAATAAGGTTTTCGATATACATGATGCAAGATGCTATTTTTTCTTTTTGGCCGACTTGAGTTTTGGATGTTGATCTTCCTAATGCTATGTTCTTGAGTTGGAAATACCACCTCAAGAATCCTTTTTTTTCCTGGATGAAGTAATACTGGACAGCAGGTTTCTGTAGCATGATGCATGTCGTTTGTTCCTTCACTCTAGTTACGAGAGTGACCTGCCCTGTCACTAATGGGTTACAGATATCTAAATTGAGACTGTAATTTCCGCGAACACTCATGTCCCCACAATTGCAGAAGCACTCGGTTAGCATCAAAAGAGTTCCATCCCTTGGTCCTGAATCCATGGCCCAGACAGGACAGCACCAGAGGAGGCCGTGTTCGGTTCCGGCTTATCTTTGGCCTTCCCACATCGAGCGATCTGTCATGACATTGACACGATTCACGTGAAATAGAAAGGTGAGGTTTGAGGGGTAAATGCGGGTCGTCACGACTTTTTGGGTTGGAGCGGCAGATGAAACGGGGGAGGGCAAAGAGAATCAGGAGAGCTGACTTCCACGAAGATAATGGAGAATCTGATAGACTTTCCTTGCGTCCCAATTCCACAGCCCAAACGTATCATCACTCCTCGCTGACATAACGAGCCACCAACTCCGAATATCATAGGGTCACGATTGGACCCCCCCAAGTTCTTATAAGAAAGGGGAGATTACCATCGACGAAGCCCGTCTAGATATGTAAACCCTGTACCCAAATGAACGAACGAGACTAATCGGTACTCCCCAGATCGGTCTGTTTTCATGGAAGCAAGTAAGCCAAAGCCAAGAACGACATCTCTGAGAAAACCATCATGGTCAATTCAATCGGGCGTGCGAAATCGCTCTCTCCAGGTGAAGAGCCGGATTTTGCTGGACATGTAAAATAACAACTGACACCACATATCGAAGAATATTCTTACGTACTCCTTTATTTTTATTTTTTTCCTTTTTCCTTTTTCTGGTTGTGGGCCGTCAGCATTTGGAGCAAGATGATTCGATGGCGCACGGCTCTTATCTTTTCGATCGTACGTCGGACATGATGTTGATGTTGCCAAAACGACGCATCCCATTGGCCTGCCTCCCCTGCGCTGCACTCATTGCGTTCCGTCGGGATGGAGGAGGAATCATTTTCCTTTGTCCCTTCCCTCCCTTCCTTTTCTTCTCTCTGATTATCTAGAGAGAGAGAGAGAGAGAGGTGAAGAGGACGAGCGTCTGCGTCTCCGTTGGACAGCCCGGGACACGCGTCGTCCCGTCGGCTCACGTCAACTTTTTCCACGTTCGAGGATGCTGACCACTCTCCCATCGACAATGATATTCAGGGTTTGGTGAAGTCTTGGCCAGTTGAAATTCCTCGGGCACTCAACTCATGTCATCACCTAATTACTCTTTAACCATTGTGTTTAATATATATACAGTGAATTAGTGCCGGATGCTTGAAATCGGAAAATTGATCCTCGTAGTTGCCATGTGTAAGGTTATCCAACAATGATTGAGTTACCGCACTAAGTGAAGCGATAATTCGAATCCAAGTCGAATTAACATGAGTGCTTCGTGACTCTGTCAATTGCTAAAGGGAATTGATTCTAGCACCTTTGAGACTTGTCCATTCGACTTGGCTATATATAAGGATAAAGTTCATTTACATTGGATGTGTAGATAATGAAGTCCACGGCTCCACATGATAAGAACAACTAATATCTTAATATTTATTTAGATTTATAATTTAGGGATTGTCATTACCGTTCTTTAATCAAAGTACAAGACAAGTGTCGGTATGGTTTGATTAGTGTGGATAGAACTTGAAGAGAGTACTGACTAGAGCAGAAAACTTGATCTAATGTTTATGTGCTTTTTAGCAAGTTTGTTGATGTCATTCTTTTACGACTCTTGTTCAAACTAAAACAAGCAAAAAATTATTTCGAGTCAAATGATAAAACAAATTTTGAACTTTGCAAGAGTTTTCAATGCTTTTAATATTATAAAAAAAAAACTAAAGGGGCAAAAAATCTCAAGTTGCATCTAATATGACATATATACCCCAAACTTTATTATTCGTTTATTAAAAACTTTAAATTATCCACCGTGACATAAATACTCTAAACTTTTTTTACGTTGTAAAAATAAAAACTTAAATTTATACATGTGTGACGTATATAACCAGGGAGGGTATATACATTATAAGTTACTTATGGATGGAACTGAAATAGATGATATAAAAAAAAATAAAATTAGGCTGCTTGTGTCACAATGGGCAAAATAATGATTTTTAGTTACACAAAAAAAAAAGGTTTGGAGTATTTGTAGTACAATGGGCATAATTCAAGGTTTGTGAAAATAATAAGTCATATTTTCTTACTCCAATGATGGTGAATTTATTATATTATTTCTTTTTGGGAAAATGTCACAAAAAATCCAATACTATATCCACTCTGATACATTCACACTAAATTAAACTCCAAACTTGTACTTGTGTAGCACCTTAACTTTTCTTTGTGATACAAAAAATTCAAATTTGTATATGTGCGACACATGCACTTATAATGTATGATATATTTACCTTCTATCAAAATTCTGTTTACAAACGCTACTAAAAAATCTTGCGTGGATGCTTACAAGGATGATGGAAAACAAACATCATGTAGCAAAAATATGTCAACTAATTGTATGTTTTTTTCCTCGTTTTCTTTTTGATTTCTTTTTAACTTCCTGGCTCGTTTTCCTCATTGGTGTAGTGATTGTGACAATAAGGGGAGGGGTGACAAGGGTGGCAATAAAAACAAAGGTGGAAGGAAAAAAGGAAAAGAAAAAGAAATCTTGATACGACAATAAACGTGTTATGTATGTAAATATGAGATAATCATCTCACCAAAAAAATTCAGAATAAATTTATCACATAAATATAAATTTGAGCTAAATTAATCATTTGGGAATGAATTTAAGATTTTTGATAATACCAAAAAAATAAAATCGAGATAAACATGTCCGGACTGAACTGAGATTGAGATTGGAGCACATGTCGATGGGTCACGCGAAATTTGAAGCGCGAGTGAAAAAAGGTAAAAATTTCGAAAGAATGTTTCTGCGTCTCCTCGTTACGGAGAAACGACCGTCCACCAACCGAATCAAATCGCGATGTCGAGCCCCATTTAATTATTCCCCGCACCGAACCAACCAAGGCACGGGATGTTGGCCGATCCCGCCGGTGAGATCCGGCCACGTGTCCCCGAGCGAGAAGCCGCTACTCCGTGGTAGAAGCAGCAGCATTTTCTTTTGGCCTTTTTCTCCCCCCGACGAAGCAAGCGAAAGGGCAAGAGCCGCTTTCAGCCACACGTCCACGTGTCCATCTCCTCGGGGAGTGCAGGCCACAAAGCCTCCTCCCATTGGCCCCCCGGCGTGGGCCCCGCCCCCACAGACCAAGCAATTACTCCAAATATGGCACTTTTCCGTGGGCCCCCCCTCAACTAAAACTCCTCTCCAATCACGTCCCCTCGCTGCTCCTGAGTTGGGACATTATCTAGCCTATAATAACAGTTGTCTCGCGCCCCCCCATCATGTGGTTTAATTTATATAAAAATTCGCGAACTCAGAATAAGAATTTTTAATTCGAGATTCTTCAAAATCCTAAATTAGGCGAAATAAAAAAAAGAAAAAGAAAATCCCATATCTACTGTAGCCTGTAGCTGTTGCATAATCATCCGTCCAATTAATCTTCGATCCTTTACATAAAATAATATCGGCTCGCGCTTTGCGCAGACACGTGGTGCTTGTATACCAGACCACCGTGTGTTCGCCGATCCCCATTCATTATCGGCTGGAGATGGAGAGAGTTTGCTGCTGTTCTGTTCTCTCGAAGCTCCCAGCCTGAGCGACGGCCCGAGATTCTTCTCTTCTCCGTTTAGAAACTCCCGAGGAAGCTGAGCTGGTGGTGGCGGCTGCCGGAGCTCCTCCATGAACGGCGGAGATGCGTTCTGGTTCGGTAGATCTGGCGGTGGTGCCGACAAGCGCGTCCCGATAATCGACCCGGGAATGCTCAGATTCAGGCCGATAGCGCCGAAGCCGGCCACAGGAGGACTGGTCTCCGGCGCTGGTAACCTCCCGGAAAGCAAGAGCTGTCTCGCCGTGAAGAGGAGGGCGAAGAGGAGGTACGTTAGGGTTCGGAAGAATAATAGCCAGTGCAAGATGAGGAGCAGATCGCAGGGCGGGGGTCGCCGTCGGGGGAAGCCGGTCTTGACCCTGCAGCTCCTGCCGGAGCGAGCGGAGCCGCGGGAGTCGATGGCCTCCGGCGTTCCCCTCGATCTCGTTCCGATGATAATAACCCCGAGGGAGGTTTCCCAGCCGGATCGCGAAAGGCCCTTAAAGTTAAACGTGCACGGGGCGAACTCGTGGGATCCGACGGTGGTGAACCCGCTCAAGCGAGCCGTCGCCGTGTCATGGCTGACGGTGGAGAGGGTCGGCGTCGATCCGTGCATGGGAGCGGTCGGCGAATTTTTCCCTGGGAGCACGGACGACGAGAAGATAAAGAATCTCCGGTCTGACATGTGTCCCAGTCTGGTGTCGGACTTCCAGAACCGGGTTCATTGGGTGAACGACGCGTACGTCTGGTTCGCGAGCGGCCAAAATAGAGGAGAAGTGGAGCACCATCCTCATCGGCCTCCGTCCCCGGGGGTCGAGGTGAGGCTGGTGGCAAAGGAAAGGCTGCCGATGTGCCAGCGGGCTTTCACGTGCCAAGTGACATGGCGGGACGAGAGGTGGGCGAGGGCAAGAACCGTGCCCTGCGACGTGTGGAGGCTGGACGGGTTTGGAGGGTTTGCATGGAGGCTCGACGTGAAGGCCGCTCTCGGTTTAGGGTTTTGAAACAAATAATGCAAAGGACCAAAGCCCTCCAGGCAGAGGGTCACTTCAAGCTCAGGTATAACCATATATATATATCTGTGTATCTTCGAATGGCCCTGAAAAGCTTTTGCCTAACTCAGGAACGATTGCGTATGCTAGCAAGATAACAGAAAAAGCGATGTGCGAGGTGTCTTTTTAAGACAATAGTGATGATACATAGACGAGGGACGGAGCTGAATGTCCTCCTATATATATATATATATATACACACGCTAAGAAGCAAGGGGATTGAAGAGAGGAGCGATGAACTGTGTGAAAAAAAAATAAGAAAGATCCGATAGCTAGGCTCCGATATGCTTAAAAAAGAATCGGATTTGTTCACATTGATTGAAGTGTGCTGTGGCTTTCTCTTGTGGACACGTAAGGACCTTGGGAGGAAGCTTCTCAGAGTCCCAAATTGACACGTATCTAATTTTCTTGGTTGTTGGGGCTGTGTCTGTGTGTGTGTCTTGATAACTATCACATAAAGCAATAAAAATTGCACAATTTGCAAAGAGATCGAACCTCTTTCATCATCATGAATGCGTGCCATTGGTCAACATGGAGGGGCTTGTGAAGGGTAGGTTAGCTTGCATTATCAAGTGCTACTTTAGTTGGGGAGATAGCTATGAAACCCTTTATAGTTAAATAACCATCGACTGCCTTAGCATAGGCTTAACTAAATCTTCGAGTTCACTCTCTGGTGAAGGCATTGGGAGTGTGATCTAGACAATATGCCGGCCGGTGGTCGAAGAAAGTTTTGGTTTGCACCGTCTTTGGGTTTTACACCGCAGTATGTGCGAGAAATAAACCACAATCCTCACATTTTATTTGGACGGTAACTAAGTTTACTGGCACATGCTGTCCATTGGTGGATGAGCACATGCTTCATCGTGGATGTTACGATGTCAGAAAAGGTGTGCTGGTCCACGGCTAGAATGCATGTTACCTCGGAATGTGGTGTCACAAAGTTGGTAGAACACCACCATTCCGGCTTGAGGAAATGCAAGCTCTTGGGCTGATTCTTTTCTTCTTGCTGACACGTGGTCTGGGTTCAAGTGACGCATAATCGGACGTTTTCCTATAGGGGTAGATGCGTTGGCATCCTCCTATTGATTCGGTCCGGAGCTGAGCATGATAATGGATGATTAGTCATCATTTTCATCGGCGTCATTTATATGGACCGTCCAATTTCCACATGGAAGTGAATGCGTGCGAACATGTGAGATACATTTCTTTGATTTTGGCTCTCTTTAGCTCGAAGAGATTCATGTGCAATTTTGATACGGTTTCGTTTTGAATTGAGAACATGATAATTCGCAGTGAAGTCATAGAGATCGCTACTATGATGAATGTTAATTTTTTTACCATAGATCTACATTAGATTGTAAATGAGTCTCCTATAGAGCGTGATCATAGTATGACGATGCATGTTGGACATACATTTTGGACTATCTAAGTTTTGGAGTCTAATCATCTTGTGTCATTGAATGAAGGAAATAATACCATTTCAATATTACTACTGATGTGACACACTCAAGTTGGAATTAGCCATACTTTGAACCATGATTGAAGGAAGTTGTCGTCTAGGTATGTGGATAAAACGGTTATATCCATCGTATGAGCATTGTGCTGAGTCTATTTTGACTTCTAGCCGTCTAAATGTTAGGCTTAGAAGAGAGTAATCGAAAATCCGTCACAATTCGCAACTTTCAAATTTAAAAAGTGATGTGATGGACCATAAATAAATATTAGAATGATCACTCAAGTTCAAAACTCCATGAAAACCCACTCGGTGTTGGTATTGGTGGTATACTCATACCCTTTCGTGGTTGGTTGGCCGTCAGTGTTAAGGGTGTGTCTCGATAAAGTTTTACGTTTAATTTAATATGAAAAATTTGCGATTGGATGCATTTTAATGAAAAAAACTTTCGAAATTTTAACAATATATAATTGCTGACACGTAGATGTACATATAATAATCCCGTGATTTTTATTTATTTATAAATTTAAATAAGTTTAGAAAATGTTGTGGAGAAAGTTCCAAGGGAGGGTGAATTTTTAGATGATTGGGAAAACAAGGCATGTCCTAAAGGGGAGTGGACCAGTAGCAAGCAGCGAAACCTCGCTATCAAAGGAGGACCATCTGCGCTGGAGTCCCGGAGCCAATCCAATCCAAATCCAATCCAAGTCCGACTCGACTCGAAACAACAGCATCGGCAACAGAGACCGAGCCGATCGGGTTCCTCGGATGACGTGGGCGGATCTTGTCGCGGATCCGCAACCGCCATCGGACCATCCACGCGTCCTCATCGTACCTCCCGAGCCCAAGACCCCCTCCCGACCCCCCACTCTCCCCTCCCGCGCGTGCCCCCGACGGTGCCAACCGCCAGCCCCGTGTCCCGCCACGCGCCTCGCCCCCGCGTGGGGGTGTTCTCCACAGCTCCCCCGGTCGACTTTTGCTGTTCAAATATGCGCCTTCGGGCCAAGGAGGGCGCGCCACGCGCCCATTCTCTCGAACGATGCAAAACCCTCCTTTTCGATTGAATATAAAGCTGAGGGACAACCGGACGCTAAGTCCGCACGAGCACCACGTGTCCCATCGCTTTATCGGCAGTGCTCGACACGGTCGCGCCTCCCATTGGCTGGAACCGCCGGTGCCAATCAGGAGGCTCGATTTCCCCCTCCCCAGCCCCGATGTGCCCTGTGGGCCCCCACTCCGCCTAGCGATTGGACCAATCGCGTCGTCCATATGTTTGGGGAATGCCCTAGACACGTGGTTCTCTCCCGCTCCTACCAACTCCTCTCTCTCCGTGTTCTTAGGCCGAAAGGCGCCCCTCCCAAAAAAAAAAAAAAAAAAAACGTTTACTCCGTCAGTCTTCAAGCCTTTCTGAGAAGGAGAGAGAGAAAGAGAGAGAGAGAGAGAGCGTCTTTGGTGGCGGTGAGCGGCGGCGGAGGCGGCTGTGTGGGGGCGGGATGGGTAGGGCGGACGGGGTTAACAAAGGGCCGGCGGGGGCGGCGTGGCGCGTGGGGGCGGCGTGGCGCGTGGGGGCGCGGGGATCGACCAGGCGATGCTCCGGTTCCGGCCTATCGCCCCGAAGCCGGCAGCGGAGGACCCGGGCCAAGGCGGGTCGCATGTGGGGAGCAAGGGGTGGCTACTTTCGGGCGCGAGGACCAAGAGGAAGTACGTTAGGGTTCGCAAGGCCAAGGCCAATAGTAATTGCAGCGGTAATAATAACCACGACAGCAGCAGCACCACCAAAAGGAAAAGAGCAGCGCAAGGGCCAAAAGAAAAAGGAGGGCCTGATGATTCGTCGGGGCTGGAGAAGCGAATAGTGACCCTCCAATTGTTGCCTGAGAAAGCTGATCATGGAGAATCTAAAGCGCTTAAAGCAAAGCCTGAGCAATCTGAGAAGGAGGAACCTCAATGGCGGGGCAGCATCGATCGCTGCAGCACCCACTCTGGTCCTGAATTTAGCACCGTGAATCTCGCCATACCTAATGTGGTCCCGCCCCTGTGGTCTAGGTCGGACCCCATTGGTCTCATCCACCCGACCTTCCAGTCGCCTCACCGGATGCGTTACCCTACGGTGCTGGAATGCTGGGTGATCGTGGAGTCCGTCGCCGACACCCACATTGACGCGCAGGACCACCATCAGCTGGTAGGGCTCACCGACGCCGAGCGGGTGAGGAGTCTCAAGGCGGACGCGTGCCCCGGGTTCCTAGCGGATCCGAGCAATCGGGTGAGGTGGGTGAACGGAGCGTTCGAGAGGATGGTGACGAGAGAGCATCTGGCGGACGACGGCTCCGACGGCGGCCCGCTGCCGGTAGAGATCGCGGTGCGGGTGGTGGCGAAAGAGGAGCTGCCCAAGACACGCGCGGCCTTCGCGTGTAGGGCGACGTTGAGGCGGCGGCACCATCCGTGGTGGGGCGAGGAGAAGTGGGCGGCGAGGATAGTGCCGTGCGATGTGTGGAGGATGGACGAGATGGGAGGGTTTGCATGGAGGCTGGACGTCAAAGCTGCACTCAGCTTGGGGCTCAGCTGACACGACCCGATAATCCCGGGGGCCACCGACCGGGCAATGAGGGTTCGGTATGATCAGGTACGACTAGGGTTGAACCAAAGCTAGGGCATCATATCTCGACCCGTGCATTGCCATGATAATAAAATTTAATGATTAACTGAGCGAGATCAAATATAACTAATTCGAAAAACATTAAAGAAAGGTTAGAAATGATGCTGTTGATGTTACGGCTTTTTAGGATTCTCTTGTCGAGAGTGGGAGAGTATATAATAAAAGGATATGAAGGAATAGTTGAACCATGAAAAATAAAAAACACAGTTTTAGTAAAGAGATTTATTTTTGAGAAGTACATGAGATATACGGAGATAATCTTCGACTTCTACAGTATTATTAATAGAGATCTTTAGGATTCTCTCCTGTAGGGTAACATTGGTCGTACTTATACGGACTGATAAACTATTTATTCTATAAACCATATTAAGCTTGAGAAAATGGGTTTTTCTTTCCCTTTCAATTTGTCCTTCGATTCCGCATGTGAAATTACTTCCTTTTTGCACTACTTAGCTAACAAAAGGAGTCATATTGCAAGAAAGGGGTTAGAAAGAAAAGCAAAGAAAATGTCGAGTTTATTTTCAGAAAGCATCTAATCCTTTTCAAATATAAGTTTGGAATCATGAACGGAACTTAAGATCTCGAATTCGGTCAATACTTAGCAAGACTTTTTTTAGTGGCACTCGATTAAATAAGAGTAATGACTTTAGTACAAGTGCATGATGGGTCAAGATACCATATTGCACTTATTTAGCTGCACCATAATATCCCTTATATAGTAAAATTAGATACGGTCAAGATCTAAATGCTTAAGTAAGAAAGTCTTTTCGTTAAAGCAATGTAAATTATCTTTGAATATCCCTCTCTAAATGTATAATTTGTCGCCAACCTTTATATACTCATATTACACATACGATAATCACCGTAGCTTTTGCATTCGTAGTTTCTTAATCTTACAGTCATTTTCTTTCCCTGTCCACCTGTCCTATTAAGTCTATTAATAAATCCAATTATTAATTAGCTTTCCTTTTCTTTTGACTATTCCACCACATTACACGCTAAATATTTCAAACTCATTATTTTTATCAGGGGAAATCTATCGTTTAGCTTCATAATTTTTTTTTTCCTTTTGAATTTACAATGCATTTTTCTAAACTTTGCTTTATTTAAATGCTGTCACTCTTCCTTACCATTATTGTTCACTTGTAGCTAAAAACTAAATATTCGTCATTGACATTCATACAGTTAGGCTAAACTTAATCGATACATTTCCTCATAAATGGAGTTTCGTGCATGTAATTTACTTGAATTACATCGGAACTTAATGCTAACAAAATTGTTAATTTAACAAGTTGATGTTAGTTAGAATTTTGCTTCTAATTATTAATTTAGCATGTGAATATGGTATCGATCTTAATATAAGGACATCTCTTGCATGATTTAGATTAAAAATGTGAAAGTAAATAATGCCACTTCCTTTTTCTATTTTCTCAAACTCGTTCTTGATTAATCTTATCGACACGTGGAACGTCTAGTTCTCATGTGCCCAGCCTCGTCCCTCAATGTCGGACCAGGCACTAGGCACACTTAGTACAAACTAGGGCCTATAAGCTCAGGCAACTAACCCAATTTTTTCATTGTATTTTTTATGTTGATGAAACTCCAACTTCTTTAAATAACCTCTAAGTTCACGAAAGTGTTTCGGTGCCTAATCGGCCAAGTAAAAAATGAGTTAAAAATTGCATGAGGAGTTCGAAATAAGTTTATTTAGGAAAAATTATCTAATCAATTATACATATGTTAATTTAGTTATAAACTTTTCAGTTTTATCAATTTAGTCATAAATCTTGGCGTGAAATTCCAATGTGGTCATTTTGGTTAATTTTTCGCACAGAAACTATTGACGTCGCTCTAGTCATCACCGGTTGTCTCATGTGGCATGCTGTGGTATTAATTCTGACGAAAATTGGTCGGAAGGACTATATTGGAATTTCGCGCAAAGATTTATGATTAAATTGATAAAATTGGAAAATTTAGACTAAATTGACATTCATATAATAGGTCTAGGACTGATTGGACAAGTTCCCTAGGTTACTTGTAGTTGATGGTATAGAAAAAGAATCCCGCCTCAACCTTAGCTCGGGTTTTTAAATTAGTTGTACTTGATGCTATTTTGGCTTTAGGTTTTCTTAATTCATTTGTATTTGGGATTTTGATAATTAAACCTGAGGGCAAATTATGGAATGGGTTAATGTAATGGCTCGACTCATTCCATATAGGTCAAGTTTTCAAAATAAGTAGATAATATTCAATTGCACTATCATTTAAGCCTATTTATGGTTGAGTCTTTTTGTGAGTCGCCTAAAAAGGGCATCTTCCATTTAATATGGAACCTAGGGGCATCACATATTGACTTCTCCACTTAGAAGCAATGACTTCCTCATTGGTGTCGAGCCATATCATTAAGCAATACTCTCCTAATTCAGTGCATGATTTTACTCATTCACGCACTCCTTATCATTCTGGAAGCCAACCGAGAGATGCATCAAATTTTGAGCACTCTCGCCTCAACATTCTGTCCTCGTTCTCCTTAGATTGTGTGACATCCTAAAGCCAGCATTGGTTGCAAGAGGTTTGATTGAGTGATTCATAAGTAAACATCTAACCCCAACCATTGTCACTAGCTTGCAAAGTTACTTCATGTACTCTTTTTGGGAACTAAGCCCATGTGAAACGGGCTGCCTCATTTAGGCAGTAGCAGAGCAGGATTCCCCCAACAAACATGTGGTTTGTGGACGGACTAGCCCCACGTCCGATTTGAAGAGAGCGGTGAGTAATCACCGGGGTGAGGGGATCAAATAAGGTATAAATTCTAGCAATCTTTTAGGATGGTGAATGGGATAAGAATGGATTAGGCCACATATCGAATAAGGAGAGTATTGCTAGGTGAGAATACTCCATAGTGTCTCATCGGTTGGGAAAGGCCTTGAGGAGTGATTCATAAATTAACACCTGCCTCTAATTGGTCACTAGCTTCTGTTGTTACTTTGAGTACTTTTCTCAGGGGCTTGGCCAATGTAAAATTGGCTGGATTGACACATGTTAGCTTGAACCGAAGGTCCATTTATTCAAAGGAAAATACATTTTGGAATATTATTTTCTTACCTTTTGGGGTTTGGACGTCGATATATGTTTTCCTTAGACTGAAAATGACAAGTTGAGATTGGGGAAAACAATTTTTCCTTCTAGCTAGAAGGAAATCACTTTCCTCAAACCACAAAATAAATGAAAATCAATCATTTTTCTTGAAAATAATTTCTATGAAGAATATATATATATATATATATATATATATATTTTTATATTGTGAAATTTTCATAAGACAAATGCACTTTTGGTCCGTCTTCGAGCCACACATCTATGAGGGAAGCCTTGCTTTGGCACCATCTTTGACAATTTAGTCTATTACACGTAGACTTAGGCCCTAAAATAAGCTCTCAAATATGACTGCACAAAGCGATGACCATTTTTTTTGTGAATCTAACGTTTAATTGCGTAAAAAAACGTTTTCCATCATATGTAGCACTTCAGTAGATTTCATGTAGTCTGACCATTCTGCCCTTCTCCCCTTTGGGAAAAATTAAGGCAATTTTATTCGCCGAGTCCCAACTCCAGCTCCTCAAGAAAAACGGTAGGATATTTGCATGGCCTTTCTCCTACGTTTATCATTAGAAATATTTTTTAAATTAATTGCATTAGTTTTTAGACAAGATAGAAGTAGTTGTATAACCCATATTTAGTATGAGGATAGTATTACTTTCTCTTATAAATTTGAATTTGTATATTAACGCATCACAAAATATTATTTCGATTATAAGTATACACTAAACTTCACAAAATAAATCCGAAAATTTGTGGCAACTGAAGCTAAACCTTTGAATTCTTCATAAAATCAAATAAAGATAAGTAACGTTATGATAATTATGTTTTCATAATTTACTTCCACGTTGGTCTTAGTTAATTTGTTTTACCACATTTCAATCGCATATGTCATTGTGGTAGAAATCTTCTTTTTTAATTATCGAATTATTAGTAAGTTGATGACTTGATATTAATTAGGGAAACATTGTCAAAAATCTTAAATTTTGCTCAATGTGACATATTTTCTCTCAACTTTTTTAATGATATGAAAATTCCCATACTTGTACTTGTATGACATGTTTATCCCATCGAAATTCCATCAACAAGCATCATTAAAATTTTTCCGGTATGGACAACAGAAAGTAAATAGGTTAACATGACATCCATATGGCTATTTCAAAATGATATCATTTTGGCTAGAACATCATCCGATGTTGTCTTGACAGAAAGTAAATGTGTTACATGGGTGCAAGTTTAGGATTTTTGATGTTACAAGAAAAAAATTTAAGGTAAATGTGTCACGATGTGTATAGTTCAATTTTTTTTTTGTCACAAAATTTTTTTAGGATAAATGTGACACGGTAAATATAATATGGGGTTTTTGGTGATTTTTTCCTAGATGATAATTAGAATAACAGCCTGTTGCATTAAGAATCTCCTCTCTAATCCCTTCTCCGTCCTCCCTTGCGCCATCACTGAAGCCAAATCCCTACACTCAACACTAAAAGAGCAAAACAAGAAGCCTATGCCAAACTGATTAGTTTGGTTCTTGTTTTCATTAGTTGAGTTTCTGTTCAATTAAACAGACTATCTTTGACTTAGAAACTTATCCAAACTCAAGTGCTCGAACCAAGTAAAAATATGAAAGTTCAAAATTTTTGGGCCGAAATTAATTCAAAAGGTAGAAGTTAGCTGTTGTACTGAACCTAACGGCGAACAGCATTGTTTGGTTTGGTTCCTGCTTAAACCTTAGTCCAAATCTGTCGAAACCTTAGTCCAAATCTGAATTTCCTTATTAACTAGATAATGAAAGGCTCAAGATAACAAGAACTGTAAGTTCTGGGTTTTTCTCACTGTAACCAGTATTTTGGAATGACACAGATTGATTAGGCATTCAATATTGCACGCTTTGAACATATGAGAGAGGACGATATGATACAAAACCGATAACTTACTTCAGGAAAAAAATTGATTAACCTGCCTGAGGACAGATTTCATTATTATTGCTTTTGTTTCAAGATTGGAATAGAGGCAATAAAACGAGGCAAGACATCAAGTGAGTCGGGTTTTTGTTGATCTGGTTTTAGTATTTCGATTTTCGGTTTCTTTTGAACAAATTCCTTTAGCCATCTCTCCACGTGTCATATTTAGTCTTCCGTTTGTTTTGTTCACTATTAACTTCTTCATATGTTCATGTTGCATAAATTTGTGCCAATGATTTATTTTCGTTGAACCATGTCGTTTCACTAAATCTTGTTTGTATGTTCATGTTATTTAGACCTAGACCTGGCGCTTAACTAAATTTAATTCTCAACGTTGGTATTCCCAGGAAGTAGAGTGGCCCTAATAGATTACTGGGCCTGCAAGATATAGGTTTCGAGTCAAAAGTTGGTGAAAACTGGTTCCTGTCGTCACCGTGGACAAACAAATTTCTCATAAACAGTGTTTATAGGTAGCTACTTCTAAATATACTAATAAACTAAGTCGCTAGATTCTTGATCGGACATAACTTTTGAACGGTACAGGTGGAGGAGTTTTCTTTTCACTGCTTTGTATGCAGTGAACATAGTGTAGACCAGAACCAACAGACAGACAGATTGCAAGTTCGTGTTGAAGTGTGTGGACCGAACATGGTCGTCCATTTAATATCTGCCACTTGTCTGTATCTCAATAAAAGTGCCAAGAATCTCATCTTGTGTGCATAGATTGAATGTGACTAGAATATTAGAGCTTATATATGTTCAAATCGGATTACAAAAATCGATTATTATGTGGTAACCTTTGAGAGCTTATTGAATAGTTATCAGCCTGCTTGGTCACGCAAATAGTCGACATCATATGTGAGATAAGTTTCTGTACTGAATCAGTTTGTTTGATTTGGCACTTTTCTTGTGATTTTCTGTGAGACTCTGTTTGGGTCTGTCTTATTCACCTTATTCATTTAGTATCAATCCCTGCATATGCGTGGCCTGACTTTGTAGGTGATCTGCAATGAAGTGAGTTATGCATTCGACAGAGATTGAAGCTGAAAAAGATCGGTCAAACATGGAACAATGTAGAGTCCGAAGCTTGGAGACTGGAGGGAATTTGGTCTAAAGCTCATAGCCTCAAAAGTATTCTGCGGTTTTATGTACCTATGGAAAGATGAAAGTGGTGGCAAAATAAATCTATTTGTTTAAGTCTTGTATGTGGTGATATGCATTCGGGAAATCTGGAAGATCAGATATTTCTGATGAAATCGATGTTAGATTCTAGCTGTGGCGACGAACTAATCTTGCAAATGTATATTAGTTGTAATGTGTGCTTTGTGGGAATTAAAAAGGCAGGATTTGTTTGTGCCACCTAAAACTTTTTTTTTGGCAATTGCACTGTTACTGTGTAAAAGGTGGTTTTTGTGGAAGTTCGTGTCCCGAAAAAGAGTGCATCATGCAAACTCTGCATCACAGCAGGTACTATTGAAGGACATCCTCTACGGTTAGTTGCTTCAATGGTGGTTTTGATGTCTTGGGAGAATGAAAGGTGACAGGGCTAAAAAAGGAGTTCTCGCATGAGCTCCAATTCTACAAAGTTCGGCCCACATCAGTTGCTATCTTTTATTTTCTGATAAACCAAGAAAAACACTCTAGGCAGACTTGCTATGCGGCTGCATATGGTGTTATCATCTATCATGGGACGGTTAACAAATTACAGGCAAATCACCTTCGGGGAAGGGTTATTTTTTGGGTTCTTAGTGGTGAGATTTTGCGATTGTTGGTTTTGTCAGCATTTTGCGGGTTTCTCTGTTTTGTGCAGAGAGTGGTTAGCTTAAAAATAAGTTCAAGCAGCGCTTTGCAGTTGCCCGATGCCGTCCCGGAATCATCTCCGGTTGTGTGACTTCACTTGCAGTGATGAATATGTGGAAAGCTTACTAGGGTAGGCTCTGCCGTTGAAGTTAACAGTTGGCCCTTGCTTCAATCAAGAATAAACCTTTTGTTTCAGGGTAATAACACACTCCAAAAGTGAAAAGAATCACGCCACACACGTCTTTTTCCCTCTATACTAGCGCTGAAACAAACAAGCCTGAGACAAGAACAGGTTGACATATACACTCGAAAACTAAAACAGTACACTTCCCTTTAAGTTAATTTCATGTCCATAAACTTCCCATTTTTTCCGCTGACAAATACTGCACGCTTACACTACAAAGATCCTGTTGGGGGTCCCGTGGAAACAAGGTAACGGTTCCGTTTGGGCAATGAGAATTTGCACCGATTCGCCGTTGTGTTCATCTACATCCATAATTTTGCCAGAATCTGGATTGCTGGAGCGACTCCCGATTCACCTTGTAAGCTGGTATGCAAGTAAAGAATCTAAGAGTAGAATTTGTAGGTCTTAGCCTTGATTATGATCAACCTCAGTCCCCCAATAGGCGCTACGATCATCAAGAGAACTCCAATGACAATGCATATCTGACATGATAAACGAACCCGAGTTAGACCAGCTCATCTTAAGGGAAGAACGACGAACGAAAATCAGATAAAAGAAAGCATACCCAGTTTGTCCACCAAGATAAGCTGTACCGCCTCGGCTTGTAAATCGCGAGCCACATTATGCAGGGAAGCTAAAAAGAGAAAGAGAAGAAGCCAGAGGACTCAGTGGTTATGCACATCGGCAAAATTTGGGAAGAAATTCTAAATGCATATCTTGCTTATATGGGTGCACTTACAAAGTAGGTGGTAGGAGCAAAAGCGAATCCTCCGAAGAACGAAAGAAGACCACTGAAGAAGGGGAAAGTAATGCCAACGAACATCGTGAACGCTGCAAAGTAAATATATTTGAGAATTCAATTAAATCTTAATAAAAGTGATACACCCGTCTAATTTGAAAAAAAACGAGACATCGCGTTGTATGGAGTCTGAATTCACTTACCAACATAGATATTGCGCGTTACAAATCGAAGTGTTCTAGTGGGCTTAAAGTGCAATTTCTTCACCAGTGCAGTTTCTATCATGTCAAACACCGGCATTGCATAAATCTGCCATGAGAAAATGGTAAATGAGATATGGTAAAACCGGTCCAATCTCATAAAAAAAATCCGCAGGAGGATAAGGGGAAGAATATGAGAAGACGCAATCTTTACCTGATAGCTTCCAATCACATGGATAACCACAAACATATTGGCCATAGCAATGAGCCAAGCGGGTTTTTCCAACGAGAGGAGGATGTTGTCTGCAACCGAGTTCCCAAACACCCAGTACCCAATTAAGGCAACCGGGAAATAGCAGAGAGCCACAATTATGTACGCGACGATGACTCCTCTCCACATCGGGCCCTTGGATGGTTTCTCTGGCGTGGATGGGATCGTCGCTTGGATCTCCAACACGACATTGTGACCAGCATAGGCAAAAGCGACATCACCCAATGCAGCAAAGAAGTTGAATACCGTTCCTGGTGTTGACTTTGCTGCGTACCCGTATTGTACATCGGACTGAACACCCTTGTTGAGTGAAGCTGCCCAAGCAATAGTGGAGTAGCTGTTTGGAAACATGAAGAACACATGCTTAAGTCCCCGAATAAACAATTTATTGCTTCACTCTTTGTATGATTCGATAGCATAACAGTTGTTTTCCTTTATTTCGATCGCTTCTTCATTTATATTTAAATGACATCTTTCAGTGCTCTGTCGTTAGCTACGACAAGCGGTCTGATTTAGATGACGTTACTGATTGTTCATCCATATGAACCGATATTGAAGTTGGAGTTCAAAGAGAATAGACCGGGACATACCTCAAAGACATGACAGCAGCAGCCAAGGAGACGCCGGCGATGGAGTTGAAATTGGGGAGGTGGGAGAGAACAAAGTGAACGGAAGAAAATATCATGATGAAGTAAGTCGTCTTCAGCGGCTTACAGCTCGGGCAGACCGTATCGTGGAACTTTTTCAGGGATTGGCCGCCGGTCACCATGTAGACAATGTTCACTCCGACTTCGACGATAAGCTGCTGAGGAACCACGATGTAGAGGCCGAGTTTTTCGCCAAATGCGTATTGGCCCAGCTCGTGATACCTATCAAAACGTTTTCCCGGAACCATCTCGTGCATCTCGACCATTTGCCACAATGTGTAGAGGGTGATAATCCAAGATAAGACCATCACCGCCACACCGGGACCCCTGAAATCGAATTTGAGATACTATCGATCAGGAAAACATGATTCAGTTGGGAAAAAAAGAAGAAAAAAGAGTAAAGTCGAGAGCAAGAGTGCAATTTGGTCAACTCTTTTAGAGAAAACTCACCATCCAAGCTCGGCCATGGCGTATGGGAGACCGAGCACGCCAGCTCCAACCATGGCGGTGACATTGTGAAAAGTCGAGTACCACCATTTCGCATTCCTTGAAGAAGTAATCGGTAGCCATTCGTCGATAGCCTTTTGCTTCTCCAATTTCTCTTCGACCTATGGAAACCATAACGCATCTAACTCAGGCCACATATTGAAGCCCATTATTCTGGCTAGTTAGAGCATCAATTTTACTAGAACCAAAAAAGCGAATATGCCATGCTGCAAGTTTATATCTCTGGTGTCAACACGGGTATGAACAGAGCAATCCTGTGCTTTCATGATGCCAATACTAAGATCACGCTCAACAAGATCGGCATCATACGCAAACTAGTACGCAAATCAAGTGATGTCATTCATGCTGTATCATCCCTTTTTTGCGTTAATCATATTGATAAGCCATGGTTTGGTTTACATACAGTTGTGCACGTTTAACCAAAAAGGAAAAGGAAAAAGCGGGCGCTGAATAGTCCTGGAAAACGACAGAAGAAGTAAAAAAGAAACGAAACGGGTAAAGGAGATCGATCCGACTCAAAAGTCAACACGAACAATGCAGAGTGGAGCAGAAGAAGAAGAATCAAGATGGGCACACAGGTCCCGGCCCCCTCTGCGAGGTTCTTCGTCAACGAAGGCAATTACTCTTTGACCTTTGAACACGTAATGACGCGACACGTGCATGGTTGCCGTAGGGTTTGGGATTGTGCCTGATTCTCTACCGCTTGGGATGGTTTAATTGACTACGTGTATATTTTATACTACGTTATTCACTTGTGGGTTCCACTTTGGGTTTTGAAAAAGACCACCAATTGCTGAAAACAAAAGCGCATTCCGGTGCAGAGACGACGTTCGAGCGATCCGAAATACTTGAACACTCGGATGTTATATTTATAAATGTTCTACCCAAAAGCCTAAGCTTAGATGTAGACCATCCGAAAACTAGACATGTATGTTCCCTACCTAACTTAACCCAACAAGTTGCAACTTTCCCAAATCCGCAATTGCAAAGTTCCGGCTACGCCAGGCAATCAAGCATGACCTTGCCCCCATCAAGAGCCAAATGCTTGTTAATAGAGCAAGAGCTACCGAACTATGCGCAAGCACAGGATCCGTCCGATAATTGAATTATCTTTGCCAATTAATTTGTTTAAGATACTCTATTTTTCATTGTCTGGGCCGAAGTTACTTGAGAAGAACAAGAGAGCTACCCATCTATCTACGTTTTGACAAGAATCTGTAGTTATGTATCCAGCAAGATTGCACATGTTAATTCATATAGTAATGAATACTAAATACTGAATGGACGAGATTGCACTAACAAGTGATTGTAGTTCCCAATTTTTTTACTAGGAAACGGTCTCCGTCAGCCTAACTAGTTTTCCGGGATGAGCGGAAAAACCGAATCGATCGTTTCGCCCCCCCTCAGCTATCCCTTCCCAACTTTGTTTAGCAGAGAACTCAAGGGTGGCCTTTATGTATGAACCGAAAAGGGAGTATTCATAAAAACGAACCGAACTAGCTAGTCGGGGAAGGCGGGTAAGTAAAATGACCCTAATATCAATCCCAAGCCCTATTCTAACATCAAGGCTAAGCATCTATATTAGCACTAATAGATATGGAAGGACCAGGGCCGGGAAGATGACTGGGAACTGTTAGGCCCCAGCCTTTCCAAGCAAATGGAGGACCGACGGCTATTCTTGCAGCTCATTTATCAGACATTACAGTTCACATGATCACGTACTTTTTAGAGAGAGAGAGAGAGGGAGAGAGACTAACGCTGCTCTGGCGGTCGTAGGTATGATCGGCCGGAGCTTGAGTCCCCATAACTGCGTCCTCTTCTTGATTTTGCAGACCAACCAGACGCCTCAGAGAGAGAGAGAGAGAGAGAGAGAGGAGAAGAACACCAGTTTACACGAAATGCGTGGTTGGAGAAAAATGTCCAAGACCCCTCGTATATAAAGAGAGAGAAAGTTCGGACCGGGGATGTCGCAGCTTCGCAGTTCACACGAACTGTGCAGAGAGAGAGAGAGAGAGAGAGAGAGAGAGGGGGGGGGAAGGCGAGTCGTGACGTAATTTGCTTTGACCGTGGAAAGTCTTCTAATCTGACGGCGACGAATAATTTAAAAAAAGAAAGGGAGGCGCCGGGTGAGTCGGGCGATACGAAGAAAATTCGAGTGAAGTCATTATAAGAACCGGAATCTCTTTCTTCTTATTCTATTCATGGACTTTCATCCAGTCATTATATAAATTAAAAGAGGATCTCGTGCATATATAAAATCGCGGTCATTTTCTCCCCTTTACAAAAAACATAATTAATTTTTTGAGAAAATTCTATCAATAAATAAATGCGTAAATTGACAATCCCATTTTTAAAATCCCATTTTTATTCCTTACGTTTTAAAATTTTGAATCTTCTTTATCTCTATAAACAATCTTGCATTAAAAAAAAAAAATTGAGCAACCATGATATTTTTCCTCATCCCACGCATATGTGTATAAGATACCATGTGAATAATTCATTTTTTTCTTTTTGATGACGGATGACTCCACCATGGGCCCCCGTGCTCGGACAGCACCGGCCCTCAAGGGAAATTAGCACAAGACTCCAACACCATGGCTCCTCCTTACAACGTTGGTAACTGTTCGAATTCAAACTCTCGATCTTAACGATGAGGGAGGAATTTCTAATACCAATACATCTACCCAAATTGGATATGATTAATTCCTTTTATTGATCAATGATCCAAATGTTTTCTAATTAGGTGATATTGGCGAACGCGTTCACGCAACATGTCACATGTGTGGTCATGGATGGTGATGGGTCTTGAAATCGAACAAGCACCTTCTCCCCGACTTTTAATTTTCTTGGCAATTTGTGGAAAACACCTAACCCTTTACCGTCCCTGTGCACTCAAAAGGAGAAATTGTTGCATTGAGTCAAGTATGAAAGTAGACGGTTCCATATAGATCCAAGCAGATCCAAGCAGATCAAGCCTGATCCAAACTTGATTGAGTGTATGTATCAAATTCATGCAATATTTTATTTGGTCAAAAATGCGAACCGTCGAGCCGAGCGAATTGTCCATCTCCACTTTCCCCGCACATTATGTGAACTCCGAGAGTTACGTGTATAAAATATTTCGATGTTACACGTTCGGGTTTTACAACTAGTTCTTCGTCGTTATGCCATTACCTCACAAGACATCTCATGCCGAACTTAGTACTATTTGCGATATTTTTCTTTTTATGAAAATTGTTTTTGGTAAAAGAATGCGGGAAAGAAAAATTTAAGACAGATATCGGACCGATCTTTGGAATGGGTAGATTGTTCATTCTCCCACGTAAAGGGGTAATAGAGCAAGAGAATGCGTACGGGGAAAAAGCAAAAAGGCTTAAATTCACCAATTCCGTACATGAATCGGTGAACTATTTATCTTCCTTAATGAAGGGCACGATATCTCCTATACATGTCCTCCCTTGGAAAAATCAGAAATAAATAGCTTGCACGTAATTAAATGTGCTAAAATCGTCCGGCCGACCGGTTGGGTCAACGATAGAAATTGAAACATTTGCACGATCAAAACGAGTGGAGAAAATCAACCACAAAAAAAAAAAAAAATCTCAACTTATCATATTTGTATTAATTTAGGCTTAAACTTTTTAATTGTGTTAATTGAGTTATAAAATTTAGGCAATTTAAAATTGTCGAAGTGGATATCAATAGTCTTATATGGCATAAACGGTGTTAATGTAGACAAATTTTATAATTTTTTTTAAATATCGATTTTTTTAATTTATTACTATTTCTTTTTCCTCTTTCTTCTGCCAATCACCATCATTGCATGAGTTGACCTCGCTTGGCGAGTGTGAGTCTTGCCTAAGGCCGGCAAGGCTCCACATTGCCAAATCTTGACGAGATCAAGCCTTGCTAGTCTCGAGCGAGGCTCGACTTCATTGGATCTATCGAGGTGGAGCTTTGCCCAAGTCTAAGGGAGACTCGCCCTCCCCAGACAAGGCTTGAGCTCCTTGAGCAAGCCTTGCTTGAAGCCGGCGAGGTTGAGTGGTAAGGGTCGGCAAGCTGACCTCGTTTCTAATGGATCATTAGTCATGACCTATGTAGCACCGACACGAGATGCGCGACACGCGACACAATATGACACGACACGCCGACACGTCATTTCTTAAAAATAGAGAATTTCGACACGTTTCGACACGTTATATATTAAATATATTTTTATATATAAATACATAAATAAATAATAATAAAAATAGCCTAGAATTAATTTACAAAAAAATATTAAATAATATCATTCATTATTTTAATTTGTTACAATAATACTCAAAACTTAGAGGAAAAAAACATTGTTTAAAGAAAAATGCTGAAATGATATTTTTAAATTTATTTATTTATCATATATAGCATTTTTTTATTACTTCTTTCATAGTAAAAGACTTTTTAAAAAATAAAAAAATTCTAAAAAAACAAAACTAAAATTTTTTTTTTTTGACCCCATGCGTGTATATTTATAGCAATTTTATTACTTCTTTTATTACTCATTTTGTGTATATTTATATTTTGACCCTTCAAGTATTAGAAATTTTTAAAATTGACCCCGTGCGTGTTGGAAAGAGTTGACCATGTGTCAGATTTTTCGACACTCGTTGACCGCGTGTCGGAGCATGTCAAGACGTGTCGGAGCGTGTCGGACACGTGTTGGAGTGTCGGACATGACACGAAGGCTTATAGAGAGTGTCCGTGCTACATAGGCCATGACCACCAGAAGAGGAAGAAGGACAAAGAAAATGAAATAAAAGATTAAAAAAATAAAATTATTAAAAATCATTTTAAAATTGGAATTCTAAGAAAAAAATTATAAAACTATTCACATCAAAGTTAAGAGTATCATGTAAAATGGCCAGCATTTACATTAACAATTTCCAATCAAAATTGGTCGAAATGACTAAATTGACAAATTATCTAAAGGTTCATGACTTAATTAGTTTAATTGAAAGGTTTATGATTTGATTTGTACAAATATAATAGATCTATGACTTTTTTAGTAATTTTCACAAAGGAGAGCATGTGCTCTCCATTTTACAAACTCAAGGACAACTTTGAAACATATAGTCCTCCGAGTGGAATGGGCATCTTTGTTAACTTTTAGAACGATTCGAGGGGTTGAACCTTAAGCCTCTTTTGATAGATCTGTTGTTGTAGAATCCAAAGAATACCTCTAGCTATTCTTCGGCCACGGCGACTGACAGAGAAAGAAAGAAAAGGACAGAAAATAAAAAGAAAAGAATAAAATTATTAAAAAATTGGAAAGAAAAGTCTAAAAAATAATCCACGTTAGCCATGTAGGACAATTAGCATTCACACCAAAAATTTTCATTTAAAATTGGTAAATTATTAAAAGATTCAAAATTCAATTAATACAATTAAAATGTTTATAATTAAATTGATATAAATATAATGATTTTTGGTAATTTTGATAATAAAAAAAAAGTGCCTAGGCCCTTCGTCGTACGAATTCAAGTACAACTTTGAAACATATAGCCCCCCAAGTGGGGCATGCCAGATGCGTAGCGTAAAAAGCATCTTTTAAACTTAGCAGGAGAAAAAATCAACAAGTCCCCATTTGACAACGATAAGTATACCTTCTTATTTTTGGACCGATTCGAGGGGTCGAATCTTAAGCCTCCTTTCGATCGATTCGTCATTGTAGAATCCAAATAATACCTGGCATCTAGCTAGTCCACTGGAGGGAGAAAAAAAAAGAGAGTGAAAAAAAGAAAAAAATTATTATAACTTTAGAAAAAAATTGAAAAAATTATCATATCAGTACAAGTTACGTCGCATAGGATGATTGGCATCCACGACAGTAATTTTCAGATAAAATTGATAAATTTTCCAAAGATTTATGATTTAATGTGTACAATTGAAAATTATATAATTGAGTTGACATAAATATAATACTTTTATAACTTTCTTTTGATGATTTTCACATAAAAGAAGAGCGCTTGTGCCATTTGTCTTACAAACTCAAGTTCAACTTTAAAACATAGTGTAACATTCCGAGCCCCACTGTATAATATTGTTCGTTTTGGATCATCCGCTCTGACGCGGATGGAGCGAGTGACCCAAAGCGGACAATATTACACAGTGGGGCCTGGGATGTTACACATAATCCCTCAAGTGGCGGGGGCATGACATATGAGCCGTGTAATGAGCATCTTTTAAGCTTAAGAGAAGAAGAAAAATCAACTAGTCCCTACTCGACAACGATAAGTGCACTTTCTTATGTTTGGACCGATTCGAGGGTTTGAACCTTAAGCCTCCTTTTGATCAATCCGTCACTGTAGAATCCAAAGAATGCGCCTTTTGGCTACGTGTTTCCACACGCCACCCAATCTCCAATTCGTCCCTCCTTTATCTTTTTGTGGTTTCGGCTGTCTAAATTTGATTCCACGGCCCAAAAGAAAGGTCAATTCATTCCATGGTTGACTTCCCATCCCCTACACCTCGTGTTCCTACTGGGATTTTCCAGGCCTGTTCATTTCATTTATATGGATAGCGGACTTCACGAATGAATTTTCCGCACACCACGTATTCCTAATTCTCCTTGTATCTTTATCTTTTCTAAGAGGAATGAATACTCTTTTGTGTTGTACCTCTTGATGATCTCGAGATCCAAACGGGAGTAAGATTAAGCCTTCTTAAGGACTTGCTTAGATCCAAATGATTTCCTGGTTGATTTCCCTATCTCCTCCGCCTTTCGGAAACGCGTGGAGTTCTGTGAACTTGACTTCATCGCAAAGATCTTCGCACGTGCAAATTATCGAACTGTGCAGTTGGAGAACCTGATAAGATCTAACTCATGTGCGGGCGGTCAAACGGCGGCATTTTCTCAAAAGCATCGCTGCGTTTATACTTGGCGACTTGAATATTCTTCGGAGATAATCTCGTCGGCCTCGTTCCTTTTTTTTATCATGATCGCATTGTTAGTGCTGGTTTCTTCCGCAAGGGGGGGTTGGCAAGATATTTTGCAATAGCATTCTCTGTTAATCATGCTTGGCTTTGAATATGATATGGACAAGAGATAAGAAAGTAAGGGTGGCGCTATTCTATTATAATTCATGCTTCAATCGGTCCCACCTCCACGCTCGAGGAGACTAAGAAGCGCTTCAAAAGTTTTTGGAACTAAAAAAGGCGCACTGATGACCACAAGTGATGGCTCGGGTAGGTAGATTTCACACCTGAACTCTGGAGCTTAGAGTCCTAGTTTTTGGCATCCGGAACCGACTCTGTTGACCATGAAATTGAAGTAGAACTAAACTAGCCGATTCGAACCAATTGGGGATTTTTTTTTCTCTTTTTATTATATGTACAATATGCGTGTGTCAAATATAAATACAAATATATGAAATATATTCAATAATACCAAATATTTTCTTTTTTAAAGCGAAAGAACTTTTTTAGAGTTAGAAACAAACCGGTTCAAAAATTGGTTCGGTTTTTGGCTAGTGGGTACAATTGATCAGTTTAGGGTGTAGCATTAGGAACTGAAATGGTCAAAGTTGGTTCCCAATCTTTTTGAATCGGTTCCCTTATGAATCGGTGTGGTTGCTTGCCCTAAGGTATATATTGTCAATCAAGGAGCACAAGTAGGCTAAGCCGAGCAGTTTCCATGAAATGGCAACACATGTTATAAAATTGCAATGGTAAGCTAGATGACGTTTCTTTTTTTTGAAACATTATGCGGCATGCTATGACCAAAGTGTTTGTATATGTAATATAAGTGTTCGATTTAATTTTTCACTTAATAACCTGTAAGATTGCGCAACCTTTAACTAGTATCTAGTTGTGTATTGTTGTAGCTCTATGTAGCCGATGTCTGATGTGCTACATATGACTTTTGATATCAAATTGCAGTGCTAAGCTAAATAAGGCGAGAAATAAAATCTAGATGAGACAGTTTCCTAGAATCAATGATAAAGTACTGCGGCGATGAAAATATTCTCAATATCTACTAGGAAACATTGGGGCGTGCCTTCAAGTTATCATCCAATCAAACGGAAAAGAAATCAAAACGACAAGCCGAGCCTTTTTTTTTAATCTATTGAAAGGGGCAAAACCCAAATCTTACACTAGAATTCGCCTAACGAAATTAGATTGGACCTGATCTCCTATTAATAAAGGAATCAAATCTCTCAGCGGCATATCTAAAATTAAGATGTGATGATCATTTGCTAGTACATAGGTTCCCTTCCTAAAATTATGCAAATTTTGACGTGTTAGAAATACATTCAAAGATTCTAAATCAAAAAGACAGGTGGGGGCCTTAACCCTTGGAATATCCCACGCAATTACCCCCGACGACTTGGACTTCCAATAAGGGGGCACGTCAACGGTGGGATTAATAATAGTGATCAGAAGCACCCACCGGCCCACCATGGTTTTCGTCTCTACCGGGATCTTGGCCGACATCAGTTGATATTTTCATGTTCTTGATATCGAATCCAATGATTGTTTGCGATTATTTAAGATCCTTGAAGTCACGTAACGAAAAAAGAAAAAGAAATTATTGAATAATTTTAGCTCCGTTTGTTAGGTGTTTAGTTCCTTCGTCGCATTCATTCACATTAGAAATTTCTCTTTTTTCTTATATATATATTTTGACCAAGAAATTGCTTGGAAACTTTTGTTACTTGGCAAAGTCCAGCCAATTTTCAGAGTTGCTCAATTGATTATGCATCGTTAGAAAAATCGAAACCGATAGAGGGCGGTCGGTCAAAAACAAGGAAACTGAAACCGCGCGAGGGACACTAATTTCAACTCTTATCCACAAATTAATGTACCGGAGGACAGCAGACGGAAAATTTCTCAATTAATCATATTTTGTGCCAAAAATGTCAATTTTCCTGCAATTATTTCTAAAGAAAACAGCTGTAATCGCAGCCCGCAAAATCCTGCATTTGTCCATATCCACGTGCTTGACAAATTGGGCACACATGGTTGGAGCTTTGCTGGTGGATTCTCCTGGTAACGTTAACAGCAAGGAATTTAATTGACTTTTTGGGGGAAAAATTACAATTGCATTTAATTTTTTTTAAAAATAAATATGTTAGTTGTATAAATCCACATGTGAGTGACCCAACGCTCACGTAAGCATTTTATGCTTATTGCTTAACAACAATTCCAAATCCTCTCTTCATTTTTTCGATTTTTTTTTGAAGTGGTCCGAGGAGGATGGATGCCCTCTTCTTTCTCATTCTCACATCTAGCTTTTTGGATGAATCTTAATGCCGTGTCAAGAAGCTATAATCACGCTACAAGGCAGCACGCCTCATGTATACTCGCTTTCTTCTAAGTTGAAAATGAAAGGAACGCATTTATTCGGATGCAGCGGATTAATTATTTGGATTGTAATGTCTTATGAGATCCACGCTTGCCCCTCATGGGAGTCAATGTTTTAACCCAATACATGTGGATAGAACAACTCGCATGCAGCGGGTTAACTATTTGGATTGTAATATAGCCCCTTTATGGGAGTCAATGTTTTAACCCAATACATGTGGATAGAACAACTCGCATGCAACGGGTTAATTATTTGGATTGTAATGTCTTATGAGATGGGAGTCGATATTTAACCCAATACATGTGGATAGAACAACTCGCATGCAGCAGATTAATTATTTGGATTGTAATGTCTTATGAGATCCCTTTATGGGAGTCAATGTTTTAACCCAGTACATGTGGATAGAACAACTCGCATGCATCGGGTTAATTATTTGGATTGTAATGTCTTATGAGATCCACGCTTGCCCCTTTATGGGAGTCAATGTTTTAACCCAATACATATGGATAGAACAACTCGCATGCAACGGGTTAATTATTTGGATTGTAATGTCTTATGAGATCCCTTTATGGGAGTCAATGTTTTAACCCAATACATGTGAATAGAATAACTCGCATGCAGCGAGTTAATTATTTGGATTGTAATGCCTTATGAGATCCACGCTTGCCCCTTTATGGGAGTCAATGTTTTAACGGGAAAAGTGCCAAAAAAGTCCTAAACCTTTTGCCTTTGTGCCAATTTAGTCCTAAACCTTTTTTTCGGTGCCAATTAGTCCTAAACCTTTTAAGTTGTGCCAATTCAGTCATTTCCGGAAATTTTGACCGGATTTTGCTGTGAATGCCCGGCCGGGCGCGTGGCTTGATTGGCGCCGACGTGGACAACTTTTAATAATATTTTAATATATATATTTTTATTTTTGTCTTTTTCCTCCAGTCGGCGACCGGCGCGAGGCGATCGCCGGCGAGGGTGAGGCCGACCTCGTCGGATCGACGAGGGCGAGCCTCACCCATGGCCACCTCGCCAAATCAGGCCATGGGCGAGGCTCACCCGCCGGCCTCGCCCATGGCCGGCGAGGACCGGCGAGGCCCGACCTCGCCCATCGCCCGGCCGCCGCCGGGACCGGCGAGGCTCGACCTCGCTGAGATTCGGCGAGCCTCGCCCATGGCTTGATCTCGGCGAGGCGGCCATGGGCGAGGCTCGCCCTTGCTGCCCGCCTCGCCGCGGTCACGGCCGGTCTCGGACCTTGGCTGGAGGAAAAAATAATATTAAAAGTATTTAAAAGTATTTAAAAATAAAAAATAAAAAAATATTATTAAAAGTTGTCCACGTCGCGCCGATCATGCCACGTCGCCGGCCGGCGTCCAAGAAGCAAAATCCGGCTAAAATTGGCCGGAAAGGACTGAATTGACACAGCTTAAAAAGGTTTAGGACCGAATTGGTACCAAAAAAGGTTTAAAACATGGCAAAAGGTTTTTTTGGCACTTTCCCATGTAATACATGTGGACTAGAAAATTGGCATGCAAAGGCAAAAGGTTTAGAATGTCTTTTGGCACTTTTCCCATGTTTTAACCCAATACATGTGGATAGAACAACTCGCATGCAGCGGGTTAATTATTTGGATTGTAATGTCTTATGAGATCCACACTTGCTCCTTTGTGGGAGCCAATGTTTTAACCCAATACATGTGGATAAAATAACTCGCATGCATTCGTAAGAATTAGTCAAGTCGAAAGATTTGAATACCTCGTGATATTAAAAAAGAGAGGAAGTATTCAAAGGTGTGATAAATCAAATGTGTTCTGGTTTATGGCGGGTTTAGCTTTTATTTGATTGCTTCTGAGGATATTTTTAATCCAGTAAAGTCAATGTGCCTGCCTCGAGGAAATATCTCCATCCTTTTCGAGGGAGTGCGCATGAGGTTTTACCCTCCAATTTTAGTTCTACTCGTGTCATTGATTGAATGGGAACTTGCATAGAAATGAGCAAAACGCTAAGATGACGACTTATCCCAGATTGCACGAAAAGGATTCTCAATTGCTTTTCAGTAATAGGGTAATGACGATGACGCAAGGACTGACTTCCCAATTGTATAATAGAGTGATTAGATAAGCATAATTTCTATTTAAGTAATTGAGACATATTTAATCGCACATCTGTAAATTATTATGTAATTTTGTAAATTAGTCTCCATATCATTTACGTTGATGTCATTATTGGGAAAACGAAAGTAACTTGACATTTTTTTTGTTCTATTGCACAAGTGTTTTAGTCTATAGTTATTAGGATTAGACTTGATCGTGGATCTAGTGATGTTAGGTTTACTTGAACTTGCCTAGTTTAAATGGGGCAAAAGACTAATTGAAATAGGCTTGAGGAGAGACCCTTTTGTATAGCACGAAATAGCCTATGGTTTCTGCAATACAACCCTCTTCAAAGCACATAGCTTTTCGAACAAAATCTGGGAATTTCGGTTGTGTCAACCATGCCGCTTCCATTCTTCAAGGTTTGAGTGTACGCTGTGGAATTGGCAGTCCTTACATTAAATAAAAATTGGATGGTGATACCCGATTGAGCGTGAGAGGTCCATCTAACTCAAAGAAATATCATGTTCTTTTCTTTTGGATGGATGGGCCGAAGCAACAAGTTAAGGGTCATACTTGAGGTTTTACCCGGATTTGCCCAATGATCACACTCTAGGTTGGACTTAGGACCCTTCGGGTCGTAATATTTAAGCTTACCGAAGCTCCTAAATTGACTCGGGGATACCCTGTGTGCTTGAGCACATGTGAAGCCCTAAGCTTGAACCTTTATGACCATGCGTAGAGCTTGAAAATTTGGAGTTCTCTAATGGGAAATGTCCTTTCGCTAGTGATACAAAGAATCAAATCAAGAATGACATTGAGTATCTAATTGGACTGGGGTTTTTATAACTTTGATTGAAACACTGGAGAAGTAAAAACTCTCTCCTCCACTTGTTGATGTTATGCATTCCAATATGAATTTGAAGCCCCTACGTTTATACATCTACTTGTTGCAGATCCCCCGTTCATGTTTGTTTGCTTGTCAAAGAATAGTTAGACAAATAAAAATATTGGTAAACAACTCAAATGAGAGTTGGTAATCCGAAACTAGATAGTAACGTAATCAAAGAATAGTTGGTTAATCATTTGGATAAAATTTGGTAATTTCATGTAATAATCCATTAATCTAAGTCCTTAATTAAAAAAAAAGGTAAATGAAAATACATCAAAGATAAGAGTAAATTCTTTTGATAATCTAGGTCAATGTGCAAACGGGTATTGTCATTCTTAATAGTTTTGCAGCAAAAGCACCAGCTTATTGGCTAAAGAAGCATATAAGTTTCATCATTTATAACAAGCACATCGTTCGATAGGTACGTATTAGTATGTGATAAGCATATCATAAAGAACTAGGTGTTGGACCACGTAATGTCGACCCAGTCCCAGCTGTCCTTAGGCATGCCCAGGGCCTCAACACGGCTCGGGAAGCATCGACCATGTCGTAATCGCACAGAGGTTGGTAATCGTGTTCTTCGTCGCATCCCATAGTCGAGTCACACTCATCCACCACCATAGCCTCGACGCACCTCCCATTGCTGTAGATTGTTATGTTCCCGAGACACCTGCTCATGTTATCGAACCAGCCCATGGACAGCGCCATGACAGGCGTGTCATCGGAATGGTACTGATTGTCTCACTCTGACAGGCCGCCTCCATCTCTGCCCTCCTCAAAGCTGTTCAGGGTGAGGTGGGCCCGAGTGTGGCCCGACACCGGCGGCGAACACCCGTTAACCGGATACATTTGGCCGTCTTTGCAGCAGTCCGAGTCGTCCCCGGTGTTGCATTGCCCAGGAGGGGGATTTTTCCCTCTGATTCTGCCGCTCGGCCTGCAGGACTGAGCTTGCACGTCCGCACAACTCGTAGCCAGAAGAACAGGAAGCAATGAGCTTGAGAACATCAAGCTAAAGCTGTTCCTTTTCTGCGTCTTTTTAAGATGTTCTTCTTGCTTTTAGCCGGCGATGCTAGGAAGAGGAATCGCGTAAAGCTTTATATAAGAAATCAAAGGCGGTATTCATAAGGCATCGCGATCCAGCATGACAGTTTTTAAAGGTAAGCGGGAGCTGCATAACGCAGAAGGAACTTGATGTGATCGTTGCGGAAGGATTATTCTACGAAGGCCCAAATGGTGCGAATTGCAAACCTCGACCTCCAATCAAACCTGTGATTGGCAACCTTGGTATGAACGTGACTTGTTGACGTGTCAACTAACCAACGTTATAGATGCCACGAGCGAAAGAATTCGCTATCTCGCTCGATAAGTCGAATTGACCGCCACAAGAGAATCTTGATTAAGTCAAGTCCTCAAAAGAACAGTTAAAAGAGAACCTCTCAATTATTTTCCTTAAAAATAAAATCTATCTCTATCCCCAAAGAAATTTGGCAAATCCTGCCACACAAACCCTAAAAATCTAATGCGTCATATTCTAGAATATTCCTATTCTAGAATATTATTAAACAATAATATATATCTAATGCGTCATATTCTAGAATATTTATATTCTAGAATATTCTTAAACAAGAATATATATAAATTGACTTGGTCAATTATTTGGTGACAAGATAATTAAATTGCACAAAGATTTCCAAAATTCTTCAAGATTTGAATTTGATCCAAGGTCATCTTCACGCCAAAGATCACGAACACGACGCCAACAAACATGTCTCGAATTGTTTGGCCCGCGCTCGAGTAATCGAACCAGTAGGAATAGACAATGGGTCCCTAGCACCTCCACCTTGATGTGACTCGATGTCCACATCAGAACTTGGATTCGTCGCTAACCGAGACTTTGTCCGATTCTTGTCTGAGTCCAAGAGACATGATTAAACGTTCGATTAGCAGATGTTTAGATTGGAATTAACTTCTAATTGCTAGCGAATAAGGCTCCATTCCCCTTTACGGAACTCGTTTGCTGTCTCAAGATCCTAAAATACACGCGTTAAGGTTTCGAACTTGAATCCACAAAAGGAGTGCATGACAGACCTCTTTTCCTCTGCTTTTCTGGCAGAATCTCAAAACTGCAAAACAAACTTTCAGCCTGCTTTGCTTGCTACATGTGACTACAATTGAGATTGATGATAGAGTGTGGCAAATGCCCAGATTACTATCAGCCTCCTTCGATCTATAACCCAAAGATTTAGCTTTACTTGCCTCCTTTGACCGAATAGGAACTTGCCGAGACATTAGCGTAGTGTAACATGATAGCAACATGTCCCAAATTACGCTAATTTAAGAATCGATTGCTCTTGAGCAAAAAGGAAACGACAATAAACACAAGCACTGATTTTTACCATTGCATATCAGACAGATTAGATAAGCTTAATTTTCATTTCGAGTAAGCGAGACATACGAAAACATTCCTCGGAAATTTACTTTTAGGATTGGGAAAATAAGAGTAACTTGGTAACCCTTTTTTTCTTTTGTTTCCCGAGTATTATCTGTCATTAATTGTCAGGATTAGATTTGATCATGGATCTTACAGCACTAGGCCTGCTTGAGCCTAAATCTTTGAAGTTACGACGAATTGGCAGCATCTGTTTCTGTCTATTATATTCATGCAACAGTTGACAAATTACAAACACCACCCTCAGGGGAGGCTTAGTTTTTAGATTCCTGGTCGTGGAGATTTTGTGATTGCTGTGTTTGTGAGCATCTTGTGGGGTTTCTCTGGCTTTGCACAGGGAGCGGTCAGCTTAAAAAACGAGTTCCAGTGCTGCGTCGCAGTTCCTGAACACTGTTGCAAAATCATCCTCGGTTGTGCGACTCTGCATCGCGGGCAATTCGCCTTGCAGTGATGAATTTGTGAAAAGCTCGTCAGGGTGGTCTCTGCTGTTGAAGTTATCGCCTTCTTCGATCAAGAATGAGCCTTTTGGTTTCAGGGTAAATAACACTTCCAAATTGAAAAGAGTCAAGCCGCGTGCGTCTTTTTCCCTCTCTACAAGCAATTAAACAAACAAGCCTCGGACAAGATGAAACGCACAGAGGAAGAGAGGATAGAGAGAAGGTCGAACCTGTCAAGAACGTTGTAGAAACGATGAATCTCCTCTTCGTCGATTACTTGTGCCTCCCATATCACCTCTTAAGCTGGTAAGTAAAGTGTAGAATCTAAGAGTAGTATCGGTAGATCTCGGCCTTAATTATGATCTGCCTCAATCCTCCAATAGGCGCTAAGACCATCAAGAGTACTCCAATCACAATGCACATCTGACACGATGAACGAACCCGAATTAGACCAGCTCAGCTATAAATCTTTCGAGGAGAGAACGATGAACAAAAAATCAGATAAAAGAAAGAATACCCAGTTTGTCCACCAAGAAAAGCTGAACTTCCTCGGCTTGTAAATGGCGAGCCCCATTATGCAGGGAAGCTCAAAAAAGAAATAGCAGAAGCCAGAAGACTCACCGGTTATGCACATTGGCAATTTGGCAGTAGGAGCGAAAGCGAATCATCCAAAGAACGAAAGAAGACCACTGAAGAAGGGGAAAGTAATCGCAACGAGCATCGTGAACGCTGCAATGTAAATTAATTTGAGAGTTCAGTTAAATCTCAATGAAAGCAATAACCCATCTAATTCGAAAGGAGGAGATATCATAAAATAAAGTTTGAATCCACTTACCAACATAGATAATGTGCGCTATAAATTGGAGTGTTTGAGTGCGCTTAAAGTGCGATTTCTCCACTAGTACAGTTTATATCATGTCAAACACTAGCATTGTTTTGAAAAAAAACACTAGCATTGCAGAAATCTGCCGGGAGAAATCGTACATGAGATCTGGTAAAATTCGGAGTGTTCTAATGAGAAAATGCCTTTCGCTAGTGTTACAACGAATCAAATCAAGAATGACAAAACCTCTCTAATTGTTCCAAGGTTTTTATAATTTGATTGAAACACCGAAGAAGTAAAAAGCTATGTCCTCCGGTTCTTAATGTTATGCATTTCAATATGAATTTCAAGCCCCTATATTTCTGCATCTACCTGTTGCAGATTCCTGTTCATGCTTGTTTGCTCATCAAAGAATAGTTAGACAAACAAAAATACCGGCAAACAACTCAAATGAGGGCTGATAACCCAAACTAGTTAGTCACTTAATCAAAAAATAGTTAGTTAATAATTTGATTACGATTTGGTAATTTCATGCAACACTCAATGAATTTAAGTCCTTAATATAAAAAAGAGGTAAATCCATCAAAGATAAGAGAAGATTCTTTTGATAATCTAACTCAATATGCAAATGGGTACTGTCATTCTCAATAGTTCAGCAGCAAAAGCACCAGCTTACTGGCATAAGTTTCAATATTTGTTCCAAGCACATCGTTCGTTCGATAGGTACATATAAGCATGTGATAAGCATAGCATAAAGAGCTAGGCGTCGGACCATGTAATATCGAGCCAGCCCCAGTTGTCCTTAGGCACGCCCAGGGCCTCCCACACGATTCTGGACGCATTGACGATGTCATTATCGCATGGAGGTTGGTAATTGTGTTCTTCATGGCACCCCATAGTCGAGTCACACTCGTCAACCACCACAGCCTCGACGCTCCCATTGCCGTAGATTGTTATGTTCCTGAGACACCTGCTCATGTTATCGAACCACCCCGTCGACAGTGCCACTAAAGGCGTGTCGTCAGAATGGTACTGGTTGTCGCACTCGGATGGGCCGCCTCCGTCTCCGCCCTTCTCAAAGCTGTTCAGGGTGAGGTGGGCGCTGGTGTGGCCTGACTAGCGGCGAACACCTGTAAAGCGGATACATTTGGCTGTCTTTGCAGCACTTCGAGTCGTCCCCTGTGTTGCATTGCCCAGGAGGAGGATTTTTCCCTCTGATTCTGCCGCTTGGCCTGCACGACTGAGCTTGCACTAGCACGCAACACACAGCCAGAAGAACAAGAAGCAATTAGATCAAGAACTTAAAGCTGAAGTTGTTCATTTTCTGTGTCTTTTTAATATGTTCTTGCTTTTCGCTTTTGATGCTAGGAAAAGGAATCGCGTAGAGCTATATATAAGAAATCAAAGGCGGTATTCGCAAGACATTGCAATCCGGCACGACAGTCTTCAAAGGCAACTGAAAGCTGCATAACGCAGAAGGAACTAACGATGGTTACTTCCCATCGACATAAGCGATACGTCCATCCTCCAACCGATGAGAAGAACTTAAATTCTTCGCTGACCGAAACTTTGTCCGGTTCTCATCCGAATCACAGAGACATGAATAAATAGTCGATTAGCAGATGTCTAGATTGGAATTGTCTTCTAATCGCTAGCGAATAAGGCTCCATTCCCATTACGGAACTCGTTTGCTGCCTCAAGATCCTAAAATACATCCATTAAGGTTTCGAACTTGAACCCACAAAAGATGCAACCAAACGTCTCCGTGACATTGACATCTTTTCCTCTGTTTTTAGCAGAATCTCAAACTGCAAAACAATCAGCCTGCTTTGCTTGCTAAATTATAAGGACAATTGAAATCGATAATAGAGTTCGGCAACTACCCAAATTACTATTAGCCTCCTTCGATCTAACCCAAAGATTTAGCTTTACTTGCCTCATTTGACCAAATGAGGCTAAAAGTTTTTATGATGTGGGTTACGTTAATTGAGACTGTAATTTACTATTTTACAGGATTAATCTAATAAGGTATGATAGCTTTTTAATTAGTCTAATATGTGGTTAGCTAATATACGCCTAGTAAAGCCAGGTCTATGATGAGAGCGCTTGTGTTTTAAAACTTTATATATAATGCTTAAGTCTCTTCTTTAATTTTGATAGATAGATTTCCTCACATAAGGAACGGTTACTCAATGCTAAGGGTGAGGGGCATTAAGCCAGCAATATAGAAGGCAATAAAGGAGAAGCACTTGAGATTAATGATCGATTCCAAATTAAGCTATGGAGATCTTGGAGTTCCATTTTCGGGACCTGCAATGGGAACATGCCAAGACATTAGCAAATTGCAACATGATAGCGACAATGTTCCAAATTGCGCTTATTTAAGAATCAATTGCTTTTGAGCAAAAGGGTAATGGCAATGCATTGATTTTAATCATTGCATAATAGAGAAATTAGTTAAGCATAATTTTCATTTCTAGTAAGTGAGACATACTTAAACATTCGTGGGAAATCTATTGTTCGGATTGGGAAAATAAGAGTAACTCAGTATCTTTTATTTTTTTGGTTACCCGAGCATTCTTTGTCATTAATTGTTAGGATTAGACTTGATCATGGACCTTATGGCACTAGGGTTGCTTGAGCTTGCCAGATTAAATGGGCCTGAAGACCAAATTTGATAGGTCGAGGAGAGACCCTTTTCGTTCGGCCCAACCCGTCTCCTTGAGCATGAGAGAGGTGCATCCAGCTCGGAGAAATTCTGTGTTCTTTTTTTAGCCAATGGACATGCCTAAGCAACAAGTTGAGTTGAATGTAGGGGCCCAGTCCGGATGCATCGAACGATCACCCTTTGGGCCTTTAAGTTTTTCCGGGCTGGATATATTTTAGGCCGACTGGTTTTGGGCTACTCTGATCTGATATAGTTTAGGCTAATTGGTTTCGGGCTATTTGGGATATAGTTTGGGTTGGTTGATTGCCGGGCTATTCAGGACTGAGCAGATTGTTATTCAAGCAATTCGGGCCTGCTATATTCGAGGCAGATTGATTCTCAGGCTATTCGGGCCTATTATAGTTTATGTAGATTGTTAACACGGGCTAAATGGGCTAGATGGTAGGCTATTTGGGCCCAAAATAATTGACGTGCTACTTGGGTCTAATATAATTTTGCATATCGTTAATATGGGCCAACTGGGCTAAATGTGTGCGTAGGGTAGTCGGGGGCCAGTGAGCCCGTCTACACACTGGTTGGGCAGGGTCTCTGGGCCCAAGAACTAGTTCTCGCTAGACAAGTGGAACTCTGAAGGGCGGACTTTAATACAACCTTTGAGCCTAGAAATTTCATGAAACCCACATCTAGCCATTTAGGCCGGACTCCTAACCTGGTCTCTATTAGCACAAAAAATCAGAGCCGGGATACAATTATTTCGTAAAAAATAGATGATTTAAAATATATTTTAATAGAAATGATTGCTTAAACTAATTAGTCAATAAAAAAAGGTTTTCATTATCGACAACTATTATGTGTAAATATTTTTCGTTTATTTATTTTTTTAACAAATACAATTGATTATTTTTTTTTGAAAATTTTTTTTTCAATTATACATTTTTGACTAATAAATGGAGCTAGATAAATATTTTCTCAAACTAAATCAAAACAAATTTACAGAATAAAAAGATACCATAGATACAAGTGGGTTTACATGCAAGAAATGGGAGGGAAAAGCAAAAGGGGGTAATGCTCTCCTACGACTTAAAAAAATACAGCTCGAAGCCAGAACTAAAATTACAGACGCAAAAGAAAGGAAGTAGATGCAAATTATATGAGTTTAGTTTATTCCAATCTTAAGAACAAATCAATTTTGGATCAACACTACTTTTATAGGCTATGGAAAATTACTAAAAAATTCATATATCTATTGCACTTATACCAATTCAATCCTAAACATTTTAATTAAAACAATTTAGTTCTAAAATTTTTGACATTTTCCCAATATAATCCATTCGGCTAATTTTGAGTAGAAATTGCTAAAGTGAACGTTTGCCATCCTACATGGACAATTTTGGCAATTCTATAATTTTTTTTGAAACTTTGAATTGTTATTTTCTCTTTAATTTATTTTTCTTTATTGTGGCTAGTGAGGGCTTGGCTTCCTTTGCTAGTCATTGGGCAACGGCTTGCAAGCACTTGCTAGATCTGAGCAAGGGACACCTCGTCTAGGGCCTTGTCAACCGTGGGCAAGGCGTCCCATCCTTCACCAGATCAAGCGAGGGTGACCCTTGCCCAAATCTCTTTGGCCATCACTTGAGAGTGACCACTGGCAAAAAGGAAAGAGAAAACAAAATTAGAATTTTTTTTTAATAAATTTGTCTATGTTAACATTGGTCATACCACGTGGAATGACCAGCATTGACTAGACCACCGCACCAGTATTTTCCTATTGAAATTGGCCGAAAGAACTATATTGGCAAATCGTTTAATGGTTTATGACATAATTGGCACAATTGAAAAGTTAAGACTAAATTAGTACAAGTTAATAAACTTAGGACCTTTTTAGTAATTTTCCCTTTATAGGCCAAAGGCTTCAATTTAATTGGGTTGTAGGGTATTTTTTTAGCCTCTAAATAGTTAAGTCTCAAGGTTTATATCCTTGGGCTATTTAAAATATAAATAACTGAAGGGTTGATCTTAATTCTATCTTACTCATCTCAATTTCAGAATAATTTCGGCGAGGCCCTAGTTGCAGCTTTGTCTTGTATGTCTTGCAACATTAAGAAATTTATTTGATTAAAATAAAAGAAACCTTTTATCATGTAACTTGTTTAAGAGTGGTATCTAGCACCATCAATATTAATTTACTAGATTCTAAATTCAAAATTAAATTTTCTTTTGACAAGTGAGAAATATAAGCTCTCATATTTACCATCTCATAGTCATCCTGTCCAGTATTTTTTCTATTCTAGAATATGAGGGTGATCAACCAAGGAAATACAATCAGCTTGGAGTTTGCTCAAATACAGGACGCTTGTATATCATACCACCGTGTGTTTACCGATCCCTTTCAATTCTAGATGTTGGGAATGTTGGATTCTCAAAAACTGGATTCGACACTAAATCGAACCCCTAAAACGAATGCGGAAGACAAGCCCGGGAAATTCACATGTATCACAGATCCTAAAGCACACCACGGAATCAAGCGTACCTTGTTAGCCACAGATTAAACACCGACGCCGATATGAGGAAGAGAAAAAATCGATCCCGTTCGATCTGATGACGTCAATTGGCCTTGAAGGGAAGATGGATTCGTCTTTTGCTTACCGTTTGCTTTTGGAGGGAGACAGGGAGAGGAACGTACGCCTAATATGCCAAAAGGTGTATTCCTCCCTCTCTCTTTCTCCTTTTATACGTCCCTCCAATAGAAAGGAACGTACCCCTTCATCTATGGGCCATAATCTTGTGGGCCGGGCTTTTAGGTCCAACATGGGCGGACGGGCCAACTTAGGCCCATCACATAAAACCATCATCTCCCACTCGCACATGGTGGGCTGAACATGATTATCTTTACCTCTCTTCAACATTCATACGGGTGAATAATCCGTGCGACCAGCATACTTTGAGAGCTCGTTGCCATACATCTGTTAAGAATATATAGCAGCTCATAATGGGCATCACACTTTGAGTAGATTTAATATGCAGTACCCTAGATCGATCGATCACACTTATATCTCTCTTGATCTCTTTTAAACAATGATATATATATATATATATATATATATATATATATTGTATTCACAATTATGATTATCCCAAAGACAATCATAATTGGTTAACCAGTGAATACAAAACTACAATGTGATTGTCCAAATTCGATCTTCCTCTTCCCTTCAAACTCTCAATTTCAATTCAGCTTGCTTTTCTAGAAATGTCCCATTAGATCGAATCAACTCATGACCATTGGCAACATCCTAAGATAGCAAACACTAAATAGAAATCTTGAGAATAAGTAAAAGTCACGAGGACACTAAAATTGAGGAACTCTTTTCCTTAAGAGTCTTACATGACATAAAAGTTGAGATTAAAATTTTTGCCACTCTTATTGGTCGTTTCATGCATACGTAGTATAAAATACATATTACGGTATTAACTCATTTCCCATGGAGCGTATGTCTACACCTTCAATACCGTATAGATGATAGTTCAGACATACCCAATGTCTAACTTAAGTTCACATATCTACTCATTCACAAAATTCATCAGAACTCACATCTGGCATCATAAACAGATAAAGTAAAATATGTGGGTTATTTTACTTTCAGACATAGTAAGTATTATGTTCTCATCTTAATACTCAGTTAAGGCAACATACGTATTTTTAAGCTTGAGCTCTCAATTATCACTTAGATAATAAGCTTAAAAACAGTCTTATCTCTATTTATCACACAGTAAATAGAGGTGATTACCCGTGTGAGTGGGCTAATCTTATATCTGTCCGACATACTTTCTCAACTTAAAGTAATGCACTGAACATTAAGATGCATAAAGATCAAACAAAGATTCATAGGCATTAATGATGAAAAACACAAATTCATCAAATGTGAACACTTCAAGGAAATTACAATCCAGTACATGAGACTCTACGCAATCCTATAGATTTCATATGGCCACTAAACATATCTCTAGGTATTGGCTTTGTCATAGGATCTGCTACCATTCTATGCGTAATATGTACTGTAAGTTCACATCTTTTCGTGCAATCATATCTTTGACAAAATTATACTTGGTATATATATGTTTGGTTTTGCCATGATATTTTGGATCTTTGATGTACGCTTTTGCTGCTTGGCTATCACAGTTAACCAATAATGAATCTGCAGCACTTCCAATAACACTTAAATGATTCAATAATCTCTTAAGCCAAATATCTTCTTATATTGCTGCTGATAATGCCACGAACTCAGTTTCCATCGTGGACAAGGCTATACACTTTTGTTTCTTATTGCTCCAACATATGGTGCCATTATTCAGTAAAAAAACAAACCCAGAGGTAGATTTTCTTTAATCTAAATCTCCTCCCCAATCATTATTAGAATAGCCTTAGAGTTGCAGATCCTTTCGTTAATAACTCAGTGTATAATCAGCAGTCCCCTTTAGATACCTCAGTATTCTCTTAACGGCCTTCCAGCGTACTTGACCTGGATTGGATTGGTATCTACTCACCATTCTAACTGCAAAACATATGTCAGGTCTTGCACACATCATAGTGTACATAAAGCTTCCAACAGCACTAGCATAAGGAACATGTTTCATTTGTTCCATCTCTTGTGGAGTCCTTGGACACAGTCGATGGTTCAATCCTTCACCTTTTGCAATAGGAGTGTCTATGGGTTTACAATCTTGCATACGAAATCGTTCAAGAACCTTATTTATATATGTTTCTTGCGAAAGAGATAACAATCTCTTCGAACGATCTCTTGAAATTTTAACTCCAAGAATGTATGCAGCCTCACCCATATCTTTCATTTCAAAGTTGGGAGACAACCAACTCTTGACAGTATTGACAAGCTCCATATTGCTTCCGGCAATTAGTATATCATTAACATATAATGATATGATCACAAATTGATCATTGGATCTTTTGATATATACACAATGATCCTCATCTATCATTATAAAATCATATGCCATTATGGCATTATGAAAACGTATATACCATTGTCTTTGACGACTGTTTAAGGCCATATATCGACCTCAAAAGTCAACATACATACCTTTTTCTTCTTGGCCTTCTTTAATTAAATCAGCAGGTTGTTCCATATATATTTCTTCCTTTAATTCTCCATTGAAGAAAGCAGTCTTTACATCTATTTGATGTAACTCAAGATCCATACTAGTCACTATTGCCATAATTATGCGAATCGAGGTAAATATCACTACAGGAGAAAATGTTTCTTCATAATCAATTCATTCCTTTTGATTATACCCATTCGCCACAAGGCGAGCTTTATGCCTTTATATCGAGCCATCAGATTTTCGCTTTATTTTGAGAATTCACTTGTTCCCAATAGCTTTGCGTCCTTTTGGAAGATCAACCAGTTTCCAAACTTGGTTTGACTCCATTTCCTCTTCCATTGCATGAATCTATTTTTTTTCCTTACTAGGGCAATTTAGAGCCTCATTAATATTTCTTGGCTCATCCTCATTTTGTGGAGCAATCATAAAAGTGGCGACTTGTTCGCGGTATGGGAAATTGTACACTTTGAACATCATTCCCCATTATGCTCCCACTAGGATTAGATAATGATGATGTCGTCTCATCATGTGGTTGTAATTGAGAATGAGTTGAATTCAATTAATCACTTCTCATATTACTTCCACTTGGACGAATTCCACTAATATCATTATCTTGATCCAATGTTTCAAATAGGTAGTAATCCTCATCTATTTCGCCATTCTTTGGAAATTTATCCTCTTAGAATGTGACATCCCGTGATTCATATTCAGTTATACTCACACTTTCCTGCTCACCTATGAACACATACATTTTCGAGTGTTCGGAGTACCTTATGAAAATACTTTTTTTTTTCCTCTGAGACCCAATTTCCTAAACTTGTGAGAGGACTCATGAGTATAGGCAGCACAACCCTATGGCTTAAGAAAACTTAAGTCCGGTTTTCTACCTGTCCATAACTTATATGGAGTGGAAGTAACTGATTTGGAAGGCACCCGGTTAAGTATATATAAGCATCAGTTAACAACGCATTACTCCAAAAAGTAATAGGTAAGTTAGCATGCGCTATCATGGACCTAACCATTTCCAGTAAGGTTCTGTTTTTTCTCTCTACAACACCATTTTGTTGAGGAGTATATGGAATAGACAACTGTCTTTTTATTCATTTTGCATCACATAATTTTTTGAACTCATTAGATAAATATTCTCGACCTCGATCGAATCTTAATATTTTTATTTTCTTGTCTAATTAATTTTCTTCCTAGTTCATAAACCTTTTGAAACAACTTAATGCTTCAGATTTATGAGAAATCAAATAAATATATCCGTATCGAGTATAATCATCTATCAAAGTGATGAAATAAACAGCCACATGCCTTCCTATCACATTCATTGGACCACAGACATCAGAATGGATTAAATGCAGAAGAAATTAAGCTCTTTTACCTTTTTCCAAATGGTTTCCTTTTCATTTTCCCTTCTAAGCAATGCTTACATATGGGCAAATAGACTTTTTCAATGTTGCCCAACAAGCCCTCTTTGGCTAGTCTATTAATACGTTCTTGGCCAATATGACCAATTCTAGCACACCACACATTCACATCATTATCATATGAATTAGGAGATGCGAAAAGGGAATAACAAACATTTGCATTAACATAGTCAATATCTAATACAATGAAACCATCCAGAAAATGACCACAACCATAGTAGTTTGTATACAAATACAAATCTACACCACTATTACGGAAGTTCACACTAAAACCAAGCTTAACCAACACTAAAACAGACACTTAATTTCGACGAATTTCCGGAGCGTATAGAACATCATGTAGGAATAAGGTGCGTCTACCACGCATGTTCAATTGGCAGGTGCCAATCCCTTTAACTTCATCTCTGGAGTTATATCCCACATAGATCCACTTAGTTCCAATTGGTACTCGTCGGAATTCCACGAAGGATCCTCTATCTTTCGCTACATTGTCTGTTGCTCCTGAATCTACAGTCCACAAATGATTGGATTCAGCTAATTATACAGAACTTGACACATAAACAAAGTTCTCAAATTTACAAGAGGTGTTTTACCTTTTTCGGCTCACAACAGTTACGAGCATAGTGACATTTCTTGTGACAATTGTAACACCTCACCCTTGACATTTTCTTCACTTGAGGACGTTTTCCTCTCTTATATTGGTTAACTATTGATTTCTTGTAATAATGACTTGATCCTTTGCATTCCCACATATTGAACAAATCAATACGCTTGCGCTTAGAGCTCAAATCCCTTTTTGAGCTAGAACCAGCATTGTAAATATCTATTTTGGCTCAAATGTCGTTAGACGGTCCTCTAATAGCTCAAGGCGGCGCATGGCATCCTCAAGATCTTCCATAATTTAGTCAAGAGCTTCTAGTGCTACTTGCTTTTCTAGCACATATTGAATCTTCATATTCAATAATTCACAATTGTTACCGTTTATATCAGCAATTACATTCTTAGTTGTTGAAACCATCGATCTGAACACATCAGATATATATGCACGAATAATTAATGCCTATCATTTATGCATTCACTTTGCATAGACCCATTATATCAATGAACAATTTCAAGTAAGGTTTCAGAATCAAAAAGTCACTATGTTTCTAATCATCCTCCAAAAATTCTAACTTAAAAATATTATTAATATAATTGTCTTATGCAAAATAAATTCTATGAAGTTACAAAAAACTTCTATGAACTACCCACAACAGTCAACAATAACAGAAAGCAAATAATATTTAATATCCAATAGAATAATAATGCTTTCACATAATACAACTATTCATTACACTAAACAATATATACAGAGGAAAAATATCAACATAGAAAGAGATATTCATACTAAAAAACATCTCAAACTAATTTAAGAAATAAATAGGGAATATCCCTTCTAATCTATCAGTCAAAATATCTGAGAAATTTGAAGGCACATTTGTCAACCATGAAAAAACTTTTGGAGAGCTTTCATGTCGCCTCCAAGGCGCATTGACTCTGTGCCATGTGGCGCCAATCTAAGGGTTGAAGTTTTTGTTAACTCAATCCTATAGTACTCTCTTACAAAAGCTACCACTAGCCTCTTTTAACCCGGGACCACGTTGACCTTCCATAGCCGATCTAACACTGCTTGCCATTTAGGTGGAAGAGTGTTCATCAAAGCTGGCACCTTCTCAAAATCCGGCATAAGATAACCATTCCAGATGATTTCCTGTATCATCCGATTGACTCTGACCACGTGTGATACTAAATCACCGTCATGCTACCGATAATCAGCTAACTCTATCATTAGCCTTTTAAGTCTTGCTCTTCCTTCGTCCGTTCTCGGGAATGCAGGTATCCGTGCATAACGCATCATAGTTCCTGCAATAAATCCAGAACTAAAAATGGATCACTTATAATCTATAATAAACATAATGAAAAATACATAATTTTTCATGATTCATGCAACAAATGCAGAATAAAAAAATTGATTACCTATAACCCACACAGACATAATTGAAAAAGAAACAATTTTTTTTTGTCAACGGTCAACGGTTGTCGGTCACGGTCAACGGTCAACGGTCGCGCGGGTCGGACCGGTCGAGCCGGGTTGGACGAACCGACCCGGCACGTGCCTCGCACACGTGAGCGACCGATCGGATCTCGGGTCGGGTTGATTCGTCGGTTGGGTCGGGTCGCCGGCCGGTCGCCGGGCGATGACGTCATCACGCGTCAGTTCGCCGACCGGCGCGTGCCGGTTCGCCGATCGGCGTGTGGCACACGCGCTGGCCGAGCCAGCGCTACAGGCGCGTGGCGCCCACGTGCAGCGGCTTCTGGCCGCGCGCGGCAAGAAGTCGGCACGTTCGGCGTCTCCCGGCGGCAGTCGACCCATCAACGGACTCGTTTCGACGAGCTCTTTCACCCTATGCCATCAGAAATTGATTTTGACTTACGTAAACTTAAAAATGGATGAACAGTGCTCGGGTGTCGGGATTTTTCGCCCGATCGGTTTCGCCGAATAATTCCACGAAAAATCAATCAAAAATCATTCATAAACATGAAAGGGCGGGAAAACATGAACTAGGGCTTTGATACCAATGTTGGAAATGTCGGATTCCCAAAAACCGGATTCGACACTAAATCGAACTCCTAAAACGAATGCGGAAGACAAGCCCGGGAAATTCACATGTATCACCGATCCTAAAGCACACAATGGAATCGAGCGTACCTTGTTAGCCACAGATTAAACACCAACGCTGATATGAGGAAGAGAAAAAACTGATCCCACTCGATCCGATGATGTCAATTGGCCTTGAAGGGAAGATGGATTCGACTTTTGCTTACCGTTTGCTTTTAGAGGGAGAGAGGGAGAGGAACGTACGCCTAATATGCCAAAAGATGTATTCCTCCCTCTCTCTTTCTCCTCTTATACGTCCCTCCAACAGAAAGGAACGTACCCCTTCATCCATGGGCCATAATCTTGTGGGCCGAGCTTTTAGGCTCAATATGGGCGGACGGGCCAACTTAAGCCCATCACATAAAACCATCACTAGAATATAAGGCTCAGCTGGCGGTGGCGCCACCGGAGCTCCTCCATATGACAGCGAAACGCGTTCTGCCTAACTGACGGTGGAGCTAACAAGTGTATCGCGATAACTAATCATATATTGCTTACATTCTAGCCGATAGCGCCGAAGCTGGTCATAGATGAAACAGTCTCCGACATTGGTAACCTCCTAGAGACCAAGAGGCGGCTCACCGTGAAGAGAAGAGCGAAGAGGAGGTACGTTAGGGTTTGGAAGAACAATAGCTAGTGCAAGAGGAGGAGCAAATCACAGGCCGGAGGTCGCCATCATGGGAAGACCGTCTTGACCCTCCAAGTCCTGCCGGAGAAAGCTGAGCTGCGAGAGTTGATGGCTGCCGGCTTTTCACTTGATTTAGTTCCGATGATAATAACGCCAAGGGAGGTTTCCTAGACAGATTGCTGATGGCGAGAACTCGTGGGATTGGACGATGGTGAATCTGCTTAAGCGAGCCGGCGTGTCATGGCTGACAAGGAGTGGTTCGGCGTTGATCCTTGCAAGGGAACAGTGGGAGAATTCTTCTTTGAGCGCATGGACGACGAGACGATAAAGAACCTCCAATTGGAAATTTGTCCCGGTCTGGTGTCGATCGGACTTCCTAAACCTTGTTCACTGGGTGAATGATATTGGAAGTTTGTTTGTAAAACAAATTAAATGTTTGTTTTCTTATCCCATGTAGGAAAAGTGGGAGGGAGTTGGCCAATTAATAAGTGTAGGGTTTCTTTTATGTAAATGATTGGGTGCGGACTAGACCCCACTATACCCGCGTGCAAGTGCGCGAATAATTGCGTGATTTTGATGCACTTAACACGCCTGCATGCCTGCGGTTTAATTAGTTTAACCCCTTTTTGTTGTTGTTATTATTATTATTATTATTATTATTATTATTATTATTATTATTATTGTTATTGTTATTGTTATTGTTATTGTTATTGTTATTGTTATTGTTATTATTATTATGGTTATCTTATTAATTTTAATCAATTCAAAGGTTGTTTTTGTTTTTGAGAATTTTTAAAAATTATTAAAAAATAAAAATAAAAATTCGAAATTTTATTTATTAAAATAAATAATATATATTTTTAATTATTCCAAATTTTTATTTGTGTCTTTTCAAGACAATCTTTGGAAAAGATACTCGTTCAGTTTGCAATTTTTCTCGAAGGGTTGCATTTGTTCATTTTTTCAACTTCTTCTAAATGGACGCTTTTGTTCATATGGGCAATTTTTCGAAAGGACAAATTTGTTTATTTTGCAATTTTTCACGAAGAGTTGCTTATGTTTTAAGACTGTTTTATATATATACATGTCAATTTTCAGAAGAACGTGAGTGTGATCATTTTTTTTATCTTTTCGAGTCTTCTTTTGGAAAACTACAACCATCATTTCAATTGTTTCCTAGAGAGATTTTGAAGAAATACTAGAATCACTATATAATATTCACATTTTTGAGACTTTGTTGTATCCTTGAGAATATTTGCCGGTAACTATTAGCAACTTTGTGGGGGCAAATAAATCCTTAAAGAAAGTGACATCACGCCTCAAAGTCCGACTTAATCACTCTAAAAATCCGATTTTATTGTTTTACCCAATACGAAGCCATATTTTCCCAACAAATGACGCATATGTCTAGTTTGGGAGTGGCCAAAATGGAGATCATCATGATCATCATCGGCCACCGCTAGAGATCGAGGTGAGGCTGGTGGTGAAGGGCGTTGGGGAGAATCAAGCAACAATTCATCAAGTGCTAACTTAATCTAGTATCAATTTCTCCACCAAAACTAAATGGATTGAAATTGACTTAACTCCTACATTAACCAACAGTATATAATATTGAAATGATAAGAAGACAGAGAATAATAACACAAAAATTTAATGTGGAAATCCAATGAGGAGAAAATCACGGACAATAAAAAAACTTTTACTAATCACTAAAAATAGTAGGATATATAAAGTGTTGTTCACTAGTTACATAGTAGAGGCTCAACATCAATAGTAGGACGTGCTTGGCTTGACTTTGGCGTTGACGTAGGCGTTTGTTCGTGTTTTGGATCGAATCCTAAGGAGATGAATTGAGTCTTGGGGGCAAGATCTTGGAAATTTATTGTGGAGGAAGGACAAATGTGGGAAGGGGTGGATAGGGATCATTTATTGTAATATCTCGATGAGGGCAATTTGAGAATTTCGACCTTCGTTGCGTATATATGAGTTGGGAAAAATTGAAAAGTCTTTTGGGACTTGAATATATATTTGCGAAAAGTACTATAAAAAAGAAGAAGAAGGGGTATTTTAAATAGAATTAATTTTGGAAACGGTCAATTATATATTCGATTAGCAAAAATAATGTTTTGAAAAATTAGTTCTTCATTTGGTTTCTTGGTAGTAGGTATCTTAAAATATTCGTTAATAAATTCCTGTAATTAAATCTTTAAATTAAAAAGGATGTATACCTATAATAAAGTTAAAAATTGGAAAAAGCCAATCGATGGGTGAAAAGGATATTGCCTTTTGGCACGATTGGGATTTGGGGGAAGGAAAGTAGCTTGCTTTTTGCCAAATTATCACGAATTTCGTGGATTACGGAGCCGTGTAGAAACTCTAGCGAGAAAGTCATGATCGAATTGGAAGCAATCTGCCAACTAAAACATCTTGATCGTAGAATGCGACTTCATCATGAATTTTTTAATTTGCTTTTGATTGGACAATATTAAATAGAGTAAGGCATTGATCACCAACATTTTATATGTGCAATCTCTTGGTTTGGATTTTGGTTCAATCTAAGCAAAGAATACTCAAATATAGAATTAAAGATCCAAGAAATATGGTAAGACTTTTGGATAGGCAAAAGACATTGGGATAATATGACTTATTATCACATTTATACATATCAAATCAAGATTATCATTCTAATAAAGTGACCAATTATTGCAATACTTAAACATGTCTTTTCATGGCCTTTCAAAAAAAAAAAAAAAAAAAAAAAAAAAAACATGTCTTTTCATGAGGGGATTGCTAGATGTGTGATGTCATGTATAACTCTTATAATAGTAAAGATTCTTTGATCTGTTGATTTTTATAAGTCATCTCTCATGTAAAGGCATGAAATTAATATATATCATTGGAGAGCATGAAGCTTGAGATAGGGTTGAGTGATCCAAGCATTTTTGAGCACTTGTCAAAAGTGTAATTCGAACTGTAATGCCTATAAGAAAACAATTCATTAATAATAATAGTAAGAAATCACAGACTTCTTCAGTCACACAATATCGAGAGACACAACTTCTTGAGTATGTATTGTCTCCTTTTAGTCTTTAGAAAAACATGGTGTTGAAGTATTGAAGTGGATGCTCTCATTATCTAGACTAGGCAGACACCATTTATGCATTTACATGCTGACTCAATTAATCTTGCCAATTTTACCTTATTGTTAAGAATCTATGTAAAAAACTAGCATTTGAGAGATCGACATGTCATTAATCTCTCATGGTCTAATGCTTACCTGGATAGATTAAGTTTAATTGCACGTGATAGATGGGGGAAGGAAACCGAGAGGCCAATAATTTCTTGAATAGATCATTTATTGATTAAATACTAGGTGTCAATCTATATCTATATTATTGAATGGAAAGGAAGATCCTACTTTTAAAAGTAATAATCTATCTACATTTCATCATGGCCATGTTTAATGTACATGCAATATTGCAATAATATGAATGTGATAATTAAAAATCTTGAGTAAGATGTTCGATGTTACATATCTAGTAACTTAATAAATTCATTACTCATTGACATCCATTTTTTTTTTTTTTTTTGGGTAAAGACCCTCCATCCATTTATACAAGACAGATACAAAAAAGGAGAGAGCTTCAACAGGGAACGTGAACTCAACACACAAGAAATTTCATGGTCAATCCGTCGAGTTAGAGTACCAACTTGTACGTTCTCACAAATGTTCAATTATTAAACATTCAAAAGAAAGATCAACGACAATGATGTCGGAACGATTTTGCTACCCATCTCTGTCTCTCTCTCCCCACAGCGATTCAGAGAGTCAAGATCCGACTTTTGACCTTATCCATCAACTTATCAAAAACCCACCATGCGTCAAGCCTCAGAGGTAATCCAAGTTTTTTCCCAGAGACTTCCTCTGACGTTTTAAACGCAGCACGACTTGAATACGTTTCTGGGTCAACCCCTCATTCACTCTCTGATTCCCTCGTCTCGTCTCCTCTCCTATCTTCTCCTCTCATCCCCCTACCCAAACTTACCCGACGAAGGTGATATACCCCACGCTGGTCGTGGTCATCGTAAACGGATAAACAAAAGATGGAAACGTCCAACTTTCGAATCAACACCTATTCACATGTCGAACTGTACTCCTATATCTATATATGGCAACAGAATTCACCAAGAATCCCAGGACACACGCAAAGCTTCGAGCTTGATCCAGTTCCGATATGATTCTTAGCCTTCCAAAAAGGAAACCGCTGTTTCGTCCCTTCAGTATGCGCGCGATCGTTCTGACGTGGGTCTGTTTTGTGGGTTCGGATGAGAGGGTCCTCGATCAAGACGTCACAGCCGACCCAACGCACTTTGTTGTCTGTTTCTGTCAACTATTGGAAGGCAGAGAGAGTGTGGATGCCACAATTTTCACCGGGGGTTTAGGGTGGGATTGTGGGTGTGAATCGAATTTATGAAGGAGGTGAAATTGGAGTTGATCGAAAATTTAGTCGGAACTTTTCATCAGTTTTTTTAGAAAGGGCTGCTAAATTAAGACAAAAGTCTAACTAAGCCTTGGACTTATACAGAATTCAATTGTTCATTCTGCAGAAACAGTTAAGGATATGAACTTTCCAATGACATGCTTCTTATATTCTGTCGGAAGATATGCTTGAGATTCAAGAGATTTGTACTGATTGTAATCGATACATTTAATCGAGATTGCGATCAATCTAGGATAAGATTTGATACACCTAGAGTAGAGAATATTTTCTTTCTTTTTTATTGATTCTTCTTTGTATTATATATTGGCTCTCTTGTATACAGTATTACTATGAGTGAGAAGTACACAATATAGTTCCTCTCCCCAATTTTTTCCTTCGTTTCCTTCTTTCTTCCTAAAATTGTGACACATTGCATATGATGTTCTACATGAGTGCCCAGAGTTTGTATGATGTACTTTATTGTCTTTGCTGCAGTTATTCTTATCTGCTTCAGTATTACGTGATCGAAACGTCATGTCAAAGGTGAGAAACTTCTTTAGCATTTTCAGCAGACTTGTTGTATATGCTGCTACTAGGTGGACGAGGGCGAGGACCGTGCCCAACGACGTATGGAGGATGGACGGACGAGCTCGGGGGGTTTTGCATGGAGGCTCAACGTGAAGGCCGGTCTCGGTTTGTGGTTTAGGACACGCATCCAATCTTCTTGCCGAGGACTCCGGACGAAAGGACCACGCGTCCCTTGCCTTATCAGCGGTGCTCGACACTTAGGGCGTGCATGGAAACACTCCAAAAAAGTGTTTCCGGCACACTTTTGTACGGAAAGTGTGCCCGGGAACAAAAAAGGAACAGAAACGCGTTTGGTTGCGTTTTTGTTCCTTTTTTGTTTTTTTTTTGGAACAAAATAGGAACAGAAAAAAAGAAACAACAAATTGTTGTTTCTTGTTCCAGAAAACAAAAATGAAGAAACATTTTGGGCGAGCTTCTTCTCTCTCTTCTTCTTCTCTTCTTCTTTTTTTCTTCTTTTCTCTTTCGCCGGTCGCCGGCCTCGGCCATGGCCGGCGACCGGCCGTCGAGGCTCGGCCTCGCTCAGATCCGGCGAGGCCGAGCGTCGCCGGCCCCGGCGAGGCTCGGCGTCGCCGGCGCGGGCGAGGCCAAGCGTCGCCGCCCCCGGCGAGGCTCGGGCTCGCCGGATCCGGGCGAGCTCGAGCTCGCCCAGCCATGGCGAGGCTCGGGCTCGCCGGATCCGGGCGAGCCCGAGCTCGCCCAGCCAAGGCGAGGCTCGGCCTCGCCCGCGCGGCGACGCCGAGCTCGCCTTGGCCGGGCGAGCTCGGGCTCGCCCAGATCCGGCGAGCCCGAGCCTCGCCATGGCCGGGCGAGCTCGAGCTCGCCAGCCAAGGCGAGGCCGAGCCTCGCCCAACCACGGCGAGCCTCCGCCTCGCCGAGGGCGGCGAGCCTCGCCGTGGCCGGGCGAGGCCGCCGGCCCCGTCGGCCGGTCGCGGAGGCCGGTGACCGGCCGAAAAAAGAAAAATAAAAAAGAAAGGAAAAAATGAAAAATAAAATAAAAATGTTTAAAAAATTAAAAGAAACAAAAAAAGAATAAAATTTACCAAACGTGTTTCGTTCATTTTTTATTCCGGACCAAACGTTACCAAACGCGTTCTTTTGTTCAAAAATTGTTCCCAGGAACAAACACTTTTTTTTTGTTTGTTCCCGGGAACAAAAAAAGAACAGAAACGTTACCATTCGCACCCTTATCTATCCCCCTCCCGTTGGCTGCTTCACAGCGACCAATCAGGAGGAGGCTTGATTTTCTTCGCCCTTTCCACATTGGTGCTTCCTTTCCTCTCCCGTCGACTGTCTCGTATTGTTAGGCCAAAAGGGCCAAAAAACAGAAAAAACCAGATGTGATGAGTGAAAATAGATAATGCGCGTTAACCCCGACCAATGTTTTTCTGTGATGAGAGAGAGGGCCCTCGGCAGTGAGCAGCGGCCGAGGCGGACGGGAGGTGAGATGGGTGGGGGCTTATGGGGGTTCACAAACGGCAAATTGCTGACACGGCGCATGCAATCGTGGGGATTGATCAGGTAATGCTCGGATTCCACCCTATAGCTCCTCCGAAGCCGGCGGGGGAGGACCCGGGCCCAGGCGGGTCGCTTGCAGGAAGCAAGGGGTTGCTACTTTCAGTTCAAGTGCGAGAATCAAGAGTAGGTAGGAATAAGAACAACGGCACCACCAAAAGGAAAATTTGGTGGGCACTCAGCTTGGGTCTCAGCTAATATTCATCCCAAGAAATTTGGTGGGCACGAGCCGAAACAAGGAATTTTGAAAAAAATTAGAAGTTAGCAATAATCCTGATGGTTTTATGTGATGGGCTTAAGGCCCGTCCGCCCATGTTGGGCCTAAAAGCCCGGCCCACGGGATTAGGGCCCATGGATGAAGGGGTACGTTCCTTTCTGTTGGAGGAACGTATATAAGGGATGAAAGAGAGAGAGGAAGACACCCGTTGGCATAACGAACGTACGTTCCTCTCCCTCTCTCCCTACAAAAGAAAAAGAATGCTAAAGGCGACGCCGTCTTCCCTTCAAAGCCAATTGACGTCATCGGATCGAACATGATCGTTTTCTCTTCCTCAATCTTCAGCATTGGTGTTTAATCTGTGGCTAACAAGGTACGCTTGATTCCGTGGTGTGCTTTAGGATCGGTGATACGTGATTTTCCGGGCTTCGTCTTCCGCATTCGTTTTAGGGGTTCGATTTAGTGTCGAATCCGATTTTGAGAATCCGTTAATCCCAACATTGGTATCAGAGCCCTAGTTCATGTTTTCCCGACCCCTTTGATGTTTTTTGATTGATTTTTCGCGAAAATAATTGACCGACACGGATTGGGGCGAGAAAACCCGACACCCGAGCACTGATCGTCCATTTTTTCGAGTTTCTGTAAGTCGAAATCGATTTCTGAAGGCATAGGGTGAAAGGGCTCGTCGAGACGAGTCCGTCAACATGTCGACCGCCGCCGGGCGACGCCGCACGAGCCCACACGCGCGGCCAAAAGCCGTTGCGCGTGGGCGCCACGCGCCTGAAGCGCTGGCTCGGCCAGTGCGTGCACCACACGCATCGGTGACGGACCGGCACGTGCGCGACGCCACCACCCGGCGAACCGACGCGTGCTGACGTCATCGTGACGTCACCCAACAGTCGGTAACCGTTGGGATAACGTCATTGATGACGTCATCGCCAACGACCGCTGGCCGGTCGGCGACCCGACCCGACCCGACATGCGCGGATGCCTGGCACGCGCCGGCGTGACGTTAGCCCGCGCACGCGTGCGACACATGCCGGTCGGTTCGTCCGACCGGCCCATCCGGTCCAACCAGCAAGCCCGACGACCGACGACCGTTGACCGTTGACCGGCGTTGACCGTTGACCAACGACCGTTGACCATTGACCGAAAAAAAAAAAAAAATTGTTTCTTTTTCAATTATGTCTGTGTGGGTTAGAGGTAATCCATTTTTATTCTGCATTTGTTGCATAAATCATGTAAAATTATGTATTTTCCATTTTGTTTATTGTGGATTATAAGTGATCCATTTTTAGTTATGCATTTGTTATATGAACTATGATACGTTATGCATAGATACCTGCAATCCCGAGAATGGACGAAGGAAAAGCAAGACTTAAAAGGCTGATGAAAGAGTTAGCCGATTATCGGTGGCATGATGGTGATTTAGTATCACACGTGGTTATGGTCAATTAGATGATACAGGAAATCATCTGGAATGATTATCTTATGCCGGATTTTGAGAATGTGCCGGCTTTGATGAACACTCTTCTACCTGAATGGCAAGCAGTGTTAGATCGGCTATGGGAGATCAACGTGGTCCCGGGTTATAGGAGGCTAATGGTAGCTTTTGTTAGAGAGTACTATAGGGTTGAGTTAACCAAAACTTCAACCCTTAGATTGAGTGTCACATGGCGTAGAGTGAATGCGCCTTGGAGGCGACATGAGAGCTCTCCAAAAGTTTTTCCATGGTTGGCAAATGTGCCTTCAAATTTCTTAGATATTTTGACTGATAGATTAGAAGGGACATTCTTTATTTATTTCTTAGATTAGTTTGAGATGTTTTTTAAATGTGAATATCTCTTTCTATGTTGATATTTCTTCTTTGAATATATTACTTAGTGTAATGGATTGTTATATTATGTGGAAGCATTATTATTCTATTGGATGTTAGATATTATTTGCTTTCTGTTATTGTTTGTTGATAGTTCATAGAAGTTTTTGTAACTTCATAGAATTTATTTTGCATAAGACAATTATATTAATAATAGTTTTAAGTTAGGATTTTTGGAGGATGATTGGAAACGTAGTGACCTTTTGATTTTGAAACCTTACTTGAAATTATTCATTGATATGATGGGTCTGTGCAAAGTGGATGTATAAATAATAGGCATTAATTATTCGTGCATATATGTCTGATATGTTCAGATCGATGGTTTCAGCAACTAAGAACGTAATTGCTGATATGAACGGCAACAATTGTGAAATATTGAATATGAAGATTCAATACGTGCTGGAAAAGCAAAAAGCACTAGAAGCTCTTAACCATGTTATGGAAGATCTTGAGGATGTTGTGCGCCACCTTGAGCTGGTAGAGGACCACTTAACGGCATGTGAGCCGAAAATAGATATTTACAATGCTGGTTCTAGCTCAAAAAGGGTTTTGAGCTCTAAGCGTAAGCGTATTGATTCATTCAATATGTGAGAATGCAAAGGATCAAGTCCTTATTGCAAGAGATCAAGAGTTAACCAACACAAGAGAGGAAAACGTCCACAAGTGAAGAAAATGTCAAGGGTGAGGTGTTACAATTATGACAAGAAAGGTCACTATGTTTGCGACTGTCGTGAGCCAAAGAAGGTAAACACCTATTGTACATTTGAGAACTTTGCTTATGTGTCAAGTTCTGCATTATTAGCTGAATCCAATCATTTGTGGACTGTAGATTTATGAGTAACAGACGATGTAGCGAAGGATAGAGGATCATTCGTGGAATTCTGACGAGTACCAACTAGAATTAAGTGGATCTATGTAGGAAATAACTCCAGAGATGAAGTTAAAGGGATTGGCACCTGCCAATTGAACATGCGTGGTGGACGCACCTTGTTCATACATGATGTTCTATATGCTCCGGAGATTCGTCAAAATTTAAGTGTCTGTTTTTTGGTGTTGGTTAAGCTTGATTTTAATATGAACTTCCATAATAGAGGTGTAGATTTGTATTTGGATACAAACTACTATGCTTGTGGTTATTTTCTAGATGGTTTCATCGTATTAGATATTGACTATATTAATGCAAATGTTTGTGATTCCCTTCTCACGTCTCCTAATTCATTTGATATTGATGTGAATGTGTGGCATGCTAGACTTGGTCATATTGGCTAACAACATATGAATAGATTGGCCAAAGAGGGCTTGTTGGGCAATATTGAAAAAGTCGATTTGCCCATATATGAGCATTGCCTAGTAGGGAAAACGACAAGGAAACCATTTGGAAAAGGTAAAAGAGCTGAATTTCCTCTGCATTTAATCCATTCTGACGTTTGTGGTGCAATGAATGTGAAAGGAAGGCATGTGACTGTTTATTTCATCACTTTTATAGATGATTATTATACTCGATTCGGATATGTTTATTTGATTTCTCATAAATCTGAAGCATTAAGTTGTTTCAAAAGGTTTATGAACTTGGAAGAAAATCAATTAGACAAAAAAATAAAAGCATTGAGATCCGATCGAGGTCGAGAATATTTATCTAATGAGTTCAGAAAATTATATGGTGAAAAATGAATAGAAAGACAGTTGTCTATTTCAAACACTCCTCAACAAAATGGTGTTACAGAGAGAAGAAACAGAACCCTACTGAAAATGGTTAGGTCCATGATGGCGCATGCTAATTTACATATCACTTTTTAGAGTGATGCGTTGTTAACTGCTGTCTATATACTTAACCGGGTGCCTTCCAAATTAGTTAGTTCCACTCCATATGAGTTATGGACAGGTAGAAAACCAGACTTAAGTTTTCTTAAGCCATGGGGTTGTGCTGCCTATACTCATGAGTCCTCTCACAAGTTTGGGAAATTGGGTCCTAAAAGAAAGTAGAGTATTTTAATGAGATACTCCAAACACTCGAAATGGTATGTGTTCATAGGTGAGCAGGAAAGTGGGAGTATAACTGAATTTTAATCATGGGATGTCACATTCTTAGAGGATGGATTTCCTAAGAATGGCGAAATAGGGGAAGATTACCTATACTTGAAACATTGAATCAAGATAATAATATTAGTGGAGTTCGTCCAAGTGGGAGTAATATGAGAAGTTATGAATTGAATTCAACTCATTCTCAATTGCAATCACATGATGAGACAACGTTATCATTATCTAATCCAAGTGAGAGCATAATGGGGAATGATGTGCAAAGTGTACAATCTCCCATGCGGCGAACAAGTCGCCAAAGTATTCCCCGTTGACGTTTTGACATTGAAGGTGAAACTTTTATGATTGCTCCACAAGATGAGGATGGGCCAAGAAATATTAATGAGGCTCTGAATTGTCCTAGTAAGGAAAAATGGATTTATGCAATGAAAGAGGAGATGGAGTCAATGAAGTCAAACCAAGTTTGGAACTGGTTGATCTTCCAATAGGACGCAAAGCTATTGGGAACAAGTGGATTCTCAAAATAAAGCGTAAAGCTGATGACTCGATATAAAGGCATAAGGCTCGCCTTGTGGCGAATGGGTATAATCAACAGGAATGAATTGATTATGAAGAAACATTTTCTTCTGTAGTAAGATTTACCTCGATTCGCATAATTCTGGCAATAGTGGTTAGTATGGATCTTGAGTTACATCAAATGGATGTAAAGACTGCTTTCCTCAATGGAGAATTAGAGGAATGAACATATATGGAACAACATGCTGGTTTCATAGTGAAAGGCCAAGAAGAAAAGGTATGTCGACTTTTGAGGTCGATATATGGCTTTAAGCAGTCGTCAAGACAATGATATATACGATTTCATAATGCCATAATGGCATATGATTTTACAATGATAGATGAGGATCATTATATATATATCAAAAGATCCAAGGATCAATTTGTGATCATATCATTATATGTTGATGATATACTAATTGCCAGAAGCAATATGGAGCTTGTCAATACTGTCAAAAGTTGGTTGTCTTCTAACTTTGAGATGAATGATATGGGATTGTAAAACCATAGATACTCCTATTGCAAAAGGTGAAGGATTGAGTCATAGACTGTGTCCAAGGACTCCACAAGAGAAGGAACAAATGAAACATATTCCTTATGCTAGTGTTGTTGGGAGCTTGATGTACGCTATGATGTGTACAAGACTTGACATATGTTTTGCAGTTGGAATTGTGAGCATATACCAATCCAATCCAGGTCAAGCATGTTGGAAAGCTGTTAAATGAATACTAAGGTATCTGAAGGGGACTGCTAATTATACGCTGAGTTATTATGGAAATGATCTGCGACTCTAAGGCTATTCTGATGCTGATTGGAGAGGAGATTTAGATGAAAGAAAATCTACCTCTAGGTTTGTTTTCTTACCGAATAATGGCACCATATGTTGGAGCGGTAAGAAACAAAAGTGTATAGCCTTATCGACGATGGAAACTGAGTTCGTGGCATTATCAGCAGCAATATAAGAAGATGTTTGGCTTAAGAGATTATTGGATCATTTAGGTGTTATTAGAAGTGCTGCAGATTCATTGTTGGTTAACTATGATAGCCAAAGAGCAAAAGCGTACACCAAAGATCCAAAATATTATGGCAAGACCAAACATATAGAAGATACCAAGTATAATTTTGTCAAGGATATGATTACACGAAAAGATGTGAACTTAGAGTACATACTACGCATAGAATGGTAGCAGATCCTATGACAAAGCCAATACCTAGATATGTGTTTTGTGGTCATATGAAATCTCTAGGATTGCGTAGAGGCTCATGTACTGAATATTATAATTTTCCTAAGTGTTCACATTTGATGAATTTGTGTTTTCATCATTAATGCCTATGAATCTTTGTTTGATCTTTATGCATCTTAATGCTCAGCGCATTACTTTAAGTTGAGAAAGTATGTCGGACAGATATAAGATTAGCCCACTCACACGGGTAATCGCCTCTATTTACTGTGTGATAAATAGAGACGAGACTGTTTTTAAGCTTATTATCTAGGTGATAATCGAGAGCTCAAACTTAAAATACGTATGTCGCCTTAACTAAATGTTAAAATGAGGACATAATACTTATTATGTCCAAAAGTAAAATACCCCACATATTTTACTTTATTTGTCTATGATGCTAGATGTGAGTTCTGATGAATTTTTGTGAATGAGTAGACATGTGAACTCAAGTTAGACATTAAGTTAGACATTAGGTATGTCTGAACTTTCATCTGTACGGTATTGAAAGGTGTAGACATACGCTCCATGGGAAAGGAGTTAATACCGTAATACGTATTTCATACTACGTATGCATGAGACGACTAATAAGAGTGACAAAAGTTTGATCTCAACTTTTATGTCGTGTGAGACTTTGAGGAAAAGAGTTCCTCAATTTTTAGTTCCCTCATGACTCTTACTTATTCTTAATATTTCTATTTAGTGTTTGCTATCTTAGGATGTTGCCAATGGTCATGAGTTGATTCGATCTAATGGGACATTTCTAGAAAAGCAAGCTGAACTAAAATTGAGAGTTTGAAGGAAAGAGGAAGATCAAATTTGGAGAATCATATTGTAGTTTTGTATTCACTGGTTAACCAATTATGACTGTCTTTGGCATAATCATAATTGTGAATACAATATATATATATATATCATTGTTTAAAAGAGATCAAAAGAGATATAAATGTGATCGATCGATCTAGGGTACTGCATACTAAATCTACTTAGAGTGTGATGCCAATTGGCAACGAGCTCTCAAAGTATGCCGGTCGCACGGATTATTCACCGGTACGAATGTTGAAGAAAGGTAAAGAGAATTTTGTTCGGCCCACCATGTGCAAGTGGGAGATTATGGTTTTATGTGATGGGCTTAAAGCCCGTCCGCCCATGTTGGGCCAAAAAGCCCGGCCCATGGGATTAGGGCCCATAGTTGAAGGGGTACGTTCCTTTCTATTGGAGGAACGTATATAAGGGATGAAAGAGAGAGAGGAAGACACCCGTTGGCATAACAAACGTAGGTTCCTCTCCCTCTCTCCCTCCAAAAGAAAAAGAACGCTAAAGGCGACGCCGTCTTCCCTTCAAAGCCAATTGACGTCATCGGATCGAACATGATCATTTTCTCTTCCTCAATCTTCAGCATTGGTGTTTAATCTGTGGCTAACAAGGTACGCTCGAATCCATGGTGTGCTTTAGGATCGGTGATACGTGATTTTCCCGGGCTTTGTCTTCCGCATTCGTTTTAGGGGTTCGATTTAGTGTCGAATCCGATTTTGGGAATCCGTTAATCCCAACAAATCCTATTAATGATGGGCTGTCGAGGGAGAGTATCCTAAAGGGATATGAAGGAATTTTGTCGGACAGAGATAAGGTGAACAAAAACAGACATATGTTGAATAACATAGAGAATGGTCTGACCAGTAGGTCATCATCTTGTCCAACTTTAACAATAAGAAGAGCATCCAACATGCCGCAGTCCGCGTAAAGTAAACATAAGATATAGACACACATAATCTAAGAGTAGAATTGGTAGGTCTTCGCCTGGATTATGATCTGCCTCAATGCTCCCATGGGCGCTATGACCATCAAGAGTAGTCCAATCACAATGCATATCTGACATGATGAACGAACCCGAGTTAGACCAGCTCACTTATAAATCTTTAGAGGAGAGAAAGATGAACAAAAAATCAGATAAAAGGAAGCATACCCAGTTTGTCCACCAGGACAGGCCGAACCTCCTCGGCTTCTTAATCGCAAGCCACATCATGCAGGGAAGCTCAAAAAAGATATAGCAGAAGCCAGAAGACTCAGTGGTTATGCACATTGGCAATTTGGCTAGAGATAATGAAATGCAGGTCATGCTCATATGGGTACACTTACAAAGTATGTGGTAGCGGCAAAAGCGAATCCTCCAAAGAACGAAAGAAGACCATCGAAGAATGGGAAAGTACTCGCGACGAAAACCGTGAACGCTGCAATGTAAACCAATTCGAGAGTTTGATTAAATCTCAATAAAAGCGATAAACCCGTCTAATTTGAAAGGAAGAGATATCATGGAATGGAGTCTAAATTCACTTGCCAACGTAGATATTGCGCGCTATAAATCTGAGTGTTCGAGTGCACTTAAAGTGCAATTTCTCCACCAGTACAGTTTCTATCATATCAAACATGGGCAATGCAGAAATCTGTCAAAATAAAACGCACATGCGATCGGGTAAATAGCTGGTAAGATCGGTCCAACTTCTCGAAAAATTGCAGGAAGACGGGGGAAAATATGAGAAGACGCAATCTTCACCTGATAGCTTCCGATCACATGGACAACCACAAACATATTGGCGAGAGCAATGAGCCAAGCGGGTTTTTCCAACGAGATGAGGATGTTGTTATCGACCGAGTTCCCAAATATCCAGTACCCAATTAAGGCGACTGGGAAGTAGCAGAGAGCCACAATAATGTATGCAATGACGACTCCTCTCCACATCGGGCCCTTGGATGGCTTCTCTGGCATGGACGGGATTGTCGCTTGGATCTCTAACACGACATGGTGTCCGCCATAGGCAAAAGCGACGTCGCCCAATGCACTGAAGAAGTTGAATACCGTTCCCGCTGTCGACTTTTCTCTGTACCCGTACTGTACATTGGGCTGAACACCCCTGTGGAGTGAAGCTGTCCAAGCAATAGTGTAGTAGCTGTTTGGAAACATGAAGGACACATGCTTAAGTTCCCCGAACACACAATCTATTTCTTCGCCCTTTGTATGATTTAACAATATAACACTAACTTTTTTTATTTGGATCACTTCTTCGTGTATATATTCAATTAATGTCTCGCCTGGCAAGGCTTTTGTCCTGGGTTTGTCACGATTTATGACAAGAGATCTGATTTAGACGAGGCTACTGATTGTTCATCAATAGAACTGTATTGAATTTGGAGTTGAAGTTCGAAGGAAATAGACCAGGACATACCTCAAAGAAACAACGGCAGCATCCAAGGAGATGCCGGCAATGGAGTTGAAGTTGGGAAGGTGGGAGAGAACAAAGTGAACAGAAGCGAATATCATGATGAAGTAACTCGTTTTGATCTTCTTACAACTCGAGCAAACCGTATCGTGGAACATTTGCAGGGATTTGCCTCCGGTCACCATGTAGATGATGCCGACTCCAACTTCGACAATCAGCTGCTGAGGAACCACAAAGTAGAGACCGAGTTTTTGGCCAAACGCGTACTGGGCCATCTCGTGGTACTTATCAAAACGCTTTTCAGGAACCATCTCATGCATCTCGACCATTTGCCACATGGTGTAGAGGGTGATGATCCAGGACAAGACCAGCACCGCCGCACCGGGACCCCTGAAACGGAAAGCAAGACGTAATTCATAAGGTAAACATGATTCAATTAAAAAAAAAAAAAAAAAGAGGTCGCCAGCCAACCATCACTGGCCACAAGTTGGTTTGGGTGAGGACCACCGAGCCCTCGCCGACCATAGGTGAGGGCATTGGGTCCAAGTGAGGGCCAAAATCTTTGCCTACTAGCGGGCGAGTGCCGCTCAAACTAGGCAAGAGTTGTTAGAAATTAAACAAAATTCATCGATGCCAATACAATTTGACACCAAGATGCCAGAATTGATACCAAAGATTGTTTGGTACCCGCATTGAAGAAGAGTAATAATTGTTGCATAATCTTTAACAAGTCTATTTGTATTTCTAAGTGTAGTGATTATTTTTGAAGATATGGTGCAATATGATGACATATAATGAGATAAAGTAAGATATTGTGTAAGTTGTGAATATTTCACCTTCAAATTACTTCCATCAAGGGTGTCATGGCCCTTGCAACCATGGGTGAGGGGGCGAAGGCCCTCGCTTGGATTTGGGTAGGGGCCCGATGCTCGCTTATGGCCGATGGGGGGCAGCCCTAGCCATTGGCCAGTGAGGGTGCACCCAGACCAGCCTATGGCCGGCAACCTCATCGGCATTGGCCAAAGGGTAAGGAAAAAGAAAAAAAAAAAAAAATACAAAAAATCTTAAAAAATATCTAACAATTATAAAATTTGTTAACGTTAGTGTTGATAGTGCCATATAGGACTACTAGCTTTCATATTAGCAATTTTTAATCTAAATTGGCTGGATGAACTCAATTGGTACCGATGTGAAAATATATAGGATTAAATTGGTTCAATTGAAAGATTTAAGAGTAAATTAGTATCAATACAATAAATTTATGATTTTTTTTTATACTTCTCCTAAAAAACATGATTCAGTTCCAAAAAAAAGAGGTAGAATGGGAAGATAGTGGAATTTAGTCAAGTGTTTGATAGAAAATAACTCACCATCCAAGCTCGGCCATTGCGTACGGGAGACCGAGCATGCCAGCTCCAACCATGGCAGTGACATTGTGAAAAGTCGAGTACCACCATTTTGTGTTTCTTGAAGATGTAATTGGTGGCCAATCGTTGATCGCCTTCCGCTTCTCCAATTTCTCTTTCACCTATAGACACCATAACACTTCCAACTTTGGTTACATATTGCAGATTAAAGTCCACTGTTCTTGCTAATTAGAGCATCAATTTAACTAGAGCCAAAGTGCCATCCTGCAATTTTATTTCCTCGGCGACGTGATTATGAAAAAGCAATTCTATTCTTTCATGACGTCGATACGAGGGACACACTCAACAAAGCTTTGCATCATAAGCAAACTAGTACACAAATTAAGTGATGTTATTTATGCAATATTCTCTCTTTATATTGATGAGCCATGGTTAGTTACACATAGTTGCAGTTGTGCATGTTTAACAAGAAAAAAATGATAAGTATACTGGAAATGCTAAAACTTATCGAGAAAGTACAACAATTGACTTATAAAACTTTCAAAAAATACAATTAAGTCATAAAACTTATCGTCAAAGTGAAATCGAATTCTATAACTTTCAAAAAGTGCAATTAATAAAATGACTTGATTTAATCAATTCGACAAATTTTATGATTTGATTAAATTTTTGAATAGTTTTAGGACTCAATTATATTCTCTAACAAGTTTTAGAACTTAATTGTATTTTTAAAAAAAATTTAGAATTCAATTACACTTTTGTGATAAGTTTTAGGACTTCAATGCACGTATCTCAAGAAAAAGAAAAGTGAACACTAAATCATCCTCAAATATGATAAAATAAAAAAAATAGAAATGGATTGATAGAGAAATGAAAATGCTTATATGACTATCATTAATTTATTATAAAAATAACAGTCTATTTTATACCACAAAAAAATATATAAGAAATAATTAGAAATTGTTATGGAGATTATTACTTTGAGATTTTATAGCTCACGGTATACTATTATTTTTAGTAGTTCAAAGACTGTAATTCATGAAGAAAATATCGTACAGGCCAATTTTACCAAATCAACAAAATGACACTCAACTCAAATCTCGTCGAGTGTATCAGAGGGTCTCACTTTGTAGAAGTCTTTGTCTCTCTCCCCGTTACTTTTCCATCATCTCTTCCTTTACTTACACTCTCTGTCCCTTCCTCCCTCGTGCTTTGAATGAGTGACCTATTGTCGACTTAACAAGACTAGCCTATGCGATGTTTTCTCAAGTTGACAAGATCGATTTGACTCAAAAGTGAACACATAAACGAGGGCTAATTCCATAAAAAAGCATCACCTTTAGGTCGATGGACAAATCTGGTCATAACTTTTTTTTGTCTCATGAAAAAACATAAATTTTAGGTCAAGGAACAAATTTGGCTTAAACTTTTTTTTTGTCTCATAAAAAAACACCAATTTTAGGTTAAGTGACAATACTGGCCCCAATTTTTTTCTCTCTCATAAAGAATCACAAACTTTTACTCTTATCCAAAATCTAACTCCTACCATTAACTTTATATTTGAAGTTGACTTTATTTCAGGAGAAAATGCTCTAGTCGTGAGGTTAGTGGATCTCATCCATAGTTTCTCTTGACGGGCGGTGGTGATCTACAACTTCATATTACAACAAAACGATAAAGTCTAGTCAGAAAAATTCAATCTGGAGATTTTTTTACTTGTTAGTAAAGTATATGAGATGACACAGTTTTATTGTTATTCTTCAAGCTGTGGCTCAAACAAGAAGACAATAGATGGTATTAGCCAGCAATTGTAGGACAATCAATAAATCTAAGTTAAGGGGGCCAGATTTAGGATTTAAGTGAAAAGTTGGTGATTTTTTTTTTGAAACAAAAAAAAATTTGGGCTAAAATTGTCACTCGACCTTTTTATGAGACAAAAAAAAATGTTTAGGCCAAATTTGTTATTCGACCTAAAGTTGGTGTTTTTTACAATACAAAAAGAAGAAGTTTGGGCCAAATTTGTCAATCGATCTAAAATTGGTGTTCTTTTTTTTCAAATTAACCCCATAAACGATGCAGAGAAGTAGAACAAGAGTCAAGATAATCGCACAATGCCGGGTCCTTATGGAATATTCTTTGTCCACGAAAGCAGTTGATTTTGACCTTTGATCACATTAAATTGCAACGCGTATACTGCCGTACGTGCAGGATGACCCCTACCAAAGTATCTATCAGATGGGACAGTTCTACTGCGTGCATATCGGGTTCGTTAGCAAAAAGTACACGAGCAAACCACCGTTTTCGTCTGTTCAAAAAAAATAAAAAAACCACCGTTTTCGTGCACAAACATTAGGAAAAGCTATTTGCGCAAACAAAATACAGATATCGGAATTTAGGTGACATTATCCGGAGTGCTCCCGAGTGCCACTTACGATATCTCCACTCGCAATAATTGATCACCATGTGTTCAAATGAGCCATTTACCTTTTTGCCTCCTCCTTCCTAACGCGGGCCAAAACCCTAAAAAGAGAAGACGGAAGAAAATGCTGAAAATGCTTCATTTTTTTTATCTTACAAGAAAGGTATGGAACAGAGCGCGCCCACCTCCATTCCCTCCAACGGATGGAACACACCATACAGAGAACACCATACGAAGCTGATGTAGTCTCTGAAAGAGAGGGTTTTCACCATCTCAGAAAACATCGACTCCAAGAATAGCCTGAAACTGTCGCCCACCCGATCAAGCGTTGGAGCTTTACGGAGTCACTGGGGTCTTCAATCAGGGCGTGTGCACTGGAGAAAAATCAGGTGTCCTTGGGGTGTTTAAGGCGGCCGTCGCCGTTGCTGGGTTCTCTGTATGATGTGTTCCCAGCCGAGGGATCCACCACTGGAGGGAATGGAGGTGCCTTTTCATCTCTCTTTTCTTTTCAGGGGTTTTGCACGGACACATGGCGATCAGTATTGGAATGGAGATCGCGTAAGTGGCACTAGGGAATCAGCGAAGATGTTTATCCCATACAAAAACTTGATCAATTTGTTAGAGTACTAATGCTGCACTGGCGATCGTAGGTATGATCGATGGGAGCTCGAGTCCCCATAACTGCGTCCTCTTCTTGTTTTGCACAGCAACCGGACGCAATAGAAGAGAAGAAGAAGAAGGGTTTATGCAAAATGCGTGCGTGGATGAAAATGTCCAAAAATCCTCATATTTAAAGAGAGGGAGTTCTTTCGACCAAAAAACAAAGAAGAGATTCTGTAGTGTTGTTAGATCTTCCATGCGCACGTACTTTGGAGACAGAGAGAGAGAGACTAACGCTGCGCTGGCAGTCGTAGGTATGATCGGCCGGAGCTTGAGTCCCCATAACTGCGTCCTCTTCTTGGTGTTGCAGACCAACCGGACGCCACACAGAGAGAGAGAGAGAGATGGCGGAGAGGAAGAAGACCAGCTTATGGGAAGTGCGTGGGTGGAGGAGAATGTCCAAGAATCCTCGTATATAAAGAGAGAGGGAGTTCCGACACGGGAAACATGCAGCTACCACGTTCACACGGACTTTATAGAGAGAGGGAAGGGGGGTAATTGATCCAACAATTTCTGTACCTATTTTGAGCGACCTTAGTCCAGATCGTGCAAGATACGAAGAAAATTCTATTAGATTTTGTGGGTTCACACGGACTTTGTAGAGAGAGGGAAGGGGGGTAATTGATCCAACAATTTCTGTACCTATTTTGAGCGACCTTAGTCCAAATCGCGCAAGATACGAAGAAAATTCTATTAGATTTTGTGGGGCCATAGTTAGTCCAAATTGTGTGATACGAAGATTTTTTTTAAAAATTTTGTGGGTCCCACTATTGACTGTTCCAAAAACATAAACTGTTAGATAAAAATATCGTATATAAAGAGAGAGGAAGTATCGATCAGGGAAAGATGTAGCTACCGAGTTCACACAAACTTTGCAAAGAGAGGAGCGGGGGTAATTGATCGAAGTCGCATACGACAATTTATGTGCCCATTTTGAGTGAACTTGGTCCAAATTGTGTGAGATACAAAGAAAATTCTGTTAGATTTTGTAGGGCCACAATCAATCCAAATTGTGTGATACGAAGAAAATTTTGTTAGATTTTGTAAAAACTTAAGCTGTTAGATGAAAACGTGATTTATTATTTAAATATTTTAACACTTTCCCTCACACTTAGTACTAAGTGTAGAAATTTAATTGGAGAGGCACACTACGAACTCTTTTAAAAACTTAAGTTGTTAGATAAAAACGTGTTATTATTTAAATATTTTAACAATTTCCCTCACACTTACTACTAAGTGTAAAATTTTAATTAGAGAGACAAATGAGGGCTGAAAATACTCTTCCTCATGCTTAGTATTAAGTGTGGAAATTTATTTGGAGAGGCAAATGGGGCTTGGAAATATTTGAACTTAGGACCTCTTGCTCTGATATCATGTCAAATTTATGAGGCTACTATCAATTATTTTAAAAGTTTAAATTATTTGATGAATGCGTGATTTATTATTTAAATTTTCTAATATATTCTGTTGCAATCAAGTACAACAAGATTTATGAACCTCTTTCTTTATTATTTTCAGCGACCTTAGTCGACACTATTATATAATATAAAGAGGATCTCGTGCATATATAAAACCGCCGTCATTTTGTTCCCTTTAAAAAATTCTCAATAATATCTCAAAGAATACTTTATTAAAAAAAAAAAGTTACCATTTTTTCCTTAAAAAAGAAAATCTTCTTCTTATTTTCATATAAGACTTCCCATCGAGTTTTGGATAACTTTTACTATAACAGTTACGTGAAATTCCAACCGCACCATAAGACAACATGCATATATATATAATTATATATATACTTCTTGTCGAGTTTTGGATAATTTTTACTATAACGGTTAAGTGAAGTTCCAACCAAACCACGATACTAACATACACGCACATATATATACTTTTCGTTGATTTCTAGATAATTTTACTACATCAATCATGTAAAGTTCCAATCACACCATAATACAACTTGCATTATATTATTTATATAGAAATAAATACATTAAAATTTTAAAACTTGTCATAAAAGTGTAATTAAATTTTAAAATTTATAAAGTATAATTAAATTCTAAAATTTAACAAATTAGTGCAATTAAATCCTTTGGACGTGATTTATAAGCTAACGAATGGAATGAAGGTCGGAGGTTCGTCATTTTGGAGGAAAACGAAACGAAGAAAGGACGTGGAAATTTGGCTGGGCGGCTGATTCCTCAGAAGGTTTCCTCACGCGTGTCTTTGGGAGGCTTTTCCAGATCATTGTTGATGACATGACCTAAGTGCTTACCTAAGCATGCTTAGGTCATGTCATCTACCAGTGGTCTAAGCGTCTGCACACCGTACGTCGCGTAATAAATGATGGGTGACTAAAGGAGCCAGGAATCACCGGAAGATACACAACAAGCCTACGTGTACCTTTGACTTAAAAAAAAGCACGATGCCGGAAGCCTATGTCATTTGTAATCAAATTTCATTAGTGCAATCAGGCCACCCCGCCAGCCACCCCACCGCCGTTGGTTGGATGATGGCGGGAGGGCTTTGCAGCGCTGTTGGCTGGTTTCCAACTTTTTTTATATTTTTTTAGTTTTGCTTTTTTTTAGGCTTGAACTATTTTTACTATTTAATTTAACTAAATTTGTATAAAAAAATTAGATTTGAACCAAAACAACTCCACTTTGGTCATAAAGAGAGAAAATATTAAAAAATAAGGTCAAAATTTTCCGATAATCAAATTGAACTATGTTAACGAAATAACTTGATTGCACCAATTTAAAAATTTTAGGACTTAATTATATTTTTGCGACAAGTTTTGAGAATTCCAGTTCACTAATTCTCCATAAATAATATCACCTTCTTTTAAGTTGAAAATGAAATAAATGTTATCAACTTTCAAAAGAGGTTAATTGAGCGGATTAAGTGTTTAAATCATCCTGTCTCCCATTTACAATAACTAGGACGGCCATGTTTGTCACCCTTCGGATGGTGTTTTGCCTAATGTATGTGGAATTGACAACTTGCGTGCATTCGTGAAAATCGGTCCATTTGAAAGTTTCGAATGTCTCGCTTTACAAATAATAATAATAATAATAATAATAATAATAATAATAATAAAGGGAAAAAGGGAATATAGCGGTGTAACAGATTAAATTTGAGTTGTGGTTGATTCTCTGCTTTTGGTGATATCCAATGCATTAAAGTCGATGTCCAACGTTGATGGGTTTCCTCCAATTTAGCTTTGCTCTGCTATTATGATCGAATCTGAACTTGCCGAGTGAATAGCCAGCATGAAAGCGACACGGCCTTGAATGCTCAAAAACAATTGTTTCCTCGTCGTCCTCAAGTAAAACTTGGGGGACCTTGAGCAATAGTGTTGGCACTGACGGAAGGACCAACTTTCCAAAGGGAAAATGCCAAAAATGACTCAAATGTCCTCATTTTTTAAAATAAGAATCCGAAATGAATCTTATTTTAAATTAGGATAAGCAGTGTCATAACTTTCTCAAATAAATGTTTAAAGTGGATATTATTTTAAATAAGGAGTTGAAATAGTTATGTATGTTTCAAATAAGAGCCTAAAATGATTATATCTATTTCAAATAAGGACTTGATTTTCAGGTAGTTAAGGGTATTTTCATCATTTGCTATTTTCCCTTTTTTTTTTTTTTTTTTTTCATTTTTCTTTTTTTTTTTTTTTTTTTTAATATCTGGTTCTTCTTCCTCTTTGCTAGTGGCCAATGTGGCGGCTAGCCAATAGTGATGCCCATAGAGGGCAAGGTGAAGGTCGCCCTCACGCGACCTTCGCCCGATTCAGGGAGGGACACCCACGCTGGCCATAGGCGAGGGACAACCTTGCTTGGGTGAGGCAACCCTAGCCTTGAGGGAGGTCGCCCCTCGTGGCCATCCATGAGGTTGGCCCTCTCCAGCCCTTGGCAAGGTGAGGCCAAGGGTGACGTCACCTGCAACCAGCAAGGGCCTGTGGCCGGCGAGGGTTGGGTGACGTCGCGGGCCACAGGTAAGGGTTGTCAAGGGTTGCTCAACCATCCTCACCAGACCAATGAGGGTCTTTGAGCCCTCGCTGACCCCAAGTGAGGCCGACCCTCACTAGCGAGGGTTGTTGAGCTCTTGCCTGGGCCAGGCAAGGCTGACCCTTGCTAGATCTTGCAAGGATGGCCTCATTCATGGCTGGTGAGGACTTGTAGGCCTTTGCTCACAACCGATGAGGGCTTGCAGGCCCTCACCCATTGCAATGAGTGTCTGCAGGCCCTCGTTGGCCCTTCCCAGCGGCCGATGAGGTTGTCAATCGATTATTAGCCTTTGCTAATGGCCGCCAAAAAAAAAAGAAAAAAAAAGAAGAAAAGAAATTTTGAATGAAAACCCCTCTAACCGGTTAGAAAATTTAGCCGATCAACGACCGGTGAGATCGATACATTTATTTGAAACAATCAAGGTTACTTCAAGCCCTTATTTGAAACAAAATATATTCCGAATCTTTATTTGAAAAAATAAAGATATTTCGGGTCCTTTTTGAAATTTTCCCCTTTTCAAATTACACAACGGAGAGATTAGGTAAGCTTAAATTCATTGAAATAACACTAAAATATTCATTCGCATGACATTTGGACATTAACATCTGTTCGTTAGGTACACGTGGGCCCAGTTAACATAAAAAGTAAAAAAAAAAAAAAAAAAAAGAAGGGCCTGCTTCGTGTGTGCCCAATAGAGCCCGGAGAGAGTTCAGAGAGGAGAAAGAGAGTGCGCCTATAGAAGGCTCACTAAATTAGGGGAGAAAGAAGAAGAAAACTACTGCAGCTTTGTGGTCCCCGTTCAAAAGGCTAAACATCGACAAAATAGGCTCAAATTTGAGTATGTTATTCGTGAAACCGAGGATTATGAGTTAATATATTAGTTCATTGAGAACCACCTCCAAATTCTCCAATCGTATTTAGGGTTTTATTGCCTCATTTATATTTATTCACTTTTGTGATGAGGAAATAAGCTTATAATATTTATGTGGACATTTAGTGTGTGACTAGAAAAGACTAGTTTATGCATCCCACTATTTTTAGTGTTTAGCGGAAGTTTTTGGATGGTTTGAGGCCATTTTTAGTGTTTAGCGGAAGTTTTTGGATGGTTTGAGGTTTTTCTCGCATTGAGTTTCCACGTTAAATTCTTTGTGCTATTGCTGGCTTTATTTCCTTATCGATTTGGCATTATATTGCTTATTCCAAGGTTATATTGCCTAGTTGTTGTTGAGGCTAAGTTGATTTTGATTGGTTTAGTTTTTTGAGGAAGAAATTGATCTTGGATTATATTTTATTCATGGTGAATTGTTGCATGGTTCTCCGCACCAGTGACGTCATTGTTATTATTGGGAACAAAGAAGTAACTTGGCATTTTTTTTTAATTTTTTTTTACAAGGGAGTTGTCCGTCTTTAGTAGTTAGGTAGGACTAAGCCTGATTGTAGATCTAATGGCACTAGGCATGTCTGAGCCTGCCAGATTAAAAAGACCAATTTAAATAGGCTCGAGGAGAGACCCTTTTTGGAGCGCCAGACCTAACCTGATTGAGCATGAGAGAGGCGCATCTAGCTGGGACAAACACCATGTTCTTTTCTTTGCAGTGGGTTCAAAGCAATGAGCTAGAACCCGTTGGTCGTAATATTTCAGCTCACTAGAGATCCTAAACTGACCGGACATATCCCACACATCCAATTCCCTAGGCTCAACACTTAGTTATATGCAGAGCTAGAAAATTCGGAGTGTTCTAACAGAAAATTGCTAACATTACAATGAATCAAATCAAGAATGACAAATGAACCTTTCTAGTTGTGCCGAGGATTTTATAACTTTATCGAACAACTGAAGAAGTAAAACTCTGTCCTTCAGTTCTTAATATTATATATTCCAATATGAACTTCAATTCCCTTCATTTGTGCATCTACTTGTTGCAGATTCTGCGGTCATGCTCGTTTGCTCTAATTGATGGCCACATCAACTTCTTTAATCGTTCCACTGTTATTTATTTGTGTGTGTGTGTGTGTTTGGGGGGGGACGAACTACTTTTTCAACAGTCGAGTCAAACAAGCAAGACTTGATTCCCCTGCGATTCCTATAGCTGTCTGCGTCTGATGTGTTCCAAACCATGGCGTGCAAGAAAATTTGGTTATCAGCTATTCGAAAAGGTGTTCTAGGGCTACTAATTCCATTGCAGGTATATTAGATGATGTGGCGCGTGGTCGCAATTTGAGCCAATCAAGTGGGGTCATCCCGTCTTCATCAGGAATGTTCAGGTCGATTCCTCGTGCCGCCATCAAGATCTCCACTAGTTCATGATGGACAGTACCGATAATCGCCAAGTGGAGAGCGGTTTGTTATTCTTCACATTGATTATGTCTTCCACATTGAAGACTTCCATGCTCAAGAATTTCTTCATTGTCTCGATCTGGACATCCAATCTCTAAAAATCCAGAGCTTGGAGACCGGAAATAGCCATGTGGAGGAGAGTCTCTCCGTTTGTGTCCGTCGACGAGATAGAAGATGGGAAAGCAGAAATCAGCACCTGAACGGTGGGTAACTGACCCTTGTATGCAACTATATGTGCAATGCCAAGTTGTGTCGTTGGTCAATTGACTTGATCATGCCAAAGGCTTGAATAAGATGCTCAACCAACTGCATTGTTTTCAACACGGGAGTGAGATTGAAGGTCATTTAATCTTCTTGGTGAGTTGCTTTAGGCATGGGAGATTATATTTGGGTTTGCACTAACATCATCTGTATTCAAATCATGCTGCAATGCAACATGCATTTTATGTATTCCCTTTTTTCTAAGCAGAAAAAGAAAGAAACGGTTTTCAGCTTTCAAAGGACGTTAATTGAGAGTTTTACTTAGATGCAGCAGGTAATGTGTTCAATTCGTGGTATCTCCCATTTATAGTAATTGTGAGCCACGCTTGCCACCTTTTGAATGGAATGACTTGTATTCAAGTTAAACGGTCGGAATGTTTTGTGTTATGAAAAAAACAAAAGAAAACAAAAAATGGTATTTGACGGTGTAACAAATCGGAGGAATATGTGCACTGAAAATTTTAAAACTTGTTATGAAAGTGCGATTGAGTATTAAAACTTACAAAACGTACAATCAAGTCATAAAACTTATTAAATTGGTACAATCGAGTTATTCCATTAATTCCATCCATTTAGATTAACAGAAAATGCTAACATGACCTTTTTTTTTTGTCATATTTTCTCCCTTATGTGGTGAGAACACAGATAAAACATAAAATGCATGATTAAAATGACATCGTTTTGGATTAAATGCTAATTCTTTAACCAAAATCTTAATTAAATAAAATAAGAAAATATTTATTAAAAAAAAAAAAAAAAACAAGAAAAGGAACCAAGGGCAAGGACTGCAGGCCTTTGCTATTGCCACCCGTTGTCGAAAAGGACCAGCGGGAGCTTGACGAGTGTCATTCAGCCCTCACTGTGCTCTCATTGGCCCTTTTAGATGATGAGGGTGACGGTGGCAAGGCTCAGCCCTTGCCTTGGATTTTTTTTTTCCTTTTTTATTTTTTAAATTTTATTTAATTAAGATTTTGGTAAAAATCAGATGTCATCACCATGTTGGGAAAGAAAATATTTTTAAAAAGCCATGTCAGCATTTGTTGTTAGTCTAAATGGACGGAATTAACGGAAGAATTCGATTGTATCAATTTGATAAATTTTAAGATTTTATTATATTTTTTGTAAATTTTAAAATTTAATTGCGCTTTCTTAATCAGTTTTAAGACTACCAATGCATATATATCTAAATTAAATATGAGTTTTGGTATTTAACATATCTAGTTTTCAACTCGACGTTTGAGGTGATCTTATTCTTTAAAGTTAATGGGTCTTCAGCAAATATCTCCGTCATTTTCGATATAATGCTCACGAGGTTACCTCCAATTTAGCTTTGCTTGTGCACTTGATAGAATAGGAAGTTGCCGAGATATGACCATAATGCGACATGATAGACTTGATAGCATACGAATCTCAGATTGGACGAAGAAGAATCGATCGTTTTTTAGCAGAAAGAGTAGTGACAATGACACAACGATTAATTCAGTAGCATAACAGAGAGACTGGATAAGAATAATTCCATTTAAATAAGCTAAACATATTAAAACGTTCCTTCGAAGTGTATTACATAATTTTGTAAATTAGTCTTTGTATCATTTGCATCGTTGTTTATTACCGGAAAAATAAGAATAACTTGGCTTTTTTCTTCTTCTTTTTTCTTTAATTCAATCATTCTCTTTCTTTAGTTGCTAGGTTTAGACTTGTTCGTGGAACAAATGGTAGCAGGCATGTTCGATGGGAAAATTATCCAAAAAGTCATTAACCTATTGTATTTTTGCTAATTCAGTCATAAATAATTAATTATATCAATTAACTCTTAAACATTTTCACGTTTTGCCAATTTAATCAATCCAATTTTAGTCACAAATAGCTAACATGAATGTAAGATAACTAGATCCACGTCAACGATTGTTGGTTAAAATTGGTTGGAATGACTTAATTGGTACCGAAGTAAAAATGTTTAGAATTAAATTGATTCAAATAAAAGGTTTATAATTGAATTAGTATCAATATAATATGTTTAGAATTTTTTTTTATATAATTCCCTTTTCCCCCTTTCAAGAACAACCGATTTCTCCACACGCGCACTCCATTGAATTTGTATATTTCGATATGAGATTGAGATTGAGATCCCGTTTTTTTTTTTTTTTTTTTTTTTTTTTTGGGTTGCATTTGAAAAAAAGAACTGTTCCATCTATACTTGTGAATATTCTTCAGAATTATACCTTGTAAATAATAAATTTTGATAAGATATTGTAAAATAAATAGGAAAAGTAACAAAAAGATCTTAAATTTATTGCATTGGCATTGATTGAGTCATGTACCTTTCAATTAGACTACTTTGGTCATAAATATTTTCATATTGGTATTAATTTAGTTCATTCGACTAAATTAGGTTAGAAATTACTGACAAGAATGTTGGTCGTTTTATTTGACACAGTCGGCTCTAACACGAACATTTTTAATAATATATTAATATTTTGTTGAATTTTTAAATTATTTTTTTCTTTTCTTTTGCCACAGTAACCATTGTCAACCATCAGCCATAGCCATCGCAGCTAAGGGTTAGCCTTGCCTAGGTTACCCTCGCTAGTCACAGGTAAGGGTCGATCTCACCAAGCAACAGCAAGACCGGTGAGCCTCACCCTTGCCTAGGCAAGGGTCGATCTCACAACAAGGATGCCAACCCTCACCTAGGTGAGACCTAGTGAGGCCAATCCTCACTCAAGTGAGGTGCGGTAAGGCCACCCTAGCTTGGGTAAGAGTCGGCTCACTTGGACAACCGGCATTTGCCATTGCCTAAGTGCGGCTAGCCCTTGTCAGCTATGGCCTGTGGCCAGCAATCGGCAATGGCCATCAACCAAAAGAAAAGGCAAATAAAAAGGAAAAAAAAAGAAAAAGAAAAAAAAATTATTCAAAAATTATTCAAAAATTATTTAAAAATTTTGAAAATATTAAAATATTATTAAAAATATCAATATTAGCGTCAATTGTGCCATGTAAATGATTTATGTCAATAATTTCTAGTTAAAATTGATTGAATTGATTAAATTGGTACTGATGTGAAAATGTTTAAAACTAGTCCAATTAAAAAGTTAAAAACTAAATTAATACTAAATATAATATAGCCAGATTGGGCAGCTTATGAGAAGATGAGCATCACAGTAACCTTGGGAGTTTGCTCAAAGCATTTGTGTCAATGCCGCTTTCCTCGGTTCTCCGTCCGAGGAAAGAATTTAAGCGACACGGAAGGTATGTTTCGTCCCGTGCACACGCAAAGCTGTAGAGATGTCAGCGTCAACCCTTTCCAAAGTCCCTCTTCAGTTTCGATTAGATTTAGCTTTTACTTGTCTCCGTGGACTAGCAGAGACATTAGCAAATTGCGTCACGAACATATCCTAAATTGCGATAAGTTAAGAATCAATTGCTTTCAAGCAAAAAAGAGCAATGACAATAAACACAAGCACTGATATTTAGTACTGCATATTGCATAACAGAGAGATTAGCATAATTTTCATTTCAAGCGAGACGTACTTAAACAGTCCTCGGAAATCTAATGTGAGGATTGGAAAAATAAGAGTAACTCAGTAACTCTTTTCTCTCTTTTTCATTTTTTGTTACCCGAGCGTTCTCCATCATTAATGATTAGGATTAGACTTGATCGTGGATCTTACGTCACTAGGCCTGCTTGAGCCTGCCCAGATTAAATGGGCCTGAAGACCAAATTTGAATATCTTCGATGGAGGATATTTTGCAGGGCCCGACCCGCTTTCTTGAGCCTGAGAGAGGTCCATCTAGGTCGGAGAAATTCTGTGTTCTTTTCTTTGTCAATGGATGGGCCTAAGCAACAAGGTGAGTCGAATCTGAGCGCTCGGTCCGGATCTGTCCAATGATCACCCTTTGGGCCTACCCGACGATACCTCAGCTTTGTGACCATGCGCAGAGCTCGAAAACTAGGCCAATTGCTAGAATCAAGAATGAAATAAACCTCTCTAATTGTACCAGGGTTTTTACAACTTTCATCGAACAGCCGAAGAAGTAAAACTCTCTCCTTCAGCTCTTAATGTTATACATTATGAATTTCAAGCCCCTACGTTTCTACATCTTACTTGTTGCAGATTCCTGGGTCATGCTTCTTTGCTCGTATTGATGGCCACATGTACTTCTCAAGTCGCCTTGACATGTTACTCCCGGAACCAGGTCTCTCGCTGATGCATGAACCACTGTTTCCATCGGTTGAGTAGAACAAGCAAGAGTTGATTCCCGTGCTTTTTCAATAGCTGTCCACGTCCAAAACGCCCCAAACCCCGGAGTGCAACAAAATTTCATTATCGGCTATTTGAAAAGATGTGACGGGGCTAGTAGTTCTGTTACCGTGCATCTTTATCTCCAAAGGCAAGGCTTCTCTAGCAGAAAATTCCTTAGTCCCAAGCATTCAGCCTCCGGCCAAAACTAACTTCCTGACTAATACGTCGGATGATGCAGAGCCAGGTCACCGTTTGAGCCAATCGAGTGGGGACATTTCATCTTTATCAGGAACGTTCACATCGATTCCTCGTGCCGCCATCAAGATCTCCACTAGTTTAGGATGCACAATGCCAATGATTACACCGAGTGAAGAGTGGTCCGGCCATCATTATTCTTCGCATTGATTTTGTCTTCCACATCAAAGACTTCCCCGCCCGAGAATTTCTTCACTGTCTCGATCTGGACATCCAATCTCTTGGAAATCCGGAGATTGGAGACCAGAAATAGCCATGTGGAGGAGAGTCTCTCCATTTGTGTTCTTGGAAGAGATAGAAGATGGAGAAGCAGAAATTAGTGCCTGAATGATAGGTAAATGACCCTTGGAAGTAACCATGTGCAATGCCAAGTTGCCTAGATGGTCGGTCCGGTCGATCATGTCGAAGGCTAGAATAAGATACTCAACCACCTGCTTTGTATCCAACACAGGAGCAAGACAGATCATTTTAATCTTCTTGGTGAGCTGCTCTAAGCATGGGAGATTACAACTAGGTCTGCACTAACATCATCTGCAATTTCAATCGAATGAATACAAAATGACTAGCGGTTGCAGGAATCAGTCTCCTTCCTTTATGAAGGTTTTGGCGCGTTTAACTGGCTTGATGAATTGGTCAGATTGGCTGAGACCTTATTTTTTAATTGAACTATGTTCCAATTGTATTGAGACACCATGAAGCCAAAAGTCAGTCACATTGCAGAGTTACGTTCACTCCTAAGGTGACAATATATGGCAGTCAAAACGTGATCATCCTCCAAACCTGTAAAACAGCAAAGACACCATCTAACCATCAAGCAAAATTCTCCATTCGAGAAAAGACCACGCTTCCTAAGCCTTGCTATAGCAAGATTATTCAATTGAAAAGCATAGTTGCCACAAATGCCACGAGCTTTCAACTCACCTGGACACGTCTTTCGCCGGCAGCAAAGTGCAAGACGGTGGAGCCATGAGCATCTCTATAAGCCAGAAGATCGGAGCGAGTGCCACTAGCGACGAGCTCCTTCAGGATCTCCAGATTGCCTCCTCTGGCAGCAACATGCACTGCTCTGCTCATCACTGTTAAAGCTAGTACGAGCACCTAGAGGGGGTGAATAGATGCGAAAACAAATTTTGCAGAGTAGAGTATATAATTTTGCTTTTAAACCAACTCTGATTAGCAATAAATTATGAAAAAGAAATTAGACTCTAATAATCAAATAGAGTTACGATCAAAGTAAAAGGGCTTAGGGAAGAGAATAAGAACACAAGATTTATAGTGGTTCGGCTTAATCCAAGCCTACGTCCACTCTTCCGCACTGACAGCCCACCAGCTGGATTTCACTAAGAATCAAAAGAGTTGTTACAGAATAGCTCTTCCTTGATTCCACAATGTAGAGACTCTGCTACAGTTCATCAAGGTCTCACAAAAGTATAAACTCTATTTTGAGTATAATTTTTCGCTCAACAATTGAATTGACTAAGAACAATGAGCTTTAGACTTTGAATTCTTCTATCATGACATCTTCCTTATATACTCCTCAATGTCTTCATATCCATTGACACTTACCAAAGGAGCTCTTCCAATCTACCCGTTGGATAGAATCAATTAGGGAGATTTCGAGTTATTTAAGGAATATGACTATAGCCCATAAATCCTGCTTGCCTATACAATCAAGATCTAGGTTTCCATAAGTAGAACCTTCCAAGTATACTTCGCCAATCAATGGATCTAAATTATTTGAATTGAAATCAAAACGAATAATAGATTCCAAGATGCTATATCCAACCGAGAGATCTTCTTCAGTCCATAGAATCAAATCCTTAATGAAATGCTCAATTCTAGATAAGTCTTCTTCGACGGTCTAGAAATTGTCAATGAGAATAGACTTTGAATCTAGAGTCTGGCGGTTCGGCGGTCTTCAGACTTTGACTAAAGAGTTTGCAAGTCTTCAGACTAGACTGGTGGAAATGTTTTGTCAGCTTCAAAACACGAAAGGAAGTTTTCTCCAACAATCTCCCCATTTTTTATGGTGACAAAACTTTCCTGCAAATTTGGATATATTTTTGACCTGCAAAACAATACTCAAGCAAACATGGATATCTCACAAAAGATAATTGACTTAGTAAAGATAGTATTAAATTTGCATCCACAGGAAATAAGTTAGTCCTGCTAATAAAAAACTATCTTTGCCATGAAATACCAATAGTGCTTAAAGTAAACGGACGATCAAACAATCCAAGTCTAAATCCAAATCCAATCACAACCAAACAACCAAACAAAAGTGAAAAGACATTCAAAAAGTAAGGTCAAACGAGAGTCAAGTTTCAAATCTACGCCATCTCCCCCTTTTTGTCAGCATTAAAAAAGGTAGAGATAAAAAGATAATGGAATTATGGTTGCCTAGGAACGCGAACAAGTTGAAAATCTCCCATTGACTGAACAATCCCTTCCAGCTTTTTCAAATCCTCCTTTAGTTGAGCTACATCTTCACCCTTGCCATTTGCTTGAACTTGAAGAGCAAGGGCATGAACTTGATCAAGCAAGAAAATTGAAGAGGCTTGACCTGCATTCTGCAAGTTCTAAACTTTGCATCCCAAGGCATAAATCTAGCCTCGCATCTCCAAAAGAACATCAAGCACTCTACGAAAGTCTGCTGAATTATCAGTCTGAGTACTGGCTTTTGCATGATCACTAGGAGTATTTGCAGATGATGGTAAGCCAGCATGATCACTCAGATTTGACAATGAAACCTCATGACCTTCCTCTGGGAATTGAGAGGCATAGATGTCTTATGGATCTACAGGTGAATGACTAACACCTTCACTGGGAACAACAATTGAAGATGTACCTCTTTTCTCAGCAACTCCCCCTGTTTCGATGCCCTCAGGAGGTGAGAAGTACGCTTCATGCTCTGTTTCCTCTTGTTCACCTCTCCCTTCTTCTTCTTCTGCAATCCTTTCTTCCTCTGCTTCTTTTTGCATTGTTTCTCTCTCTCTCCACTCCTTTCCTCTTCTTCTTCTCTGTCTCGATCCTCTCTCTCCTCTCTCTCTGGAACATCACTTTGAAGATTTCTCAGAGCAAGAGCGGAAACGGTAATATCGTCTTCATCCTCCAGAATGAGTGCTCTTCTTTTCTTGGATAGAGTTGTCATGGGCTCCTTCCCTTTCCGTTTTGCAACTGAAGAACCTTGGTGAGACTTGACAGGGGTTTTCTCTTTCAATCTCTCCAAAGCCTTGTCCAGCTCTTTCAAACGCATTTTGGAAACCATTTTCAGTCTTACTATCATTTGATCACATGATCGAACACATAAAATCCTAGGAGACTGAATATCGAAACATCTGAAAAGCTTTGTAATAAGCGCTGAGTACGGTAGTTGCCCTCTGTCTTTCGCCATTGTTCTGTACATGTGAAACATAATTGTGTGAGACAGAGAACTTCTTGCCAACGTTGATGGCATACATGAGCTTTGCTTCTGAGTTAGAGACGTCGATCTTCGAAGTTGACTTGGGTCTGAGGCAATTGATCACGATCTTGTGAAGCAGAATGTTAAGAGGCATTCATCCTCAAGTACGAAATTCTTCCTTCAGCCATTCCATCCTAAACAAGCTCCACTGTCGCACGACCAATAGACACACCAATCGATTGGAATGCCCCTCGCTCTACTCCAATCACATCCGCCAATATGTCCATGTCAACGATATAGTCTTGATCTCGAACACTAAACGAAAATCTATTCGCATCCAAGAAACTTAGATTAGAATAGAAGTAAGCAGTAAATTCAGGACATGCCTCTGTCATCTCAGAACAAAAAAGCTCAAGCTGAAGTCGAGTGAATTTCTCCCGCAGCTTCACATTCAAAGAGTCAAGAAAATCAAAGTCTACACTTCTCGGATTAATCACCCCTCTATTTAGCAACTTGGAGTAAAGTCGCTTGTGTTCCTCCGAGCGAAACAAATCTGTCCATTTGCTTCAAATATTTGCCCCCAACACCCATTCTAGACTTGAAATGAGTGTACATTTTGTCATCATCATTCCCATCGGGCTGAATAAGACCTCCAACATGTGGATCACTAGAAATATTTGCAAATGCTCGATCTGCGACCTCGCAGGAGCAATCTTCAATCGTTCCATTGTTTGCAAAAAGTGGGTTTCATTTTGATACCCTTTATCTTTCAAAAATTCATTGATATATTTCAAGGGAGTGCCTCCCTTCTTCAAAGCAGAGTAAAGCTTAAAGATAAAGGCGGGCTTTTGAGATCTTACGGGTTCTGCGTCTTCAATGATTTCTTCCTCCGTTCTTTGATCAATATCCCGAGGTCTAGCTTGAGAAGATTGATGCGGTTGAGAATGTTATGGGCTCTGCTGCTGTCTTGGGGATTCTTCTTCCTCAGTGAGGTCAAAATGTGTAGGACCCTCACGCATGTGCTGTGGTCCCTTGTTCGTGATCCTTGAAGACTTTCTTTGAGACGCCATTCTCACAGTCTTTGAGAGATTCCAAACTCGGTTCGCGAAAAAATGTGAGAATTTTGAATATTAAACTAGAGAGTAAAAGTGAGAAAGCGAAGGTCTGTGCTTTTAGGGTTTGTGAGGAAGACGATCAGTATATAAAGCAATCGAAAAAAGGCATACGGAACGACGTAAAAGGAAAAATAGAAAATGCATTTTCAAAAATAACTGCTTTTTTGAAAAAAATAGATAATCGTCTTTTCAAAAATAACTCATTTTTCGAAAAGGAATGATTACAATAATTGCAAAAACTGGGGAAGATAATCGTACCTTTTCGAGATTAATAACATCAATCAATTATAGGTTAATAGATAATCGTACATTTTCGAGATTTTATCCATGAGATAAATTTCCAAAAACGAGAATAACTTATAGTCGTAAATCTTGAACTTCTGAGTCTGAATATCATTAGACTTTTATCCCTGAGTCTGAACTTTTTCAGACTTTAAGATATTGAGTCTGGAACGAATAAGCTCGAATTGACTTTTCTCCAAAGGTTTTGTGAAGATGTCCGCTAGTTGATTCTTTGAGTCAATGAATTGAATCGAGACTTCTCCATTTTGAACATGATCTCTAATGAAATGACACCGGATCTCTATATGCTTTGCTCTTGAATGAAGAATTAGATTCTTGGTGAGATTGATTGTGCTAGCGTTGTCACATTTGATCTCAGTGCATGAATCTTCAATTCCAAAGTCTCTTAGTTGTTGCTTTATCCACAAGATTTGTAAACAACAACTTCCAAGAGCCACATATTATGCTTCTGCAGTAGAAAGAGCTACAGTACTTTGCTTCCTCAAAAATCAAGATACTGTCCTATTCCCAAGTAATTGACAAGTGCTCGAGGTGCTTTTCCTATCAACTCTGCATCCTACTAGGTCTGCGTCTAAATATCCAAGAAGAGTAAAGTCTCATTCTTTAGGATACTAGAGACCGAGATTAGAAGTAGATGCAACATATTTGATGATGTGTTTTGCAGCACTTAAATGAAATTCTTTAGGATCTGATTGAAATCTGGCATAAATACAAACACTAAATAGAATGCCCGGTCTAGAAGCAATAAGATAAAAAAGTGAACCAATGATACTCCTGTATAGTTTTTGGTCAACTTTCTTTCCTCCTTCATTTTTGTCCAGCTTCGAGGAACTTGACATTGGTATATCAATCTTTTTGCAATTCTTCAAGCCGAACTTTTTCACAAGTTCTTTAGCATATTTTTCTTGGTGAATGAAAATTCCTTCCTTCAATTGTCTTACTTGAAGTCCGAGAAAGAAGGATAGTTCACCCATCATACTCATTTCAAACTCATCCTGCATAGTCTTAGAGAATTTCTTGCAGAGATTTTCATTAGAAGATCCAAAAATAATATCAACATAAATTTGAACAAGTAAGAAGTTTTTGCTTTTTCTTTTGATAAACAGTGTAGTATCTACTTTACCTTTAACAAAGCCATTTTGGATTAAAAACTTACTTAGTATGTCGTACCAAGCTCAAGGTGCTTGCTTTAAACCATATAGCGTCTTTTTCAGTCTGAATACAAAGTCTGGTTTCCTTGGGTCTTTAAAACCGGAAGGTTGTTCCACATAAACTTCCTCTTGGATAAATCCATTTAGGAATGCGCTTTTGACGTACATTTGGAATAACCTGAAATTCTTATAACAAGCAAAAGCAAGTAATAATTTAATTGCTTCTAACCTTGCTACTGGTGGGTAGGTCTCATCATAGTCTATCCCTTCTTCTTGTGTATATCCTTTGGCCACGAGTCTTGCTTTGTTCCTTACGACTTTTCCTTTCTCGTTCATCTTGTTCCTGAAAACCCATTTAGCTCTAATGATAGATTTACCTTTCAGTTTAGGAGTCAATTCCTAGACATCATTGATACTGAATTGCCTGAGTTCTTCTTGCATAGTTTCAATTCAGCTTTCATCAGTTAAAGCTTCTTCTATGCTTTTGGGTTCTATTTCAAAGATAAGAGCCACAGCACTAAACTCTTCACACTTTTGGATCTTGTACGAATTCCCTCATTAATGTCACCAATAATGAGTTCTTTAGAATGAATAGACTTGTGCTTCCAATTGCTGGTTGATTTGTCAGACTGTTGGTCTTTTTCTTCATTTAATTCTTTAATGATCATTCGTTGTTGGTTTTCTGAAGTTTGAGCTGCTTATCGAGATTTAGACTTTGTAGAGTCTGGAGCAAGTTCAGATTCTTTAGGTTGAGTCTGAATCGATTGATTTTGCATAAAGTCTTGGAATTTGACATTCATCGATTCCTCCACAAATTGAGTTTTTTTGTTGTATACTCTGTAAGTTTTGCTGGTGGTTGAATATCCAAGAAAGATACATTCATCTGATTTTTTTTTCAAACTTACCAATTCGATCATTTGCATTTTTCAATATAAAACATTTGCAACCAAACACATGAAAATAAGAAACAATTGGCTTCTTTCCTTTGAACAACTTATAGGGAGTTTTTTCCATAATAGGCCTTAAGAAGACTCTATTAATAATATAGCACGTTGTAGAAACTGCTTCAGCCCAAAAACGAGAAGAAATATTACTTTCAATTAAAAGAGTTCTAGCCATTTCCTAGAGCGATCTATTCTTCCTTTCCATAACTCCATTCTACTCTGGAATATAAGGTGAGGAGAATACATGCTGAAAACCAAATTCATCACAGAATTTAGCAAAGTCTTGATTTTCAAATTCACCTCCATGGTTTATCCATATACTTGAAATAACATACCATTTCTCATTTTGAACTTTCTTAGCAAATTTTATAAAATAAGAAAATGTTTCAGACTTACTTGCCAGGAAATATACCCAAGTGAATCATGAATAATCATCCACAATTACTAGGCAATATTTCTTACCTCAAATGCTCTGAGTTCTGGTTGGTCCAAAGAGATTCATATACAATAGCTGCAGTACACGATTAGTAGACACTTGATTTATTGGTTTGAATGAATTTCTTACCTGTTTTCCCAATAAGCATGGTGTGCATAGGTCAGACTTTTGGTATGTCAGATTGGGTAGTCCATGAACAAGCTTCTTTGCTGAGATTTTGGCTATTTGTTTCATGTTGATGTGCCCAAGTTTTCGTGCCATAGATTCGCTTTCTCTTGAATTGAGATTAGACATTGGGATTTTTCTGGTTTGATATCCAAAAGATAGATATTCCCATGTCTTCGCCCCGTGAAAATCTGAGAGGAATCTTTACTGGTTCATGAACATATTTTTTCTTGAAAGTTGATTTTGAAACCGATGTCGCATAGCTGACCGATACTCAACAAGTTGTAGTTGAGTCCTTCTACTAAGGAAACGTTACTGATCGTGAGACTTCCAATCTTTACAGTTCCAAATCCTACAATTTTGCCTTTGTTATTTCCTCCAAAAGAAACTTTTCCACCATTAATTTGCACAAGCTTTATGAAGCAATTTGAGTCTCCTATCATATGTCTTGAGCATCCACTATCCAAGTACCATTTAACCTTTTTTTCTTGATAGTGACTTGTGTTTAAAAAAGAAACTTAAGCTTTCTTTGGTACCCATATTTTCCGGGGTTCAATGGAGTTAGTGTGATATACAGTCTTTGCCCAAACTTTCCTCATAGGTTTCCAAACCATATGACATTCTTTCTCAAAATTTTCTGAGCTGTTACACCTAACATCTATATTTCCTCGATCTCCCCTTCCTCTACCTCTACCTCTACCCCTTCCTCTGAAATTGTTGGAATGAGTATTGGTATAAGCTTTCAACGCTTGCTCCTCTACTGTTGAACTTCTGCTCATCTTCTGTTCATGGACCAATAAGGAGCTTTGTAATTCATCAAGAGAGAGCGCATCTATGTCTTTCGACTCTTCAATTGAGCAAACAACATAATTAAACTTTGGTGTCAAGGAATGCAAAATCTTCTCCACAATGGTGACGTCGTCCATCTTCTCGCCATGGAATCGCATCTTGTTGTTGATCTCCATTGTTCTGGCACAATAACTAGTGACGGATTCTCCATCTTTCATCGCTAATGTCTCAAAATCTCTTCTCAAGGCTTGAAGCTGTGCACGATTCACCCTAACAGAGCCTTGATATTTCTTCTTCATAGAATCCCAAATATCCTTGGAAGTTTCTTTGCAAAGAATAGTCTCCAAGATGGGACGATCAATAGCCTGAAAAAAATAATTTTTTGCCTTCAGGTCCTTCAACTTTCTAGCTTCCAATTCTGCTTTCTAGGGATCTGTCAAAGCCATGCCTACTGGTGGCTCTTGAATTCCAGATTCAACAACCAACAAATACTCCTTTGATCGTAAAAAATTCTCCATCAGCATGCTCCAATAGTCATAGTGACCATCAAAGCGTGGAATTGCTGGTTGAACAAAATTTTCGGTGGCCATTGGAAATATTGCTGCTGCAATTTTTTCACGAAAGTATCTCACACCTCTAAACCTTCTTTATCTTTGTTTTTAAAAACTCTCTCACGCTTCTCTCAGGCTCTGATACCACTGTTAAATTGCTAAAGGGAGGAGAGATGAAGCCAAAACATCATCTTTCGTACAGAACAACAAAGTCTTTTACAAAAGACAAATACATAACGTAAAAACACCACTAAAATAGGACCCATAACTATCCATGTTCTGCATAAAACACTTACTCCACTAACACCTAAAAACTAGGACAACAAACACACATGACTCCACCAACTCTAATAACGGAAAAACCAAATCAGCAAAACGTGCAAAAGGAAATAACTATTATTTCAATAGAGACACCATGAAATCAAGAACCATCATTACGGCTTCACGGCTTCCGATCTTGGAAGTAGCATAGAGAATATCCGTCATGCCTTAATGATGGTTCTTGATTTGTCGTGTATGTCTGACAACATTAGGAAATTTATTTGATTAAAAATAAAAGAAACCTCTTATCATCTAATTTGTTTAAGAGTTGTATCTAGCACGATCAATATTAATTTACGAGATTCTAAATTCAAAATTAGATTTTCGTGTGACTAGTGAGAAATATAAGCTCTCATTTTTACCATCGCATAGTCATCCTGTCCAATATTTTTTTTCAATTCTAGAATATAGGAAATGCTATCAGCTCGAGTTTGCACACGGGACGCTTGTATCCCAGACCACCGTGTGTTTGCCAATCCCATTCATTATCGCCTGAAGAGAGCTCCTATTCTGTCAAAGTTCACAGCGTGAATCTCTCAGGGCTACAACCCCAGATTTTTCGTTTTTGGGGAGAATTCGTGAGGGCTGAGCTGGTGGTGGCACCGGCAGAGCTCCTTCATGTGATAGCGGAACACGTTCTGCCTATCTGACGGTGAAGCTTAGCAAGCGCATCGCAATAATTGATCCGATACTGCTTAGATTCTGGCCAAAAGCACCTAAGCCGGTCTTTGGCGAAACAGTCTCCGGCCCTGGTAGCCTCCTGGGGACCAAGAGCTGGCTCACCGTGAAGAGAAGAGCAAAGAGGAGGTACGCTAGGGCTTGGAAGAACACTAGCCAGTGCAAGAGGAGGAGGAGCTCACCGCAAAAGCCGCGCCCCTTCTTTTCTCCCCTGTTCTCCCGGTGCTCTCGGTGAGCTCTCACTTTCTCTCTCTCCCTCTCTCGCACTATTGGGCGCACATGCACGAAGCGAAACAGCCGCACATTTCCTTTCCTTTCTCTTCTCTTCCTTCCTTTGCTTTTTGACTGTTCCTCTTCTTCTTTTTTCTTTTCTTTTATTTTATCATATTACATGCGAGGCGGACCCAGCCGACAAAGGGAAGGCAGTTCACGTGGTAGCAGGCGTTCACGTGCCAAGTGACATGGCGGGACGAGAAGTGGACGAGTCTGACTAGATCACGAGACTGGGCACCAGTGGCAGTGGCGTTGTTGAATGTTGAGTAGGGCCGGCCTCATGAAGCATTTTGGACTTATCGTGCAGGGAACAGGTGGAGGGGCAACGGTCCCTAACTTTGAAAAAAGAAAACAAAAAAAGGCGCTCCTCTCTCTCTCTCTGTCTCTACTACTGGGCGCACATGCACGAAGCAGCCACTCTTTTCCTTTTCTTTCCTTTGCTTTTTGACTGTTTCTCTTCTTCTTCTTTTTTTGTTTTATTTTATTTTATCATATTGGCTGGGCCCCACATACGGGGAGGACCCAGCCAACAAAGGGAAGGCAGTTGACATGACATGGCATCAGGCGTTCACGTGCCAAGGGACATGGCGGGACGAGAAGCGGACGAGGGCGAGGGCCGTGCCCAGCGACGTATGGAGGATGGACGGACGAGCTCGGAGGGCTTCCATGCGTGGAGGCTCGACGAGGAGGCCGTTCTCTGTTTAGGGTTTAGGACGCGCATCCAATCTTTCTTGCCGAGGACTCCGGACGAAAGCACCATGTGTCCCTTGCCTTATCGGCGGTGCTCGACACTTGTCTATCCTCCCATTGGCAGCTTCCCCAGGGACCAATCAGGAGGAGGCTTGATTTTCTTCGCCCTCTCCGATGTGCCCAGTGGGCCCCCACACCGAGAAATTCGGGGCAATCGCGTCATCCACATGATTGGGAAATGCCCTAGGCAGGAGATTCTTTTCCTCTCCCGTCGACTCTCTCGGCATTGTTAGGCCAAAAGGGCCAAAAAAACAGAAAAAACCAGATGTGATGAGTGAAAATAGATAACGCGTGTTAACTCCCGCCAAATTTTTTCGGTGAGGAGAGAGAGGGTCCTCGGCAGTGAGCGGTGGCCGAGGCGGACGGGAGGTGAGATGGGTGGGAGCTTATGGGTTTTACAAACGGCAAATTGCTGACACGGGCCTATAGCTCCTCCGAAGCTGGCCATGTACGACCCAGGCCCAGGCGGGTCGCACGCAGGAAGCAAAGGGGTTGCTGCTTTAAGTTTCAGCAGGTGCGAGAACCAAGAAGAAGTATGTTAGGGTTCGTCAGAATGACAGCAACAACACCACCAAAAGGAAAATTTGGTGGGCACTCAGCTTGGGTACCGACCGAACCAAGGATTCGGTATGGTCAGGTACGACTAGGGTTGAAGCCACTACGGCATATTTCAACTGTACACTAGAATGATAATGATATTAATGATTAATTTTGAAAAAATAAAAGTGAAGACTGATCCTGTCGATGATAAACTGTCTAGGATTCTCTTGTTGAGGGAGAGTATAATAGAGGGATATGAAGGAATTTTTTCGGACAGAGATAAGTCGAACACAAAGAGACTTATATTGAAAATCATATGAGACGTATATAGAGAATGGTCCTACCAGTGGGCCATCATCTTGTCCAAATTTAAAAGCAGCATCTTACACCCGCCACAGTCGGCAAGAGCAACATAAGATATAAAAAGACAACAAAACACCCCCCAACCCCCCACCGCAAGTCGGCGTAAAGAGCAACATAAGATATACAACAACACCCCCGCACCTGCCCCACCGCAATCGGCGTAAAGAGCAACATAAGATACACACGCAACAACGCCACCCCCTTCAGTGCGGTACCTAAGAGTAGAATCCGTAGGTCTTGGCCTTGATAATGATCTGCCTCAATGCACCAATAGGCGCTAAGACCATCAAGAGCACTCCAATCACGATGCACATCTGACAGGATGAACGAACGCGAGTTGAACCAGCTCACTTATAATTATTTAGAGGAGAGAACAGTGAACAAAAAATCAGGTAAAAGAAAGCATACCCAGTTTGTCCACCAAGACAAGCTGAACCTCCTCGGCTTTTTCATCGCGAGCCACATCATGCAGGGAAGCTCAAAAAAGAAAGAGCAGAAGTCAGAAGACTCAGTCGTTACGCACGTTTGCAATTTGGCTTATATGCGTGCCATGCTTATATGTGTACACTTACAAAATACGTGGTAGGGGCAAAAGCAAATCCCCCGAAGAATGAAAGAAGATCACCAAAGAAGGGGAAAGTAATCACAATGAACATCGTGAACGCTGTAATGTAAACCAATTCAAGAGTTAAATTAAACCTCAATAGAAGCGATAAGCCATCTAATTTGAGGGAAGATATTGCAACAGACATCGTGAACGCTGCAATGTCAACCACTGATCATGATACGGAGTTTGAGTCCACTTACCCACATAGATATTGCGTGTTATAAACCTGAGTGTTCTAGTGGGCTCAAAGTGCAGTTTCTTCACTAACCCAGCTTCTATCATATCAAATACCAGCCTTGAAGAAATCTGCCAGGAGAATCATAAATGAGATCGGGTATATAGCGGGTAAGATTGGTCCAAATTCTTGAAAAATCGCAGGAATATAGGGAAAAGATATGAGAAGACGCAATCTTCACCTGATAGCTTCCAATCACATGGACAACCACAAACATATTGGCCAGAGCAATGAGCCAGGCGGGTTTTTCCAGCGAGATGAGGATGTTGTCCTCAACCGAGTTCCCAAATATCCAGTACCCAATTAAGGCGACAGGGAAGTAGCAGAGAGCCACAATAATGTATGCAATGACGACTCCTCTCCACATTGGGCCCTTGGATGGCTTCTCCGGCGTTGATGGGATTGTCGCTTGGATCTCTAACACGACATGGTGCCCACCATAGGCAAAAGCAACGTAGCCCAATGCACTGAAGAAGTTGAATACCGTTCCCGCTGTCGACTTTTCTCTGTACCCATACTGCACATTGGGCTGAACTCCCTTGTGGAGTGAAGCTGTCCAAGCAATAGTGTAGTAGCTGTTCGGAAACATGAAGGACGCATGCTTAAGTCCCCCTATACACAAGCCATTGCTTCGCTCTATGCATAATTTAATAACATAGCACTAGTTTTTGTTAATTTGGATCACTTCTTCATGTATATATTCAATTAATGTTTCGCCTAGCAAGGCTGTTGTCCTTGGTTTGTCATGAGTTATGACAAGCGATCTGATTAAGACGAGGCTACCGATTGTTTATCCATAGAACTGATATTGAATTTGGAGTACAAGTTCAAAGAGAATAGACCAGGACATACCTCAAAGACACAACAGCAGCAGCCAAGGAGACGCCAATGGAGTTGAAGTTGGGAAGGTGGGAGAGAACAAAGTGAACAGAAGCGTGTATCATGATGAAGTAACTCGTCTTGATTTTGTTACAGCTCGAGCAAACCGTGTCATGGAACATTTGCAGGGATTTGCCTCCAATCACCATGTAGACGATACTAACTCCAACTTCGACAATGAGCTGCTGAGGAACCACAATGTAGAGACCGAGTTTTTCACCGAATGCCTGTTGGGCCATCTCGTGATACCTATCGAAACGCTTTCCAGGAATCATCTCGTGCATGTCAATCATTTGCCACAACGTGTAGAGGGTGATGATCCAGGACAAGACCAGCACCGCCACACCGGGACCCCTGAAATGGAAAGCAAGACAAAATTGATCAGGATAACATGATTCAATTCGAAAAAAAGAGGTAAAATTGGAAGTAATGTTGGAATTCGGTCAAGTGTTTGATAGAAAAATAACCACCATCCAAGCTCGGCCATTGCGTACGGGAGACCGAGCATGCCAGCTCCAACCATGACGGTGACATTGTGAAAAGTCGAGTCCCACCATTTTGCGTTTCTTGAAGATGTAATTGGTAGCCAATCGTCAATTGCCGTCTGCTTCTCCAATTTCTCTTCCACCTATTGACACCATAACACATCCAACTCAGGCTACATATAGCAGATCGAAGTCCATTCTTCTTACTAGTTAGAGCATCGGTTTTACTAGACCAAAAAGGTGAACATGCCATGCTGCAAATTTATGTTCCTGGTGACACTAGTATGAACAGAGTAATCCTATGCTTTCATGATGCCGATGCAAAGAGCGCTCAACACCACATCATAAGCAAAATACTACACAAACCAAGTGATGTTATTTTTGACCTTTTTAGAACCCTCATCACTTCATGGCTGTCCATTTAACAAAGTTCGTTACTATTACAAACCGGTTATAGAGGGAGGGAGAGAAGGTTAAAACATTTTAGAAGGTGACTCTAGGGCTGATACAGATACTATGTGAAGATGCACCTAATCCTAGATCTTTAGAGGTAACCCAGCAGATCCACACCAAATTGCTAAATTCTTTGGAACGTATCTAAGGAGATCGATCCCCCTTCGTTAGTCTTAGAGGACAATACCGTGCCCACTTTTTTTCCCTTCCTTTTTGTTAAACGTGCCCAAGCGCTGAGGATCGGGACGGCCTTTGTGGATCAGAGCCCGTGTTGGGGACCTGGGCACGGGTATCGGGGTCCCACATTCAGCCTTTGTGGACCCATTTTCGGGTATTGGGGCCTCGGGCTAGACCTTTGTGGACTAGGGCCCAAGTGCTAATGATCTAAGCATGGGTATTGGGCACTGGAACCAGGGGTGGCTTTGATGGACTGGACTGAGGCGTCGAGGACTCGGTCTTGGACACGGAGGACTCGAGAACAAGCATTAAATTTCCCCTACCAAAGTGTAGAATTCATAATCTAAGTGCCGATATTTAATCATATTTTGAAAAATAATTTCTGATTTTTTAGCTCTATTTATTCAGGGAAAATAAATGATTTATAAAACATTTTCTTATAAATAATAATTTGCATTGTTTACAAAAATGAGTAAACAAAAAGTTGTTATCAATAACAAAAAAAAAAAAATCCATTAAGTTTATTTGAAGCAATCATTCTCTTAAATTTAAGTATGGATTTTACGTTGACTTAAAAAAAAAAAATTTGTTGATTCATTTTTCTAAGCGATAAATTCAGAAAATAAGAAATCGCAAAACAAACAAAATCTTAATAAATTGGACATTCAAATCAGGGAAGAGTCCATCTAGTGACGAATACTAACCACGGCTTGGTCAGGCAAACCGTCGGACCTTATCATCGGGTTTGTAGGATTTGAAATCAGTTAGGATTGATCTTTTTAGATATGTGTCGAATTTAGCCGTTTGGTGTGGATCTGCTGGGTCATATCTAAAGATTTAGCTTTACCTCTTCTGGCCTACTTCCTAAACCATAGTTTGGCCCACTATCCGAGAAAAACAAATAAGTTAGCGGACTGAGTTTTATAGGCCTCCAGCAGCAAGGCCCTTCCACTTAACTGGATTCTAGCCCTCCACTCCTCTTTGGGAGCTACAATGTTTTAAAGCCCCTTGCTCTTGTAATTGGACCCGATCTTAACGAAAGGATAACATATTTTCTGACCAAAAGAACAAGGAAAGTCCTAAAAGAAGGAAAAGAGAAATGGGTAAATGAGATCGATCTCAACCCAAAGTCAACACCTTCTGCACTTGGGAGAAGCAGAAGAAGAATCGGGATGGGCACATGGAAGGTTCTTGGTCAACTTAGGCTACTGATTTTGACCTCAATAATGCCCACCAGAAGAGATATCTATCACAGGGGACGGTTTAATTGATTACATGCATATTTCGTACATTATCTAATTATAGGGTAAGGTTTGAGTTTCGGAATATGACACCTGACTCTTGAAAGACGCTACTCGGACTATAATTGGGCGTTGCGAAATCAAAAGTGCACGACCAAGCCACCATTTCCGTGCAAGAGCATTAAGAAAAGGTTCTTGCGCCAACAAAGTCCAAACGTGGGAACTCGTGTGATATTCGAATTTTGTAAATTAT